>NC_089838.1:258802067-259402067 GCF_035609145.1 Eleutherodactylus coqui
GTGCCTGCATATAAAATCTGGAACCAAATCCAAACAATCAGAAGATGGTTCATGGTGCTTATAATATTCAGCATAGTTTGCCTTACAGAAAAATGACCAGTAAACACCTCTATGACACAATCAAGAAGATTTTGCCCTGTTAACAGAGTTTGAGAGGGACGTATTACTGGAATGTGAGAAGCTGGATGGTCGTATCGACGAATTCCCCGCCACCTGGGCCATTCTGACCAGACTGTTAGGAGGTGTTGGGACCAGTGGATGCATGAGGGCACACAAGGCGACTGGTTGTCAGGATACCCTTGATAGACCACCAGTAGAGAGGATCGTCTGATAATCCGACAAACACTAACAGCTCTAACTGTTGTGTTGTCCACCAGAGACAGGTGGCACCATTGGTACTTGGCTGAAGGACATTTGGTCTCACTGTGCCCATTACATGTACTGACTTTGACAGTCGGCAGATTTATCATTAATAGAACATCTGGGACACCAACTTTGTCAGCCTACGGGTTAACATGATCTAGAGGCTTAGTTACAGCATGTGGACCGATATGACGAAGGATACCATATGGAACCTGTATGCCTCTATGCCCGCCCGTATCAGATCTTTTATCCAAGCTAGAGGCGGCCCAACAGGGTACCAGAGCCTCCATGCCTGCCTGTATCACATCTTGTATCCAAGCTAGAAGTGGTACAACAGGGAACTAGACCCTCCATGCCCTCCCGTATAACATCTTGTATCCAACTAGAGGCGATACAAGAGGGTACTGGATGCTCCATGCCCGCCCGTATCACAAACTGAATCCAAGTTAGAGGCACCCTTAGAGGGTACTAGAGCCTCCATGCCCCCCATATCACAACTTGTATCCAAGCTAGAGGCAGTACAACAGGGTACTAGAGCCTCCATGCCCCCATGTAGCACATCTTGCATCTAAGCTAGAGGTGGCACAACAGGGTACTAGAGACTCCATGCCACCTGTATCACATCTTGTGTCCAAGCTAGAGGCGATACAGCAGGGTACTAGAGTATCCATGACCACCCGTTTCACTTCCTGTTTCCAAGCTAGAGGCGGTACAACAGGTTACTAGAGCCTCCATTTAAAAAAAAAAAAACGCAATTGCATTAAACTGGCATGTAAATGCCAATGTGACGCAATTTTAAATTCATCCATAGGAAATAATGGGCGAGTTGTCTGCAAAATCACAGAAAAATAGAACATGCTGCAATTTTTTACATCACATAGCATTGCTGCAAACAATCACATTTGTAAATACACCCATTGAAAACAATGGGCCTATTTCCGTGTGAGTTTTGTGCATCTCGCAATGCACACAGCTCATACGGCAAGCTTGCTTGTGCAAATACAACGGCACTTGATGAAAACAGAATACCCATTGCCATGACGTCTATTGTCTGGATGTCATTATCGCTAGTGGGGGATGTGTTCATCTCCTTATATTAATGGCTTATTAGGCTGGTTTCACACAGGCAACAAAATCATGCGATATCGCTGGGATTTCTCGCGGCAATATCGCTGGCACTCATGTGAAAGAGGCCTTACCCTGTAGACCCCGCTGTATATCTACATGGGATATTAATATGATGATTATTCTAATTGGCATCAAATGGCTTGCTTAGGTGCAAAATAATGGACAGTCATCATGGAGAGGGGTTGTCCTTCTCAGAGTGGCAACCCCACAATTAGGCTAGGCTCACATGGGCGGACCAGATTCTGCATGTGGGAGGGCTGCAGCGACCCTGTGTACTTTATTTTGCTGTATTGCGAATGACTGCGGTGGCATGCCATCAGTCATGCATAGTACAAGCTTTTTTTAATGTTTGTATTTCCCGTGCCATCGCATAGCGATAACGTAGGTACCCACAGCCCATACGCAATGTTAATGATTATGATATCACAACTTTTTCTCCCCCCCTCCCGGTGGCATACTAACCTGCGTAAATAACGCACCACTATGCATGCAATTGTATATTTAGGGCTCCTGCATATGTGTGTAAGTACAAATACGCTCACTCCTGCACATTCAATCTCTATATATTTCCCTGCTCTCTCCGTTCGCAATAGCTGTGCATAAAAACACGCTAGCAATACGTCATACTGCCATCATTGACCCAGACCACTGCAATCACCCCTAAATAGTCAACATGTGCGGTGTTACGCTCTTCTGCGGGGCTTCTGGTAGGTGAGGTTGGAGACATGTCTTCTGATGATTAGTTAGTTATCTCGCTTGGACGACCGATCTAGAATGACCATGACCGAGAGCATTGTTCCATTCAGTGTAGATGTCGGAGGATGTACCGTTGCCTATAGGTTGCGACCAGGAGGCCTCTGCCATCTGGCAGGGATTCATCTCTCGATTTTCCTAGCAATTGGTGTGGTTAGAGCACCGTGAGCTTATTTTCTGATGACGAGGATGTTTTTTTCCCTTGGTTGCTGCTGCGCAGATTTGGGCATCACGCGAGGTGGTGGACGATGTTCCTATAAGGAAGGCTCATCCTCCGAGGGTCCATAGTGCTGGCCTCCACTCAACTACATTAATGAGCATCTCTATCTCCACTCGGTTGAGCTGCCAAAATGAGATAATCCCAAACAACCTCCAAAATAACTGCCGTGCCCCTCCTGCAATTAGCTGCAAACCTTATAGCATCCTGACAAATTATGCTGCTTTTCACGCATGTTTGTGCACATTTGTGCACCCCTAAGACTCCTATGTGCAAATGCGCACAAAAATAGCGCACATTGGGTATTTTTTTGCCCGATGGAAATGCGCGCAAAAATGAGTAATGTGAGTGAACCCATTAAAATCAATGGGCTCTAATCTCTGCAGTTTGAGCCAGTGTATTTTTGTGTGCAAATACGCCTGTGAAAGAGTCTTTACTCTGTTTCTTTACGCAGCCCACTCATTTCAATGGCAATTTAGTGTGTAAAATAGGCGCAGAAAATAGGACACGCTGCTGGCGATTTTTAATAAAAACTGCTAACGTGAGCCGCCCCATTAAAATCCATAGAGTGCCGTGTTTACGTGCGCGTGAAAAACGTGTGTAATACGCAGTAAAAAAGCGTTTGTGTGATAATGGTCTTATCCTTCTTTGAAAGGATGCCACTTTAAGTTTTCAACTATTTCACCAAAACAGTCTTGTTCCCCCAAATCAGCCCCCAGTAAGTGGATTGTAGCAAGAATTTAGGGGATACGTTTTGCTCTATAAATCGGGCTGCGTATTACTCTGACGCTTACTTCTAATTATGCAAAACGTACAGAGCAATTAAAAATTAAGGAAGAAAAGTCATTTCAGAATCTTCAATGGTGTGCTAAGAAAGGAAAAACGAAAAAGATCCCGTCTTGCTTTCTAGCGCTTGTAACATTACCTATCAGAGAAACGAATTTGATTTCATGTCAGTCAGCGGCTGCAGATGAAGCAAGAAGTGACCCTCGCCTGACCCAACCGAGATCTCGAATTCTCTCAGTTTCTGCCACCATGCGGCACTGGAACCTGCTCCGCTCTGACAACAGATTGACCACAGCTCTGCCTCCGCTGATCCTTATATTGAGAGACAACACTCCCTCGTTACGTCCTCAGCTGTAATACGGGGGGACAAGTGTGAGGGAAATGTCACAACGTGGGGAGCTCTGGAGTGGAAAGAGCGGCCTTTGGACGGGAAGCTCAGTGCCCCTGGTAAAATGATCTAAGTGGTTTTGGACTGTGGCCATGAGCCTCCTCCTTTGGTTAATGTGTGAGGGGATGTGTGAGAGGGTCACAGAAGACTTGCCGGCATCCTCTACAAATGGCTCCTTGTCAGACTTACAGCCGGCTCACACTATTTACTCTATGCAGCTTTAAAGAGAAACAACACCAACGTGAGACTAATAGAGCCGGCTACATGAAAGTTCAACGAGCTTGCAATATATAGGGTGAAGAATACAGGCATTAAAGGGACGTAGCCATTGAAGACCGCTTGGCAAGTGTGTTGCTCAAAGGTCAAAGAGAATGACAGATTAGTGGCAACTGATACATTTTGTGTACACTGGAGTTTTAGAGTTTGACTACATGTAGCGAATACGCTGCATAATGTCTGCCGTTGATTTGTGTGCAGAAAATAGGCATCATATTAGGGCTTAAAGAGATGGGCGTATGCGTCAATACGCTCGCCACTACAGAGTATATTAGCGTATGAACCAGTGTTGGTTTTTTTTGACTATTCAGACTCTACGCTATTGCGCACCAGTTTGAAAAAAAAAGTGTAAAGATAGGTCCTGCCTTATCTTTCTAGTACGTAGAAAAGCTACGCACAATAATCCCGATAGTGAAAACGAATCCATTGGAATCAATGTTTCATTTTGCCGCCGTGAATTTTACAGCCGCAAAACGGGACAAGATCACAGTCATCTGAAGAAGCGCTTGGGCCGGATTAATATGAGAGTATTTGCGCACATACCCTGTTTCCCTGAAAATAAGACATACCCTGAAAATAAGACATAGCATGATTTTCCAGAAGTTTTGAGGATGCAAAATGATTTTTGAGGCTTTTTGAGGATGCTTGAAATATAAGCCCTACTCCAAAATTAAGCCCTGCTAACAGTTAATTTAAAAAGTCAATTTAAATAGTGTCCAGGCAGCTATACATGTAAAAAAGTTAAACCTTTTTGAACAAAAATTAATATAAGACACTGTCTTATTTTTGGGGAAACACGGTATTTGTGCTTGAAAGGCGTGTGCGCACAATGTACAGAAAATAGTTTGTTCACATGTGCGTGTTTGTCGTGCGCACTAATACGCAGCATGCCCCGTTTTGCTGCGCATTTGCGCATGTAAATAACACATCTTGAACTCATTAAACTAGATGGCCATTTCAATGGCTGAGCTCATCGGCGGATGTTTTTTTGTGCATGACTTGAGTGCGCAAAAAGTACAGTAAAGTATGCAGATGTATGCAAATCTGCTTACGCTTGTGTGAATCTGGCTTGAGTAGAATCTGGAGACTTTAGGGCTTTTGCACACGAGCGTATGTGTATATACGCTCAGGAGAACATGGCGTGATTATGCTGTGAATGGAGCACTATCAGGTGTTCTTGCAAGCATATCTGTGCTGCTAACTGTACTGTTTTTTAGCGTAGTTAGTCCCCGGTATTATTAATTTACACCCCCAAAATCACATAGTTATGTTTTGTGCGCATTTGCACACCCCCATAGATTTCTGTGTTGCGCACAAAATAGAGCATGTTGCATATTGTTTCCTCCAATGTAAATGCACACAAAATCACTGAATGTGATGGAACCAATTGAAATCACTAGGTCCTACCATCAAGGGTTTGTGCAAGCGATTTTGTGTATGCGAAAACGTGCGCAAAATCGCCTGTGTGAAGGAGCCTTTAGGGAAGAACCATGTAAAGAGATATGTAATAAACTAAGGGTCCATTTAGAATTCGTCGGCCGCTGCATGGGCTCCCATGGAAGCCAATGACCGCGGCCAGAGACGGGAGGTGGGAGGGAGTCTAGCAGCGTGACTACTAAACTCCCTACCTCCTCCCCTCTGGCTGATTGCAATGGGAGGGGGTGGGACAGGGCGGAGCTAAGCACCGCCAAGCGCCGCCCCATCTGTCCCCTTCCATTGCTGGCTGCGGATCTGTCAGCAGAGGTGTAACTTGAAGCTCCCGGGCCCCAATGCAAAACTTGTAACAGGGCCCCCAACTATAATGCTTTATTTATAGTACTGGGCTCCCTATATGGAGAAGAGAGGCCTTATGGGCCCGCTAAGGCTCCTGGGCCCGGGTGCAACCGCATCCCCTGCATCCTCTATAGTTACGCCCCTGTCTTTCAGCACTTCTACATCAAAATCCATATTTAGGCACTTTTCACACGGACGTATGCATTTTTTATGCACGTCCAGCACAGCGTATTAGTGCTATGAACGGGTCCTTTTTGTACATGTATTGGCGCATTTTACTGTACTTTTTGCACACGCAAGGCATCTTGATTTGCACACGACAGACGAACATGCCCCGATTTAAATGGCTATTCAGCCTAATGAGGTCCAGATTGAAAACAATGGGTTCTGTACTCTGCACTTGCAGATTTTGCGCCTAAGGGCAGCTTTATACGACTGTGTTTGGTGTATATTTTCACACGCAAAACACATAGAATCTAGTCCTGTGATTTCACTGGGTTCATTCTATTAAGCATGTTTTGTGCGCAGAAGTCTATGGAAGGTGTGCAAATACGCAAGGGGATGCATAAAACACTGCACCAAACTGTGAAAAGAAGAACACATCTGGACCTCATTAGACGAAGGCCTCTTTCACAGGAGTGACAGCGATATCGCTGCTATGTACGCGCGATTTTGTAACATCAGTGATGGGTTTTTTTCTTGGGTAAAATATAGCATCGCATCGCTGCTACCTGCGATTTTGTCGTTCTATTTTTTAGCGAGAAAGTTAATAGGAATTTCTAATGTTAAAATCGCATTGCATCGCACGAAAATCGCAAGTTCATGCCATGTGATGCAATGAACAAGGAGGCTCCATAGGGAAACATGGGCTATAAAACATTGCAAATCGCGGCTGTATAGAGCATGGCGCAATTTTGTAATCTCGCAATGTAGCAGCCAACAAAACATCGGTCGTGTGGAAGATCCCATAGGAAAGCATTGGCTTTACATACATGCGATTTGTAGCATTGTCGCATCGCTACAAAATTATGCAATTTTGTAGATCTTATGGATGCAGCCTAAGGGCTTATTTAGACGACTGTATATCGGCTCGGTTTTCACGCCAAGCCGACATACGGTGTCCTTGTCTGCAGGGGGGAGGATGGAAGAGCCAGGAGCAGGGGGTGGGAGCTCAGTTCCTGCTCCTGGCTCTTCCATCCTCCTCCCCCTGCAGACAAGGACACCGTATATCGGCTTGGCGTGAAAACCGAGCCGATATACGGTCGTCTGAAATAGCCCTAATAGCCAGGGGTGTTTCTTGCATGCGTGTGAACTGGCCAACATGTGCAAAAACTAAAGTACTATGTGCAGACATGCACGCAAATATACCTCATCAAACCTTGTCCATGCACAAATAGGTTACGCTGTGGCGAGCATTTTCGTGCATACGGTCATGTGAAGCTGCCCTAAAAAAATGCTATGAAATTCGTGCAGATTTTTACAGTCATTTTTTTTTGGGTCACGCATTTCTTAAATCTGTTTTTATTTATTTTTTATGTATTTTTATTTTTTCCACGGGAAATGTCTGGAAAGAAAACTCACCAAAACGAAGAGAAAATGCATGAAAAAGATCCGTTTAAAGTGCGTTTTATAGTTAACTATTGACCTACAGTTTTTGGTGGGAAAAAAATGCCAAAAAAACCCGCCTGCAACAACACCACAAACAACGTGATGTGTTTTTTTGAAAAGTCTGCAAACGCACCATTATTCTCTACGTCATCCATAGACTTGGGGCAGGAAGGAATAATGCAATGTGCAGGGTAACGCTGTCTTGTATACGGTGGGTTTACTATAGAAGATACATTACCAGGCGTGATACGTCTTGTATCTGTCACCTGCGCAACTTTGTAGCAGTCAATATCTAATTAAGGAGCTTCTTCTCAGCTTTTACATACAGCAGTGAACGGAGTCCTCACTGTGTAAAGAATACATTGTTTTGAGTCCTGCTGCATCCGTGATTGCTAGCGTGACAGTAACACAGGCGATCTCAGCGGCATATGTGTGGAAGGTGTGACATTTTCCCTGCAGGCACGCAGCTGAGTGACTATTTGCTCATCTTCTTCAGTATTTTCTTATATATATGACAGTCAGGAGTGAGACTGTCATTTAACCCATTCAAAGCTGTAGGGTGCAGAATTCTAGGAGAAGTCAGAAATGATTCCTAGCAGATGGCATTCGTTAAACATTACTTAGCATATATATATGCGCTATTGCGCAGTTAACGAGGTCTGATGAGGTAGATTTGCGTGTGTATTGGCGCATAGTACTATAGGTTTTGTACACGCAGGGCCAGTACACACACGCGCGATACAACTCTTCCTTGATGTAAAAGGCTATTTAGCCAAATGAGGTCTAGATGTTTTTCTTCGTCTCACAGAATTCTGCAGCGTATTGTGCATTTGCACGCAAATATATCATAGACTTCTATGGGGTCCTTTGTGCACAAATACGCACAAAAATAGAGCAGAACCCTTTTTTGTGTATGCAAGACATGCTCATGAGAAAGAACCCACTTACATCAAAGGGTCCTATTCTCTGAGCATCGCTCGCATATATTTTATGTGCGCAAATAAGGTCATCTGAAGAAGTCCTTAATGTCTTATCAAGATGGAAGGAAAGATTTGCAATCCGATAAAGGTGAGGCTACAGTCACATGGGCAAGCTGAATATCGGGCCGAGAAACCCAGCCCCATATAGCGCTTGTCAATGTGTGTTTTACCTGTGAATGCAAGGCGGTTTTCATGCAAAAGTGTCCCACATCACTTCTGTGAAATTGGGAGGGGTATCATCTAGCATCTAGAAGGTGAGTGAAAAGACTTATAAGGCTCCTCTGGGAAATATATGCAAATAAACAAGATGGAACAATACCTCTGCAGCACCACCTATTGGATGGCAGCATTCCTGCAAATCAATGTCCGACCCTTTATACAGGTCAAGGTGACAATGATTGGGAATAGGAAACCAAGCCAGAATTGATACACAGACAGCTGTTTCTGGGTGTTGGCCCCTCATCAGAGTGCAGTAGGTTTCTGGCTTGGCTAGTAAGAGGCCTGTGATGTGGGTCAGGAGGGGTAACATCTCTCCTTAGGGAGAGCACCAAAAAGGTGAGTCAGGAGACTTTTAAGGCCATTCATGGTCCTCTGGGAAATATATTTAAATATATATTTGAGAGGCAAAAACCCCCCGAAACAGCTGTCTGTGTATGGATTCTGGCTTGGTTTTCTATTGCTCTACAGACCTGTATAAAGAGTCGGACATTGCTTTGCAGGAATGTTGCAATTCAAAAGGGGGCGCTGCAGAGGTATTGTTCCATCTTCCTTATTTTTATTCTGTGAAATTGCGACGTTTGTTTCAGGTGTGTCCGAAGATTGGCAGGTGTTTCCCATTTCAATGGCAAACATCACACTCGCATGCACATTATACAGCATGCAAGTGTCATACGATATGTTTAAAGGTCCCATAAAAAGTGGGGAATGCAAAAAAATAGGGCATACAACGATTTATTTTTGCCTTGCAGCATTGCTGTAAGGGAAAAAAAATCACTTGTGTGTATGATTCCATCCAAAAGAATAGAGTTCATACTCGTGCACATTTTGTGTGTGAAAACGCCGGCCGATATACGCTCGTGTAAATAAGCCCTAATTGGGAGAAACTAAAATTGAAAAAAGAAGAATTTTCAAGCAATAGTTTTTGCCCCAAGACAAGAGTTAGGTGACAAGTCTAATCTCTATAAGTCCACCTATACAGTATGGTGAGTTCATCAAACAACTTTGAGAAAGTTTGCATGAAAAGGATGAACAACAACCAGATAAGCAGTTCTCCATCATGATAACAGCTGCAATAGCCGTGGACCCGCAGACAAATTCATGAAAGTTGGTCCAGCCAAAGCTTCATTGCACATGTGTATAAATAAGACCCCTTTTCATTAGGCCCAATGCCCACGGCCGTATTTGCACTGCGGGATCCGGAGCAAGCATTCGCCTCTGGATCCCGCAGCAAATACTCCCCATAGGGCATGCTATGGAAAACACCTTTTCCATGCCCACGAGCGTAAATCAACTGTGATTTACTGCTCGCGGGGGAAAATCACAGCATGTCCTATTCTAGTGCGAGCCTCGTATGGACGGCTTTAATTGCAGTCAATGGAAGCCATCCGTTCCGCGGTTAGTCGCAGCGAATCCGTGTCTTTGCTGGCGCGACTCTCTGCACATGCGGCATGTCCTATTTCTATCCGAGCCTCGCAGAGGCCTACACAGAAATATCACTGGTGACACGCCGGCTCTGCACTGTGCGCGTGCAGGGTGCGCCAGCCGCAGAGAAGACGCTGGACAGGTGAGTATAGGGTCAATACCGTGAATTCTCGCAGCGGGATCCGACCCGGCCGTCTGCAGGCGGCCAAAGTCCACTACTTTATTGTCAGTTTCTCAACATGTCTCTACATGAAATATACTGTATACAAAGCAAAACCTTAATATGACTTTTCTATAGAGCTGTAAGCAAAATTATTCAACCGCATTACAAATGAGGTTCATTTGCCATATCTGGAATCTGCAGTTATGCCAGCGTTTAGGATGCTAAAAAAAAAAAATCGATACTCCCCTAGCGGGTGCTGTCGGGGCGCAGGAAAACCAAGTCTTAGAGTGAAGGAATACCCCTTTCCTCTAGCAGAGGGTCTGGTACATATATTTGCAGTAAGAACTCCTCACCCAGCCAGCTCAATTAACCCTCACCTGTGAAGCTGTGCTCATGGAAACCTGTAGAACCACAGGTCCCAGGCGCACAACCTAACAGTAATGATTTCTTCTCTTAACATTTTGAACCATGTTTGCTCAAACGACAGTTTGAGTGACAGCTTTGAGTGATCATTTTGCATAAACTATTAAGTAGCTACTCAGCTACTTAATAGCAATTTAGTGTGCAAATGAAGCCTTTAGCTGAATGCAGTTAATAGCCCGAGGGCTCGTATCTGCTTTCAGTTCCTTTGTACCCCGACAGGAAACAATGCTATCAGCACTCCCCGAGGAGAACTGCTGATAAGACTGAAGGACGATTTTTAGTTTGGCCTGAACTTAAAGGGGTTGTCCCGCGCCGAAACGGGTTGTTGTTTTTTTTCAATAGCCCCCCCGTTCGGCGCGAGACAAACCCGATGCAGGGGTTTAAAAAAAAAAACGGATAGTACTTACCCGAATCCCCGCGCTCCAATGACTTCTTACTTACCTTGCGAAGATGGCCGCCGGGATCTTCACCAACGGTGGACCGCAGGTCTTCTCCCATGGTGCACCATGGGCTCTGTGCGTTCCATTGCCGATTCCAGCCTCCTGATTGGCTGTAATCGGCAGACGGGGCGGAGCTACGAGGAGCAGCTCTCCAGCACGAGCGGCCCCATTCAGAAGGGAGAAGACCGGACTGCGCAAGCGCATCTAATCGGGAGATTAGACGCTGAAATTAGACGGCACCATGGAGACGGGGACGCCAGCAACGGAGCAGGTAAGTGAATAACTTCTGTATGGCAATGCACAATGTATATTACAAAGTGCATTAATATGGCCATACAGAAGTGTATACCCCCACTTGCTTTCACGGGACAACCCCTTTAACGATCAGCTAGCAATGCACGAAAAGTGCAGGATGGGCGTGCGTTTAGGTGCAACGATGATCGCTCAAACAATCGCTTTTTAGCAATTTTTTGAGCGATCATCGCTTTGTGTAAATGGACCTTCAGCCATATTTCTAACATACAATCTGACATCACAGTCAACAAATCACTAGTCAGTCAAGGTATTTGATGTCTTTTATGTCAAGCACACCTGATGGAACTAAGGAAGCCCTTGATTAGTGACACCAGCTGTGTTTGAGATAATGCTTGCTTTGCAAATGTGTACTCTTATGAGGGATTATATTCAGGGGGTTGAGTAATTCTGTATTAAATTTGGAGAAACCACTTGTTATATTAGTTGTGTTGAACTTTTTAAATTTTTCTTTGATTGTTTCCTTTTTGCAAACAGCTGAAAGTTTGTAAATTAGGTAAATAAACCTGCTGGTAATCTGCGATGGGCGTTAAACAATTTTGATTGCAACTGTATATGTAGCACTCTTACAGTACATCGGCCATTGAAACTCTAAACTCTAATCTCAGGGGTTTCAATTATAGTAATAGAGACTGCTTTCACTCATATAAGCCCTGTCCATAGACAAACCACCGCTTTCACCCCAACAGTGAAAATTCATGCAGCACTTTTAATAGACATCACAGGGTATGATCATAGCGTTGGATGTAATTCATATGAGTAAGGGGTACTTAGTTTAGAAACATTGAAAAACACTATAGAGTTAGAATGTCACTATGTTTAGCCATTCGGTCATGTAGACTCAATGTAATGTCCCCAAAAGATAAAAACTTATGACTTTGATTGTGATTGAAATAGACCATTGGTCCAGTTTTATTTGTGCTTTTGGGTGCTAGTGCTCCTACCATCTACAGTAAAATATACCTAAAACCTTACATTTACAGGTTATGAAAACTGTCATGGAGCAGCACGATTCCTGGCTAATATTTCTATTGGCTTTATACCAATTAGCTAAGACCCACACTAAAGATAATCTAGAAGTGGTTAAACTGGTGCTAAGTGAAATGTATCCCTGCGAGTATTAACATGGCTTGTCACAGCTCTATTATTTGGGCTGCCAAGTACAATAAACCTAGTGTTCAAGGTGGGAAAATTGTTGTCTGGGGAATTGTAGAGCTTTGGTAGGAAACGGCTAATTATGTCACCTGCAAAAACTTTATAGGACCGGTTCCCAAGAGGGCGGTCAGTCTTACTATGAATGTGAACTCTTCCTGCCAGGCTGTGCTAACACTAACACAGAAGATCTGTACCTTTTCAGTTAGTAAGTAAAATAATTGGCAATTCAGTTGAGGACCCTTTAATTACATCTGTCTATAAATTAGGAAAATTGTTAAACTTTTTACAATAATAAAGTAGGACTGATCAGTAGGCCTTAGGGCTTATTTACACGAGCGTATATCAGTCGCCGTTTTTACGGTCGGCTGATATATGCTACCATCTGATGAATTGGATTCCAATGCATCAGATTACACAGGCGTATTCCAACGGCGTAAAAGCACCCAGCCGGGCCAATATAGCGCCCGGTGCTTTTATGCCGGGCCGCTAAGATAGTCCTGGAACTATCTTTGTGCCCAGAATACGTCGGCCGCTGCATAGACTCCTATGGGAGCCAATGACAGTGGCCGGAGAAGGGAGGTGGGAGGGAGTGTAGCAGCGTGACTGCTAAACTCCCTTCCCATTCTTTCTTCCTCTCTCCTCCCCTCTGGCTGTTTGTAATGGGAAGGGGTGGGATGGAGGTGGGGCTAAAATCCACCCCCTCCCATTGCTAACTGCATACAAGTGGTGGGTGCTTAGCTCCAGCCCTGCCCCGCCCACTCCCATTGCAAGCAGCCGGAGGGAAGAAGAGAGGAGGTGAGACGGCGAAGGGAAGGGGAGGCAACAGCATTACGGCCTTGGCATATACGCGCCGGGCCCATGCCATCTGTACAGGCTCATAAACATAAGATTTGTACGCCCATTTACATGTCTTTACGGCGCCGGCAGGTGCACGTAAAAACGCCTATACTCGTGGGAAAGAGCCCTTATGCACATGGCAGTGACCCTTACAGAGCCATATGTAGTTCCATACAACTCTGTACTGTTTGACCATATGTGACTCCATGTGCCGTCATACACTGCCCCATCGGGTGTCATGTGTAAAGAGAGATTTTTTTGTGCATACAGCATCAAATTTAATATTTTACAGGATCTGATAGAAAAACTTCCATATGTATATATGCCTCCATAGAAAATCATAGATCTGCTACTGAAATAGAGCCATAATACTGCCATGTGGATGAGCCCTAATATTCTAAATTAGGGCTCATCTCCAAAGTAGAAAAAAAATATCATAAAGTATCCTTTTCTTTAGAGATTGGTTTTATTACTAGTTTTTCATAGAAAGCTGGGTGACAATGTGGCCCGCTATTACAACTCAGCGAATTAAAAAATGCATTTAGTCAAAGTGCCACCTTGTAAGAGGGCGAGTCTTTATTTGTGTCCCTAGACCCACTTGGGGGGCCTTGCATGAGAATGGTACAGCAACTGAGGTTAACATCAGCGATAAACTTAAAAATACTTTACACAACAATAGGCACAAAGGGGGAGAGTTATGAAATGGTCTAAGGCAAAATCTTTATTTTTCGCCTATAGCAACCATTCACAGTGCAGCATTCATTCCTCATAGTGCTCTTAAAAAATTTAAGCTGCTCTGTTATTGGTTGCTATGGGCAAGAAAGAGAAGGTTTTTTGGGGACTGTTTTCATAAATCTGCTCCAAAGTGCTGCAGTTAGAGTTACAAAAAGTATGAGATTATTGCTTCCAAGCTATACAATTTACACAGCTTGACAATTAAAGTAATGGTATAAGACTTCGTAGTTACATTCTCTCTAAGACTGCGTTTAACTGGGCGGTTGCATCCAAGTAACACTGAGGTCACACAGGTTAGTAGCTATGGTCTTTTTGCACTGCACTTAGCATATTGGTTACGGTCTCTGTTACTTCTCAGGGCACTCACTTGAACAGAACAAAACACAGGGCAACAGGTTACAGACAACAACATGGTCCACTTGGCAGCTCTCCAGAGCCAGAAGTGAATCCAGCCGGAAGGAGAAGTAAAACTCTTTCTTTTATTTTCCCATTCATTTTGATTCATTCCTGTCTTAGTTAAAAAAAAACCAAACAAACAAACATGAAAAACTGCAACAAAATGGCAACGTTTTTAAAAACGGAAAGGGATTTGTTATTTGTATAGCGCCAACTTTTTCTGCAGCGCTTTCAGGTAGTTTATTTATTACACCCCCCACCCCCAGTACTCATTTTACTGACCTCAGAAGAATAGAAGCTGGCTACCAGAACCATGTGGGTATTGAACCTGCAACTTTCAGGTCTTGAGCGAGAGCTTAGGACTGCATACTTTGATTTTATCCACATTTTTCAATACACTGTTGGGCTGGCCTTGGTGTCAATTACTGCAGTAACCCTACTTAGCCAGCTTGCCACCAAATTCTGATAGATGTGTAGAGGGATTTGCCTTCATTCCTCTAAGAGAGCTTCAGATAATGATGCGGGTGATGATGGGCATGTTGGATGTGCATAGAAATGGCTTACTAGTCCATCTCAAAGATGCTTGATGGGATTGAGATTCAGACTATAGTCTGGCCAATGAAGTTTGCAGACATTCTGCTCCTCAAACCAAGCATAAACACTGTATCCCATGGTGCTTGGTCATGGTGAAAGAGGCACAGAGCTGTAACAAAGTATTGCCATAGGGTACGTAATACCACATTGTACAGGATGTCTCTGTTCCCATTGGTGTTGAAGGTGGACTTTGCTATAACCAATTGCCCTAGTCCTTCCCAGCAGAAATACACCAACTCCATAACAGAACCTTCTCCAAATACCATTGCTGGGATGATGCAGTTGAGTAGAAACCACTCTTCAGGCAACCTCCACAACCGAATACAGCCATGCAATCACTGTACCGCGATTCAGCTGCCCACAACACTTGCTTCTACCCATTTACAGACGCTCCGAGCACCATCGCAGGCGCTTCTGTGCATTCGCTGTTCTGATGTTGGGCTTGTGTGCAGCTGCTCGTCCATGCAGTTCCCTACGGATGGTTCTGGTGCTAATGGATGTTCCAACGGCCTGTGAGACCTACTGAGCAACTAGACAATGTGTGTGATGCCTACACAACTCATACAAGGCTTCGTTGTTCTGTCAGTTTATGAAGTCTCCCCAAATGTGGCTGCACCACACAAACCAGATGTTTTCCAATTCCGAACAACATTGCCAACAGTGGACTTTGGAATGTCCAAAAGCGCTGTGATGTTCTATGTTAATTGGTTGCTCAGGTGACGTCCCACCAAACCCCGTTGGAATTCTGTCAGCTCTACACCTCGTGGAATTCTGATGTTTTTTTGGGATACTCTCCTTTACACCTAATGCCCACAAATCCAATTTGCATATCCCTTTCGCCTGACTGCACAGGACTGGTGGGTGTCCAATACTTTTGACAACATAGAGTAGATTAGTGTAGTTTCCTCAAAGAGCAACACACATGTTAAAATGAGATATAAAAGTATGTAACTTAATTTGATGTGAAGTGATAGGAAAGATTATTTTCTATTGCATTTGAAGCCCTAATTGTTTTTCTACTATGAATCAGTATTTTCTTGTTCCCTTTATTATATAGTAATATATGGATCATGCTCACAGCATGGACAGTGATTTCCAAGTCATTTTAGCCATTATACAAGTTATTAGCTGTTGCCGTTACCTAGGTTTTCACGCAGCTACACATCACCTGGAATGGTCATTAGATTATTGTAGAAGCATATTGAGTGGGTAGAATTAGATTTGATATACGAATACATCTCCCTTACTCTGCATGGGGCAACATAATTCTTAGCCTTAACCCTACTCAAATATTTTCTTAACCCCCTAAAGACCAGGGTATTTCAGTCCTAAAGGAGCAGACACTTCTGAGTGATTTCACCATGTGGTGGCTTTAAGGCCCTACTTTTTTATTTTTTCAGCTACCGAAAGTATTTTTTCTGGGGGGGGGGGGGGGGTTCGTATCATAAAGAGCTATTTTTTTAATTCTTTTTTTTTTGCATTGAATTTTTTTTTATTCGCTGTCTTGTTTTAAAATGTATAGCTGTTTATTTTTAAAATTATAATATTTACATAGTAACATAGTTCGTAAGGCTGAATGAAGACAATGTCCATCTAGACCAGCCTGTTATCCTCCTGTGTTGTTGATCCAGAGGAAGGCAAAAAACCCCAAGAGCAGGAGCCAATTAGCCCTTTTGGGGGGAAAATTCCTTCCTGACTCCCTAATGGCAATCAGACTGTTCCCTGGATCAACCCCTAATAGTTCCTACCTGCCTGTATACCCGGATTAACAATTAACCTAAGATTTATATCCTGTAATATCCGTCCGCTCTAGAAAGACATCAAGTCCCCTCTTAAACTCCTCTATGGATTTTGCCATCACCACATCCTCAGGCAGAGAGTTCCACAGTCTAACTACTCTTACAGTAAAGAACCCCTTTCTGTGTTGGTGATGAAACCTGCTTTCCTCTAGACATAGAGGATGCCCTCTTGTTACCGTCGCTGTCCTGGGTATAAACAGATCATGGGAGAGGTCCTTGTATTGTCCCCTCATGTATTTATACATGGTTATTTGGTCGCCTCTTAACCTTCTTTTTTCTAGAGTAAATAATCCCATTTTGATAGCCTCTCGGGGTATTCCAGTCCCGTCATTCCATGTATTAATTTAGTTGTCCTTCTTTGAACCCCCTCAAGCACTGTAACATCTTTCCTGAGCACCGGTGTCCAGAACTGTACGCAGTATTCCATGTGGGGCCTGACTAGTACCTTATATAATGGGAGGATAATGTTCTCGTCCTTCGCCCCTATACCTCTTTTAATGCACCCCAAGACTTTATTATTTACACTAAAATAAAGTACAGGAATGGGTTCCCCAGTTTGTTTCAGACGTTTTGATATGTTATTGTATAGTCTCGGATTACAGGGCACATACGGCGATGGTTTTGATTGACAGTGGATTGTTTTCTTTTTATATATATATAATTTTAATTTTATTCTATAATTGTCTTTTTTACTTATTTTTTCTTAACATCTATATTCCCAATGACGTCATATAGGACCTCCAGGGAAAATTCATACTGTCATTTTTTTTTCTATTTCAAACTTATCCATTGTAACTGGAGCATCTATAGGAGCCCCAGTTATAGGGGAAAACATTCTGCTGTAGTGACAGTAGTCAATGGCAGAGCTGAACTGGGTTTGCTAGGACCCTGCAGCTCTAAAATGCCAGGGGACGCCCTGTGATCTTTTTTCAGTTTTAGGGCTCACTTATTTCTGCCTTCTCCTCCAGGTCCTTAGCTGTCACTGACAGTTGAGAACCTGACCTGCTATAATAAAAAAAATCTATTAATTAATATTTGCAACTATTTAGTAAACTTGAAGGTATTTCAACATTTAAAGAAACAGGGACGTACAGGGACCCGACCCAAGCGCCTGCAGAGAGCACCGTGGACTCACCCGCTCCCGCAGCTCCGGCTCTTTCATGTGCCGGCTGCCGGGCAGCCGGCAGCCAGTGAGTGACGTTTCTGTGCGGGGCTCTGCGAGCCCCGCACAGAAATAGAGCATGCTGCGATTTGTTTCGCGCGGCCAAATCGCGGCCGTCTGCATAGGATTGCGTTTGTTAACGCAATCCTATGCCAGCTTCCAGGGGCGGAAATTTCCGCCCGTCTGCAGGCAGCCATAAGCAGCAAAGGTTGCTTTAACCACTACTGTCGCATTTCAGAGAAATACACTGGAGCATAGGCACTTTACTGTGCTGGGTTTCACAGGTGGTTCTTGTTGGCAGTGTACCAGGAAACTGGAGCCAGGGCAATGTGAGCCACTCAGCTCCACTTTGGGGTCCGAGGAGAGGCGAGTATGATATTTTTTTTTTTTTTTTTACACTCCTTTAAAGATAAATATAGTAACATAGTATGTTAGAATTCACTTAGACAAGCGTATTTAGGCTGCGTATTACATGCATAGTTTTTTACATGCGTAATGCGCAATATGCAGCAAATGTACATGTAATGCGTATTTACTGCATATTTTATGCATCAGACTGTAATAATGGTGTGTATTATTATAATACACACCAAAATAGCACATGCTGCTTTATCTTTCACACGCGGAATACGCAGGTCTGAATCGCCTAATATGAATCAATGGGCCTTTAGCACTGCGTATTAGGGCTCGGAGAGATGAGCGCATAACATAATACACTCGCTCCTGCACTGTTTTTGTGCAGTGAACGAATTAATATAGCGCTCGTGCCTGCACAAATATGGAGCGTATTTGTGCAGGCACCACTCGTTCACACGGGTGGGGGAATCACCTTGTTCTGATTTAAAAGGCTAATTTGTCTAATGAGGTGCCAATAATCGTAGGTATGCGCTCAATTTAGCGCATGCCTGCGCGGGAAGATTTGCCCTTTTGCACACCTCCCAAAGACCTCTATGGAGGTTTTTGGTGCGCAAAACACAGAAAGATAGGTCAAGAAGTGAGAATGAACCCATTGAAATTAATGGGTTCTATTCTCCATGTTATGTGCGCGGGAATTCCCTGCGCATAATCTCGCCATTTCACGTTCGTCTATCGAAGCCCTTGCGCATGCAAAAAGACTATATGTAACAAGCAGGCTAAATACGCTTGTGAGAGCCCTGAGGGCTCCTTCACTTGAGCGCAGACGCAGATGCGCTCATGATAGCACATATCGGCGCTTTTAACTGTACTTTCTACGCTGCCGGGGACCGTTCACATCAGTGCGGACACACCCGCACTGCGATTCAAAAGGCTTTGCAGCCTAATGAACCCTTTCCAATCCACTGTCAGACATCTGAAGACATTCTGATTGAAGGCCGTACAGCTCCGATGTCGGAAGACGTCCGGAAGGGTATTCGTACTGTATATTACTGACCACTCTGTTGACTGGGGGCTCTCCAGCATGTCGCATACCGCAGTACTGGCTCTAGCCAGCAGATGGCGCCATTGTATAATGGCAGAAAGAGAAAGCCCCCTAGGAAACCCTGAATCCAAAATTGGATTGCAAAGGGTTAAACCCTGGTGTTATCGATTTCCTTGCAAAATTGCACAGTTCATTTCGCAATTTTACGGGGATCGGGTGCATATTAGCGCACTACCATAGACTCCTATAGTGCCTAAATACGCAGAAAAATAGAGCATGTCATGTTTTTTGTGCGCTAAAGAGAAAGTTTAAATAAACCCATTGAAAATAATGTGCTCTATTTTCTGCGCCATGCGAGCACAAATCCGTTCGTGTGAATAAACCCTGGAGTTAAAAAAAAGACACGATCATGCAGTTCAGTCTATTATCCTGCAATGCTGAGCCAGAGGAGAGCAAAAACCCCCCATGACATAAAACCAAATTTCCCTCATTTTATGAAAAAAAAAAGACTCCAAATCTGGTAATTAAAATAATCCTTGGATCAGCGATCCTTCAGAAGTAACAGCACAGGACAGGCTGCATTAACTAAGCGCAGTCATGTGTAGAGAAAGCTTAATCATTCCACAATGAGAAGTTATGCAATTTTATAATATACTATTCATTGCAATTTACACCATCTTCAAGATTTCCGTTTACTGTTAGCTAATGGAAACATTGTACTGTAAGGGCTCCTTCACACGAAGCGTGATGTTTTAATGCTTGTGCGAGCACTATCATGTTCTTTCGCAATTGGATCCATGCTCCTTACTGTACTTTTTTACATCGGCGCGGTGGACACACGCACCATGTTTGAGCAAGCGAGACAGCCTACTCAGTCCCAGTTGTAATCGATCTTCCCCGCAAAATTGCGCCATTCAGCTTAAATATACATTATATTTAAAATTAACATGCTGCGGAATTGAATCCCGCACCACATGTCAATATCTGCACGGGTCTTATGCAGATTTTTTTTTTTCACAGCGTGTGGATAAGATTTTCTAAATCTCATCTACTTTGCTGCTACAGCTACTGTAAATTCTGCAGCAAATCCACCCCATGTAGTAATAGTGACCCAGTGGTCCCAGTAGTAATAGTATCCACCACAGTGGTCTCAGTAGTAATAGTGACCCCCACAGTAGCCTCAGTAGTAATAGTGACTCCCACAGTGCATTACAGAAGGGGAAATATAGAGAATTAAAACCAATCACAGAAAATGGCCGTTACTTGCTGACTGAGGAGTGCATATAGATGCATCCTCCTCTCACCATGCAGGTAGCTGACTACCAAATGGAGGAGCAAATAACACCTGTGAGGGCACCAATAAGACAGCCACTCACACTGCCTCCTGATAATGAGGGGGGTGGATGCTTGGCGTACACTCCCACACATAGTGGATACAGGGTGCCAGACCATTCTGATATATGTAGTTCACCATGCAGACCAGTAACCTATTAATGACGCCATGATAATTCGGCGGGTTGCCCTGCATTTCCAACAGTGAACCACATTGGTACTGCCACCCTGGGCTCCCCCTGGAGTCTTAAAGCCACACTGCATGTGAATGATAGATAATAAATGCAAGGCATTGGTTGGATGTTGGCCAAGATACATGAGCCCACTAACCACTTCACGGTTCCTTGCGTTGTAGTGGGTCCCTACACTAATATAAATGCATCACAGAAGGGGAAATATAGAGAATTAAAACCAATCACAGAAAACGACCATTACTTACTGAGTGAGGAGAGCATATAGATGCATCCTCCTCTCACCATGCAGGTAGCTGACTACCAAATGAGGGGGCAAATTACACCTGTGCAGGACACCGATAAGACAACCACTCACACTGCCTCTTGATATAGAGGGGGGTGGCTGCTTATACTCCCACACATAGTGGATACAAACTGCCAGACCATTCTGCACAGGTGTAATTTGCTCCCTCATTTGGTAGTCAGCTACATGCATGGTGAGAGGAGGATGCATCTATATGCACTCCTCACTCAGTAAGTAATGGCCGTTTTCTGTGATTGGTTTTGACTCCCACAGTGGTCCTAGTAGTAATAGTGACTTCACAGTGGCCCCAGTATTAATAGTGTCCCCATAGTGAACCCAGTAGTAATAGTGTCCCCACAGTGTCCCCAGTACTAATAATGTTCCCCAAAGTAGCCCCAGTAATATTAACCCCCTCAATAATATTAACCCCACAGTCAGAATAACCCCTCAGTAATAATATTAACCCCCTCAGTAATAATATTAACCCCACAGTAATAATATTAACCCCCTCAGTAATATTAACCCTACAGTAATAATATTAACCCCCTCAGTAATATTAACCCCACAGTAGCCACAGTAATATTAACCTCATAGTAATAATATTAACCCCACAGTAATAATACTAACATCCTCAGTAATATTAACCCTACAGTAATAATATTAACCTCCTCAGTAATATTAGCCCTACAGTAATAATATTAACCTCCTCAGTAATATTAACCCTACAGTAATAATATTAATCCCCTCAGTAATATTAATCCCACAATAGCCCTAGTAGTAATGGCCCTCCAACCAATATACTTACCTCCTCCTTGTAGTCAGCGTAGCTCCTCCTCTTCTCAGTGCTGATCCCAGGTGCACACTGACGTCAGTGTGTAAACCGGGAACGTTTCCTCCCTATGTTCTCTCTTTCAGAATTAAGGAGGAGAGGACTCAGGGGAGGAGGATCCTAGGTGCACACTGACGTCTGAGTGTGCATCGGGGACAGCGTCATTGTGTGATTACCGATGGGGAGCTGTGGCACCCTGGTCGATAATCACTACAGTGGTGAGCAGCCGTTGCCAGGCATGCCATAGGTTCGACACCACGAAGACCTTCGGTCTGAGCCTCTGACTGTCGCTCAGGGAGATCTAAGGGCTCCGCAGAGCACAGTTTGGGAACCACTGAGATAGACATTTGGAATACTGGCAATAAGTGAAAAATGTAGAACATTTTGTCCAATCTCTGAAATACCCCTTTTAGGGCTCATGCCAACAGCGTATGCGCAAAATGCCGTATGTGCTGCCGGCAGAGAGCCAGCAGAGACCATGTATGGCTGAGTATGGCTCTGTGTATGCTCGCGAATCACACGTCATTGACATGTGCAGTGCGATTTTCTTTTTAATTACCCGCTCTGTTCAGAGCGGGGATGCATATCGAGACGATGCCCGTATGCAATGCATACGTATGGACAGCGTATCATACACATCCCTTACGATATTGGCATGTTCGCCAATATTTATTGCTATACTTGGCATCGCACACCACAGTTGATAATGTGCTTGCTGCCATAATATGCACTTTATTCACAAGCTGGCAGTGGGAAAATGTATAATTGTAGACTATAATATTGACCAGGTAACACTGTAATTTTAAGGTGCTGTGGAAGTATCCTGGCTGAGTATTTGACGCATGTGCAGACGCACTGAGATTGCACCATGTGGCCCCGTGACCAGGAGCATGTTATACAGGGAGATAGTTTACAGCAGTTTGTGGGAGTAGTAGAGTGAAAGGGGAAGAATAGTGTTTGCATAGCATTCAGTGTGCTGCACCACCCTAGATAGGCTACGGAGAGCTACAAGAATGGCTCTGAGACTGTTAGAGAATTGGGCACGCTATATCTGCCCTGAGGAGCAACCCTGAAGATTGTGACTCATAAGACACCAAGCCTCGTGAAAAGAAAGCGAGTCTTGCTAAGTGAGGAATCGCTGCTCGGAGTGGAGTGTTAGAGACTGTTTTGCTTCAAACCGTCAAGTTATTGTTTCTGTAAAGAAGTGTAACCGTCAAAAAGTGTTCCTCTGCAAAGATGTGTAAGGACTCCTGCCCACGGACGGATATTTGCAGCGGAATCCGCGGTGGGTGTCCACACTGCAGATCCGCAGCAAATAGTGCCCACAGCATGCTATGGGAAATCAATTCATCCTGCACACTTGCAGAAACCAATTGTGGTTTCCACAAGCGGAGGAAAAATCGCTGCATGCTCCATTTTTTCGCGGATTCCGCATGGACGGCTTCCATTGAAGTCAACGGAACCACAGCCTTCTGCAACCACATTGTGGAAAGGTCATGGTTTCTGTGTCGCTTGGCAATGAGACGGGAAAAGCAGTCGTTCCAAAAAAAAAAATCTGCACTGCGCATGTCTGACAGCTCTCTGTGCGGGCCTTCCACATAACAGAAGAAAAAGCAAAGTGATAGGTATGCACGGATGCAACGGGACTCCGCATGTGGAATCTGGCTCTGCAGTGTGCGGGGGGGCCTAACCACCAAACTATTTGCCTCTGTAAAAGCATGCAACAACTAACGACTAGGCCTATTGCCCTCATTAAGAAGCTCTAACCACTCGCCCATTGCGTCATAGTGTCTATCTATCTTTATCTGTTTAGTCGGGGCCAACTCTCGGACACTTTATGGAACCGTCTCCACGCGGTTCCGTTTTATGCTGCTTCCTTCAGTTCGATCACTTGCATGTTGATGTCAGCTTTGATAGTATCAAGCCAACGTGTTCTCTGGTGGCCAAGTCTTCTCCTGCCACTGGCCACTCCAAGCATTACCGATGTTTCTAGTGAATTAGCTCGCACTATGTGGCCGAAGTATGCCTCACTGTGAGCAAAAACCTATTCTGTGTCCATGTCATTATCATTGAAAAAGAATATGGTCAGGGCAGCATCGATGAATAAATAAATAAAAAAATAAATAAATGCTTCATTCCTCCCTAAAATAACTGGCAAAATTTCGACAAAAGGTCCTTTTTAGAGATGAGCGAGCATACTCGATAAGGCAAACTACTCGAGCGAGTAGCGCCTTATTCGAGTACCTGCCCACTCGTCTCTAAAGATTCGGGTGCCGGCAGGGGGCGGGGAGCATCGGGGGAAAGCGGGGAGGAACGAGGGGAGAGGTCTCTCTCTCCCTCTCTCCCCCCTGCTCTTTGCCGAAACTCACCTGTCACCCGCGCCGGCAGCCGAGTAGTTTGCCTTATCGAGTAAGCTCGCTCATCTCTAGTCCTTATCGAGCAGTTTTGCAAAAAGGATAATACTCAGCATTCTTTTTGCCGCAAAAAATGTTTCCAAACCGAATGATGTAAATACCCCCTCAAACAGCTTATACAGTATAGACCATGCATATTTAGTGGCTACTTTAACCCCTTATCAGCTTTTATATCACTCCTATTTCCTGAGCCCCCATCACACATATACATTACAACTATTACATTGTTCAGCAAATTTTCCAAAGCACTAAAATAGTTTGTGCGAAGAAAGAGAACCTGGAAGGAACATCCTTCTTAAAAGTCAGATATGATATTCACACTTAACAGGGCTGTTTTTGGAAGAACTGCAGAACCCTCATAGATAACACACGGGCGACTGAATATAAAATAATATACAATAGAGAAGAAAAAAAAAACACTAGCTCATGAGCCCAGCTTATCACTGTGGCAGGGTAATAAGGTCAATATGAAAAGAGCTGCAAGGCACATACCCCCCTAAACATGTGGGGAGTGGAAACGGCCCGACCTTCTGTTGTAGAATCCGAACCCATTGAGTCAATTGCCAGAAAACATGACATGACCTTTCGGATTCAGTGAGCATCAGTTTCCAGAGCAGACTGCCGTGCACTTTCCATTCACTGCTGCCCCCTCAGGGTCTCAACTCACCGGAAATAATAGCTTGCTTTAAAATCTGCACTCCTTTAATGAAAAAAAAAAAAGGAATCATACACACATACACACACATGGCACCCAACTTGACCCGGGCAGCTAATTTAACGAATCTATTTAATTTTTGGATTTTTTTGTAACTGACCATCCTTAACCTGGCATTGCCTCGTCTGCTGTATTATATTCTGCGAGGTCGGTGGATGACTGAATTTAGTTGAAATAGATCTAAAACCAATAGCAGATCATATCTGTGTGATGCAAAATTCGTCCGGGACTTAAAGTGTATACCAAAGCTAAATAATAATGTATTACTGCACAGTGTCATTAGCTCCATTACTGTATTTACCAGACTGAACAGTCTCCCTGTAATGTATGCATCATTTAATGTGGCACTGAAGAGTAATTAATATTACATGAGAGGATGCCATAGAATATTTAAAGTATTGAAAAGTGCTTTACACAAATGCTTGTGGATTTCTGCAGCCGTCTCATTACACATGGCCAGTTCGATAACAGCAATCTACAACTTTAGGGGAAGACATTGAGATCATTCTGGCTCAGAACTGGTACTAGCTCTCAATAAAGGTGATAAAAAGGAAAGTTGAGGTTTTATAGTATCGATTTATTTATAGAACTTCCAGTATATTTAGTTTACTATTAGAAACAAATTTGCTTTTATCTGGTAAATTGTTTTTTTCTTTCCTCTCCAGATTAGCAATCCCAGCAGCCACTAAGAGCAACTGGCACATAAAGAAGAATAGCAATGGATTTCGATGAGGAGAATGGAAATTATATATGGCTGAGAAACCATTTTTTGTTTAAAAGTCTATGGGGGGATTTATCAAAACCAACACAAGAAAAAAGTGTAGCAGCTGCCAATAGCAATAGATCCGACTCCAGCTCACATCACATCGGGGGTGACATATGAAAGTAGTGCAAAGGAAGTCTGCAGAAATTGTGGATAGAAACCGTTTTTATTGGTTTAATATTTTTTTGTATCTCTCCTCTTTGTTCAGCAGGTGGATTTAATTTGAAACTAAAATGCAAATTTTCGTAACTAGCAAGGGTGCATTCACAGGGGCGAGCATCAATCCAAAGACTCAGACCAATATCGCATTCGTAAAATTGCGATTCTGGATGGGAGCGCGATGTGTTTTTGCTTAAAAGAAGCATTGCATTGCATTGCATCTATGTGTTTGTGATTTTCACACGTGGTTTTCGCGCAAGTGCTTCTAATAGATTTCAATGGTAAAAATCGCATAGCACTCGCAAACAGGTCATATGGTATGCGAGTCTGTGGTGTGCGACTCATCAGCTGTTCGCTGGCCAAATGCACTTGTGCACTGAGCTGAGTTCTGCAGGAAGCAGACAGCTCCTTTCCCACTGCAGTGGCCAGGCTTGGTATTGCAGGCATTGAAGTGAATGGGAACTTTGTGTGTAATACCAAACCTGGCCACTGCCGGGGAACGGAGGTGTTTGCTTCCTGCAGAAATCAGCTTAGTGCAGAAGAACCCTGAAAGGCAAACATCTAATCAACAAGGATCCTAGGCGACTGACCCTCACCGATCTACTCTTGACAGTCTATTCTAATGACAGGCCACCAATAGTTTACATCTGGATAGCCCCTTTAATTTACCAGAGTTAATTAAAGAAGAACTCTGCTTTCCTTTTCTTAATGAGAAATCCATCACAATATCAGTGATGTCTGCTGTGAAGAATCCGGTTCTGTATCTTGTGCCCTCCAGACTGTGTATTCTGCGCTTTCCTTCCAGCCTCCAGCTCACATGACCAGCACTCTGACAACGCTCTGTGCCCTGCAGTTAGTATTTATATGTTTATATAAACTGTAATAAAGAAAAATTGTCATTCTTGCTCATAGCTACCCATCAAGGCTCAGCTCTCATCTTTGGTTGCTATGGGCAAGAAAGCCGTTTTTTCTTTATTACAGTTGTCATAAATCTGCTGCATTGAATGCAGGACACAAAGCATTGTCAGAGTGCTGGTCATGTAACCGGGAGGATAAAAAAAAAGTACAGAATACACAGCCTGGAAGGGACAAAATGCAGAAATGGATTCTTCACAGCAAAGGTGAGTGTTATTTGATGGATCCCCTAACCAAAAAAAAAACTCAGCGCACTGCAGATGTTGACTTAAAGTGGTTGTCCAAGTTAATATTTTTTATTATTTAGCGTTTTCCATGCCAAAACATGATAAAATAGCCTACACTTAAAAAAATGAACTAGGTTGCACCTCTCAGAATTTCTGCTTAGACTTTCCCCGGACGCCCTCTCCCCATAATACTGTTAATACTGAGAGCTCTTTACTCTATTTTAGTCACTTTCTCCTACATTTAAACCAGAAAAGCAAGTGGGATTATGTGGAAGAGAGAAAAGAACTCTTTCTATTACCAGTGATATGTGCTGCATGCATGCAGGTGCAGGGAAAGAGCAGGAAGTCTGAAGGTAAAGCTTGAGCCAGCAGCTGCAGAGCATTGAGTGATGTTAGCTATAGGGGCTGCAGGTGTAGCGGTCACTACTGGGCTCTGAAGCCTTAGGGGGGCCAAAGGCCCCTCCATCACATAAAAAGACACCACTATTATAAGCAGCACATGGCAGATAAGGCGCCCTCTTACAGATTTTGCAACGGAACCCAAGAGAATTAGTGTCATTTTGGTAATTCATCCTGTGCTGTCCAGTAACATGCAGTCATTTTTTTTCATTACCTGTTCTGTAAGGACTTATAGTGTATAGAGCACCTCATACTATGGTATTGATTTATACAAACTTTGTTGAAACAACAATAATAATTTCACTTGACTTTTTCAATGTCCATTCTTGGGTTAAGTCCTAATTTAAAGTTTGCTGCAACTGTGCAACACAGTCAAGTTAACACAGTTTTTCAAGACTCCAAAACTTTTTAGAACTATGAAATACTTGGAAAGAAAGGGGGAAAAAAGTCATATCTCTTTCAGTGACTCCCTGTCCAGTACTAGAGCTACAGTCATTGTACATGTGACCCCTTACCCAATCACCCTCTTTAGTGGTCTTCAACCAGTTTCTTCTGGGTTCAGTGCGGTCAGCGCCAGTTGGTAAGCCACTGAAGAAGGTATGACTTTTTTTCTTACTTTCACAGCCTTCTGCGGCCGTAGAAAGAAAATCGAGTCCCAGAAAGGCCCTTTAATGTTTGCTACTTCAATAGGCTTTGATAACTTACATTTTTTAAAGTATGTTGGAAGCTGTCATTTCACAACAGCTTGAGAGCCACAGGTTGCAGATCACTTGGTTAGATGATGGCATTTATCGGAGCAGTCAATCCTAGAAAGTACAGGAACCTGTTAATTAGGTTGTGACTTGTACTTCACCTAGTATGACTTTTATCATAGGTCAACGACACATTGGGCATTCAAAGGATTTCTAAATCCACTCTCACTGATAGCGCACACTTTGGAAAAAGCATCTGAAAAGTTCACTGCTAATAGCTATTCAGTAAACACCAAGAAATGTTCATTACACCATCCGACCAAAGATAATTGGACACCTGAGTAAGATTCAAAAGTAGTATTTATTTGCCCGTGTTAATGCTTTTTTTTTTCAATCAGATCATTTTTATTGAAATTATATTTTTGAATACAATTACCCCTTAATTTCATGACATTTATACATGCAGAAATATAATAGACAGAGAACATAACATTATCCCACCCAAACAATATAATCAATCAGAATTATATTTAAGCAAATCATAATCACTCCCATTCACAATAAAACTAAATATTTAGGCACAAAAGAAGAAAAAAAAAGTAAAACCTGACTCTTCTCCGCCTACTCACTTCTCCCCTTCACCCCCTCCAAATCTTATCAGCTTTTCTATACCTCACTTCAACCAAACTTAGGGCTCGTGCACACGAGTGCTGTGGGTGCGCAGTATAGGCGTGTGAAAAGATCGCAGACTGAGTTTAATCTAATACCCATAGTAAACAACTTTATTGGAGTACGATGAACTCTGTGCAATAAATACAATTGCGATACTCATTGACTTTCAGACGGAGATATTATTGGAATCATACACAACACTGCGGCCCATTTATCTTCGCTAATATGGCCCAAATTATTTTTTGCCATGTTTCTTTTACCTTTATTGGGAGATGCTGTAAATAGTAGGAAAGCATCTGTCTATGTAAATAAGATATTACACCCTTTGTAGATCCAGAACACCCAAGAAAATTCACTAAATGGTGTTGAACCGTAAGCACAGATTCTGACTAGGCCTGAGCAACAAAGACGTGTCATAACTGAAGGAACAGGAAACAATTACTATGGGGAACATCCTAAAGTTCTTCAAATTGTTCAAACTGTAAAGCAGAACCCCAGAATGTATCTATTAAAAACAGATTACCCCTCTCTTCTCCCGTGGTAAAAATCCCTCCAATTGATAACACTCTGGCAATTAAGGGTTCCTCTAGAGAGGGGTGAATCCATCTAATTTGAAAATCTGCTTAAATTTATTCCATAATTTAATTATTAATGTAATAGTTGGATATAGTCCCTTTTTTCATCCCTCTCACAAATATCGATATAAGTGCACTACAACCTGTAATTTTAGAAACCAATCTGCCATTCAACCTCACCCATTTCTTTTTCCCTCTCCCTTCATCTGTTGCAATTGACACACCATAAATCCAAGCATGTGAGTTGCCAACCCCCCAGACCGTTTATCCCTTTGAAGGGTCTCCAATTTCATTCTAGCAGGTTTTTATTCCATAATAAACTGCTAAATATTGTATGGAGTTTTAGAAATATCATGATGGAATCCAAACCTGAGAATTTTTAAGTATATAAAGGAGTTGTTCCATCAAAACCATCTTGATAAGATGTTCCCTGCCAATTGTAATTATCAACCATGGGAGACGATTCCAGACCTTGACCTTATCCTCAAACTTTCATACCAGTGGAAGCAGATTGGCAGAAATTTAGTCTTGAGGCTTAGAAGATACAACTCCCAAATATTTGAATTCCTTCACTATTTGTAATTGTCTATGTTCCGAAAAAAGTCCACAGGCAAAGGATCTAAAGGAAGAATTACAGATTTCCACCAGGTAATAGTGAGACCCAACATCCTGCAAAGTGCATCAGAAAAGGATATAGTAGGACTCATTGGTTTACTCCCATCCCCTGTATACAACAACGACTCATCAGCATATAGTGAGATACTTTCCTCAATTTCATCCAACTATATCTGGTGATTGCCTTATCAAACCAGGCAGGGACTCAATTGCCAATGAAAAGAAAAGAGGGGACACCTCTCTCTTGTTCACCTCTCTAACATCGTTTGTCCAAAAATGTGACCATTTACCCTCACTCTGACCCCTGGTATTGAATTCAGCAGTTTAACCCATTCCACAAATTCCTCACCAAATCCCATCCTATGAAGAACAGCTCACAAATAATTTCACTCGACACTGTCAAAAGCTTTGGCAGCATTGAGTGAAAAAATAGCCCTGCTACCACAAACTCGATGATCCGCCTGAAGATTCAATAGCAGTTGATTTGTTTGGCATAAAATCAGACAGATCATCATGTACCTTGTTTGCCGGAAAATAAGACAGAGTCTTATATTAATTTTTGCTCCAAAAGATATCTTAGGGCTTATTTTCAGGGAATGTCTTATTTTTCCGTGAACAACAATCTACATTTATTCTTGAACAAAATAAAAATGTATTCAAATATATTCATGTCATCACATACAGGGCATAGTAGAGCCGCAACGCTCTAATATAATGAGCTCGGGAGTGGAGTGATGCCCAATCTGTGTGTGAGAGCCTGGCACTTGTCAATCCTTGTTGTTTTGGGTCTCATGGGGTTAGGTCTTTTGAGTGCAATTCGTTTGAGGGTGTCTGCTTTTTTTGGTGAAGGGTCTATCTGTAACTAGGGCTTATTTTTGGAGTAGGGCTTATGTTTCAAGCATCCTCAAAAATCCAGAAAAGCATGCTGGGGCTTATTTTTGGAGTAGGTCTTATTTTGAGGGAAACAGGTAGAGATGAGCGAGCATTGTCCTTAGCGAGTACCTGCCCGCTCGGAAGAAAAGATTCGGGTGCCGGTGGGGGGCGGGGGAGAGCAGGGGGAAACGGAGGGGAGAACTCTCTCTCCCTCTCTCCCCCCGCTCACTCCCACAACTCACCGCTCACCTACGCCGGCACCCGAATCTTTTCTTCCGAGCGGGAAGGTGCTCGCTAAGGACAATGCTCGCTCGAGTAATTGTATTTAGCGAGTATGCTCGCTCATCTTTAGAAACAGGGTATTAAATGAGTCATTACTAAAAGTAATTATTCACAAACATCTTCGCCAAGGTTTTAACATCAGTAGTCAACAAAGATATTAGACGATAGGAGTCAAGAAAAGACAAATCCTTTCCTGATTTAGGAATTGAAACAATGATAAAATCTCTCATTGATAGTGGAAGTATGCCTTCGTGCAATGGTTCATTAAAAACTGTCATTAAATATGGCAGAACCAGTAGCTCTTTAAAAAATTCAACCCAGGCAACTTTTCTTTAGGAAGTGCATCTATTGCATCCCTTAACTCATTCAGTGTCAAGGGAGCCTTTAAAGGAGATGTCCCGAGGCAGCAAGTGGGTCTATACACTTCTGTATGGCCATAATAATGCACTTTGTAATGTACATTGTGCATTAATTATGAGCCATACAGAAGTTATAAAAAGTTTTTTACTTACCTGCTCCGTTGCTGGCGTCCTCGTCTCCATGGAGCCGACTAATTTTTGGCCTCCGATGGCCAAATTAGCCGCGCTTGCGCAGTCCGGGTCTTCTGCAGTCTTCTATGGGGCTCCGTGTAGCTCCGTGTAGCTCCGCCCCGTCACGTGCCGATTCCAGCCAATCAGGAGGCTGGAATCGGCAGTGGACCGCACAGAAGAGCTGCGGTCCACGGAGGAAGAGGCCATCTTCAGCGGTGAGTAGAGAAGTCACCGGAGCGCGGGGATTAAGGTAAGCGCTCCGGTGAGCTTTCTTTACCTCCCTGCATCGGGGTTGTCTCGCGCCGAACGGGGGGGGGGTTGAAAAAAAAAAAAACCCGTTTCGGCGCGGGACAACCCCTTTAACATCACTCTCTGATCATCAGACAAGGTTTGCAATTGCACCGGAGCCAAATATTCATTATCTTTTTTTCACAATCCGCACTTAATTTAAAAGCATACAGGTTTTTAACATAGAGAAAAATGTCTCCAAAATGTTATTCTCCTTTAAAACTAAAGAATTATCAGGCCTTCTCAAGATGATCACGCACGTTGATGATTCCTGCGCCTTAATTATAGAAGCCAAAAACAACCTCCTGCTTCCTCAAACATGCCTATACACTTCTCAGATGATCCGTAAATTGAGACTGTGACTCTTTCCAATGAATTTCTACCTGATTACTATATACACTTGCTTAGCATCCAAAGCTTATCCCAAGATTTAGACTTATGTAGGCTAAACTTCTATAATAACCACATTGAAGAGGATAGGTAATTTTTATTTATTACCCCCCAGCAAGGCGGGTACTCATTTTACCGACCTCAGAAGGATGGAAGGCTGAGTAAACCTTGAGCCGGCTACCTGAACCACGTGGGGATTGAACCCTTGCTTGTCGTAAGCAAGAGATTAGGACTGCATAATTAACACTCTGTGCCACACGAGGCCCTAAGTGGCATATAAATGCCTTTTAAAACATCCCACTCTACAGACATTAAGGACATCCCACTCTACAGACATTAATATTAGTCTGAAAAATAGGTTCCAATAGAACCTCCTCCATTCTAGCATTACCATCAAGTTGGTTCAACCAAAAGGAATTTAACCTCCAAACTCTATCCAAACCAAATCCCTTACCATGCATAATTAGGCCTCCTTCCCACGAACGGATTTCCGCCACGTAATTCGCGGTGAAAATCCGCTGCGTTGCCCGCAGCTATTAGGTTCTATTGAACCTAATAGCACAATGCTCACGATGCGTAATTCCACCGCGGAATTACGCACCGCGATTTCTCCCGTCCTCACCCGCAGCATGCTCTATTTTCTGCGGGTGAGGACGGGCTGTACGCGCTGACGGCTTCCATTGCAGTCAATGGAAGCCGTCCGTTCACGCTATCTCCCGCTGTAACCAGCGGGAGATAGCGTGAAAAAACGCTTTCCCGCCCACCGCCGCGCGTCATATGACGCCATATGACGCGAAGGGCCGCGTCACGTGACACGGCCGGCCGTGCACGTGACACGGCCGGTGACGCGGCGGCGGTGGGCGGTGATGGGCGGTGACGCGGCGGCGGTGGGCGGGGAAGCGATTTCACGCTATCTCCCGCAGGTAAGTATAGGGGCTCTGGGGGGCGCCGTGACGGGCTTCACTGCGTAATATTACGCGGCGGAGCCCGTCACGCTCGTGGGAAGGAGGCCTTAATGATGAATAGAGTGAGGAGTGATCAGAAACAGTTTGTGGTAGATATTCCTCTTTACGAACTTAAGGAAGCATAGATGGAGTATCTATCGGAAGATATATTCTAGAAAGTGTATTATGTGAATTGGAATAACAAGAGTAGTGTCAAACTTCTGCATTTCTCTAGCTCAGCAGATCATATAAACCTAATTTCATTAACAAACATGTGAAAGAAGTTGAGGAAGGAGAAGCCGCTATAGGGCCTTTATTAAATCTATCCAAACAGGGATCTAGACAATTATTAAAATCGCCCACAATTAATGTAGAAACAGCAAGGAATATATCCTCAAATTCCATCACCTTCTTATTACATTCGCTGGATTATGGAGGGGGGATATGTATTGCCACCAAAAAATATTTCTTTTGCGCAATAATACATTTAAGACAAACAAATCTCCCCATTGAATCTTTAAAAGATGACTCACACTTAGAAGAAATATTTTTATGAATCAGTACACTTACTCCATGCAACTAACTCAAGAACACAGAATGAAAAGAATGTGCCCACACAGAATGGTGAAGCAAGTGTACAGTATCTGTTGTTAAATGTGTTTCTAATAGACAATCATAGCTGGTTGAAATTGTTGAATAGATGAAAAAACAGCATATCTTTTATCCCCATATCCCGCACATCACACAAAATTATATTAACCTCTTGAACCATGATAAATAATATTCATAATTTATGTTTTACAACTATAATTTAAAATGCTGGCTGCACAGCAGAGAAGGAGGAAGAGAGAAGTGGAAAAAGAACTATCCGCCACACCAAACCCCTTAAGTACATATAGCTTAGGGCTCTAATCACCTAGATGTAATGATAATGGTAAAACTAAAACCCTATATCACAATGAAGGCCATTTACATAGGACGATAATCACTCAAAATTTGTGAAAATGAATGAATTTGAGGAATAATCGTCCTGTGTGAATGCAAAATTTGTTTACTATTCGATCACTATTCATTATCGCTGACTTTAAGTTAGCATAACAAACATCTCTGGTATAATGAAAACAAAGATCTGGTACCGTGTTAGCCAGTAGAGCAAAATGTGATTGTTCTCAGCAAGAGAAACGACGTAATCTTGTAGATATGATACCTTTTAATGGCTAACAAAAATACATGATGTAATAATAGCGAGCTTTCGTACCAACGCAGGGTACTTCTTCCGGCTTAAATGGATTGGATCTGAAGAGGCATGCATATTTATACACACTTATAACATACATACTTATGACAAGGCACAGATATGGATGTGATTGGTTCGCACTTAAAAGGAATTCTGCAAACCAGAAAACAAACTTTTTTTGTTAGGAAGTGCGAACCAATCACATCCATATCTGTGCCTTGTCATAAGTATGTATGTTATAAGTGTGTATAAATATGCATGCCTCTTCAGATCCAATCCATTTAAGCCGGAAGAAGTACCCTGCGTTGGTATGAAAGCTCGCTATTATTACATCATGTATTTTTGTTAGCCATTAAAAGGTATCATATCTACAAGATTACGTCGTTTCTCTTGCTGAGAACAATCACATTAAACATCTCTGGATCACGGGCTTGTTGTTGCGTGCAAACGTTCCCCACTCAGTGCTTCACATTCATGGTGAAGCGCTGAGCAAGGAGCTAGCAAGAAGCCCAGATCCAGCATTGAAGTCTGCTTGTCTAAAATCTCAGCACGAGTGCTAACGACTCTAACGGTGATGTCAGCGCTCATACAGTTGTTTAGACCAGTGTTTCTCAACTCCAGTCCTCAACAGGTCATGTTTTCAGGATATCCTGTAGTTAGAACACCTGTGGCAATGTCTGAGGCACTGACAATAATTACATCACCTGTGCAAAATTGAGGAAATCCTGAAAACATGACCTGTTGGGGGTCCCTGAGGACTGGACTTAAATAAACTAGACTTGAGAAACACTGGTTTAGATGACTATCCTCTAGAGATGAGCGAGCACGCTCGTTTAAGGCTGATGCTCGAGCGAGCATTGGTCTTTTTGAGATCTCTCTCTCTCCCCCTCACTCCCCGCCGCTCCCTGGTGCTCAGACAAGTAATCAATTACTCGAAAAGACCGATGCTCTCTCGAGCATCAGCCTTAAATGAGCGTACTCACTCATCTCTGCTATCCTCCCATTAAGATAGGTCATCAATAGTTGATCGGCTGGGGTCTATCGCTCAGGACCCATGACCGATCAGCTGAGCAGGTGCATGCTGTCAGCGCCACAAATACACAGAGGTTGGAGCTGAAGTCTCTGCGCCAACCTCTGTGTAGTGGCCGGAACTTGTAACTGCAGGCACGGCTCTCAATGAAGTCAATGTGATGGGCATACCTGGGTGTGGAGGATACATGGGGAATGTTATTTGCCTGAGTGTGTTAAGTATGGTTTGATTCTTCCATTGCTCAACTCTTCCCCTTGCACCATTGTGGATGGCCCAATGCATCTTATTCAAGAGAACTCTCCAAAAATTTGCAGGTTGAATGGAGGGAAATACCAATTGAAGTGTATCTGTTAGTAGTAAGTATGCCACGGAGAGTTTATGATGTCATTAGGGCCAAAGGAAGCCTACCAAGTATTATCAGCACCACTTCTGATTCTTGCCTTGATGTCCAAATACTTTTGATAAGATAATATAGGATCTTTGCATTTTAGAAATATATTGAGTTAGCGTATCCAAGAGAAAACTCACTGTGACAACAAATAAGGTGAAGTCATGGTTTTGAATGGGTTAAATTAAAATAGTGTTGGTGAATATGCCACAGAACACTAGCTCCAATGCCTCAACACCTGCACATAGCCCGCGGAGATCCAGCACTATGTTTATTTATTTATGCACTCAATGGCTGTGTTCCCTCTGCAGTCACTGAGGTAATGGCTCTCTATCTACATGCAGCAAATACATAGGTAGTATAATCACTGACCTGATACCTCCCTTTGTTTATCTCACAATTCAGGAGCCACTACAGAATAACAATAGAGCCCCCAGGCTGGGCATTAAGGAAAATTGCTGTTCTGCACTGGATGCTGAGAAGACACATTACTCGTACGGCTCCTCGCAGATACATTGTGCCTCAACATATTTTTTTATACACTGGTATTGCACCTTCAGAAAGCATTTGTGCGGAATATGGGTCATATATAAAGAATTCTTTATCTTGTAACAAATTATGTAGGTTAGGAAAATATTCAAGTAGACTGCTAAATGGGTCGACCTGTTCAATGCAATATTGTGTCCTTGATCACTACTAAACTATATTGCTAAGAGTTCTGGATAACTTAATGTGAATGAGGTAATGATTAAGACTATTCCAATACTTTTGAACCAAGGTCACAAAGTTTTCAGAGCTACAGTGTGCAACAAGTGCTTTTACTTGATACCTTAATAACTAATCCATTTCAAACTGCATGCTTACACCTATCCACATCCAGTTTAGGGTTAAATGTATTTCTCTGAGGTCAATCAAGGTCAACAATGAAAAAATGAAGATAAAGCAATAGAGATGAGCGAGCACCCAAATGCTCGGGTCCGCGTTATTCGAGTCGAGCTTTTCTTAAAATTTGAGAGCTCTACTCGAGTAAGGAACCCCATTGACTACAATAGGAGACTCAAGCATTTTTGTATGTGGGACGCCGGGTGCCGAGCTTTTTTTTTTTTTCTAGGTTCATTCTCTCTCTCGCCAGCCAGCCAAAAAATTTGCCATTGACGAGCACTGCGTCGCAGCGGGGAGAGGCCAAAACAAGCACGTCACAGCGGGGAGGAGCCAAAAACTGGGTCGGGAACGAAAACGGCTCGATGCTTGTTCGAGTAACGAGCACCATCGAGTACGCTAATGCTCGAACGAGCATCAAGCTCGGCAGAGTATGTTTGCTCAACTCTATAAAGCAACAATAAATGTAGGTAATACTCAAAATAAAATGTAAATACCCCTTAGGTCTCCTTCACACGACCGTATGTGTTTTTTCGTTCGCCGTACATGTCGTATAATCACAGGAATGAAGATTTGCCATGATTGAGTCCCGATCTTAATTAGTGTATTTCATGCCAAGGGACTGCTGCGTATAGGCAAAAAAATATGCTGAAGCGTTGAGCACCAGAAATAGACAGAAATCCTCGGAATGACTACTAATGCTTAAATAGAGGCAGCTGTCTTCTTTTCGCAGCATTGGACGCCGCTAAACTCCCTCCCCCTCACCTTTGTCCTGCTCCCTTAGAGGTATATGGGAGCCTCCTGCGTATTTCGGCAAAAGATAGAGCGAGACCTATCATTTTGACACGGCGTATACAATTGGTGACCGAAAACAGTTGCGGATGTGCTTTTTTCCCGGTGCAATTTTTTAACGCTGTTAAAAATCATTCTTCATACCCTGCCTGTATTCAGAGAGCGGGATACAGCTAAAACAATAGTATCAGCTGTATCCCGCTGTGAATTCCTGATAACTGATCGCTGATCTTTCAGCGATGATCAATGGCATAACGAAAACTGCACGATGTCAGTGCAGTTAGACACAACGATTATCACTCAAAACACGGCTTTTAAGTGAATTTTGAGCGATAATCGTTGTATCTATATGGGCCTTAACATAGTCCCAGCACCCCGTGGTGCAGTAGAACTTCCTTTTACAGTGCTGCCATCTCCTCACTAGAAACTTCCCAGGGAGCATGCTCAGTTCTGTTTTGAGCTGCCATCTTGGTGCTCCATTGTGAAGCCCAGTACAACTTTTAGGGAAGCCCCTTGCATTAGCATCAGACATGAACTCAGATGAACACTTCTAGCCCTGCAGCTCCTGTCAGCTCCTGTCAGCACAATACAGAGACCATTTATAGCAGTCTGTATTTTGTCAGTGTACTGTAAGCAAATGGGATATACCCCTTTTAGAAGGTACCATTCCTGCAAGTCAATGTCTGATACCCGGTGTTTCAGCTGGATTGGTATCCGAAGGAATATTTAAAGCCAGTTCATGTGAACTAGATAGTCTGTTCAATAGAGTAAAGTTAGTTGAGCTTTGTTCATGTGGGGCTGTTTGAATGTATTGTTTTCGAGTGTATGGGAAGGGATTTCTGCCACAAACTCAAGAGGGTCCATAAAAATAGACGTATAAGTCTTCTATTTACATTTTCCATTTCCTTGGGATCTTCTCTTTTGCTCTTTCTAAAAAAAAATGCATGCAAAACCAGATGGTGTTATCAAGGCCTTACTATAATATGACTAGTCCCATATGCACTGATTACATTAGCGTGCTGTCTGAGCAATCCCTTATATTCATACAGCCATCACTATTGATATAGGATGTTATGGTACTTGCAATCATTAACATATGGCTGACATGTACTAATACTACTAACGTGTCATCTAAAGTCTTAAAGGCTGTGTCTATAATATAACATTATAATCGTAGAGTGTTGTGGACTTTCTTCTATGTGGATTGAGAATTGTTTCCAACTTTTACACTGGAAGCCTATTCAGTGTAGTGCAGGGACATATATAACATTCACATTTAAGCTCATTGACATGAGTGTGTTTATGTTGCATTCACAAAAAATGGACAAAAAAATGGATAACACATTTTTCATGAAACTGTTGATTTTGAATGGGGTAGTTTTGTCTGCAAGTTGGACCAGAATAACACATGCTATGATTTTCTTCTACAAGGACCATTGGTCCCTGTGAAAAAACGGACATGTAAATAGCCTCATTGACAAATCTGGGACCATGGGCTGTCTGTGGGAACTCTATTGCACTTACAGACAGCACACCAACATGAAATACACTCATGTCATTAAGCCCGTAGACTTTTTAAATGTGTGATGTTTTAAGATCAAATGTAGTTTATCACCTACAAAATTCCAAAAATCTCAATAATTATTAGATTTCCTAATTTTACATCAATCTAATCTCTATTATAGGTTTTCAAACTAAGATTAGAATAGTCATTAAATGCACTTAATATTAGGCTTACTTTAGTGTTCAACTTCCAAACTGCATAAAGTTCTGTGGAGGTGTAAGTGATCTGATTTGTCTAGACACATGGTTGGCTAAAGCATGTAGACACCCAAACATCACATTCATATTACCATATTTCATATTCTAAGACCTTAGACATTGATATAGAGTAAAACAGCCTTGACTCCTCTAGAAAGACTTACCACTAGGTCATCGTTGAGGGATCTGTGTCCATTCATCCACAAGGAAGGTCAAGAACTGATGAAGAGCAGTAAGATATGCTTCACAGTCAGCCACGTTCTTCCATATCAAAGACACTGGACCCTTCAGTGTTACCCATTCTACTGCTAGCTTGTGTTCATGAAGATTATCTAGGTATCTGATAGCAATGACTGTAGCTGAAAAGGCAGAACCTACTTCCTAAAATGTTGTGTTTAAGTATATATAACACCCTTTGGATAGTCCAAGAGGTGAGCCATAGTGGAAGTCATATGGGAAAAGATGTTAAGAGCATATCGTCCATACAGAGGTGTAACTTGAAGCTCCTGGGCTCCAATACAAAATCTGTAACAGGGCCGCTAACTATATAGCTTTATTCATAGTACTAGGCTCCATATATGGAGAAGAGTGGCCTCAAGGGCCCCCTAAGGCTCCTGGGACCGAGTGCAACCACATCACCTGCATCCCCTATAGTTACGCTCCTGCGTCCATATATGACCTGTGTAAAAAAGTGTTAGTATAACATGAATTTATGATTTAGCCTTCATAGTGTTGAGTCAGAGATACCTACTAATACACTTTATTTATTCATGGAAATCAGTTAACTTGCATCGTCATCACAAACTGATAAGAGGGCAGAATTTTGCAAACAGCTGGAAGACAAAAACTAAAATATTTGAATGTGGTAATACAGCCCATTTTGGTTAAGAAAGAGTTAATGTGCTTCGATTAAAAAGGAGGCAGATAACCTTTTCAGGATTTAAGAAAAATAAATAAGGTTAATTGGAGCTAAAAATGTCAACGCTGTGCAGTGTTTCGCCCTTGGCAAACGCCCTAATGAGTGTATGAGAGAGAGAGCAAGTGGATCAGACAAGTGAGTATGTGAGAGGCCTGTGTGCACCCAGCGCATCTCCCCGCATAGTGCTCATAGGATGGAAGAGGTTAATGGGAGCAAAAGGAAGAAACATCCTAGAGATTATTCGAATGCTACTGAAAAGCCATGTGTAAATGTTATTCCGTAAGTAGATGTATGATCTGTCCTGTTTTTAATCAATGTCCTATACAATAATTTCTGTAGTCTGGATTATGTTCACAAATTTGCAAAACGAGCTTTATTTGTGCCCTCGCAGAGGAATCGGTGCTGTTTAATGATCATGTCATTCTGGAGACACAATGAATGTTATCACATATGCTCTATAGGGGCATTTTGTAGAGCTCTGGAATCTGAATCTGTAATCAACTGAACAAAATCCTGACCTGTACCTTACTGTACACAAGGTCATCAGCCGGGCCCCAACCCAGAATTCCACATGCGGAATCCGACATAGGTTCAATGTGGGTGCCATTGGAGACACTAGACACCTAAAACAACACATCTCCGTTGCAGTGGATTCGATAACACAGAATACGCCGGGACACGTCTGAACAGAACTTGACTATTTAATTGATATCTGCTGTGTCACTAACATTGCCTACATCAAACATCTGTAAGATGCATTAAATACTTGAAGAGTTCTTCTGTCTTTTCTTGTCGTTCCGGCTGTTGTGTGTCGCTTTCTGTATAAAGAAATCAACTGCTATGTTTCCAGCCCTGCTTAGTTTCACCCCCTTTGCTACTGTTTGGCGTGACAGTAGCAAAGGGGGTGAAACTACTGTGTTTCACCGAAAATAAGACAGTGTCTTATATTAATTTTTGCTCAAAAAGGTTTAACTTTTTTACATGTATAGCTGCCTGGACGCTATTTAAATTGACTTTTTTAATTAACTGTTAGCAGGGCTTAATTTTGGAGTAGGGCTTATATTTCAAGCATCCTCAAAAAGCCTGAAAAATCATTTTGCATCCTCAAAAATTCTGGAAAATCATGTATGTCTTATTTTCAGGGTATGTCTTATTTTCAGTGAAACAGGGTAAGCAGGGCTGGAAACATAACAGGGTTATTAAACATTAACAGGATTCTTTAACAATGGGTTATTGAATCTGATGTTCTATCACACACAGAATCGTTAGGCGTGAGCAAACACTAGCTATTACTCCAACTAGTAGTCATAACAACATAACAGTGGGCAGTTTAACCAGGATAGTATTAGTTTTTTTATGTCTTTGGCTTTATGAGAGTGTTCAGTCTTTTTGGGTAGGTGTCTATCAGAATGGCACATCTTGACTTGGCAATTTTTGCCCACTCTTCCTTGCAATGCGCTCCAAAGCTGTCAAATTGCGATGGCATCTCATGTGTGGCGCCCTTTTTAGGTCACCCACAGATTTTCAATGGGATTTAGGCCTTGGCTTCCAAAACGTCTTCTGGCAAAGCCTTTCTTTTGTTGATTTGGAGGCTTGCTTTGGGTCGTTATCATGCTGAAAGGTGAAATTCTTCTTCAGCTTCAGCATTTTAGCAGAGGCCTGAAGGTTTTGTGCCAAAATGGACTGCTATTTGGCAATGTTCATAATTCCTTCCACCTTGACTAAAGCCTCAGTTCCAGCAGCAGAAAAACAGCCCCAGAACATAGCACTGTCTTCACCATGCTTGACTGTGGGTATGGTGGTCTTTGGTGATGCACAGTATTGGCTTTGCACCAAAAATGCTATTGAAAATATGGCCAAAAAGTTCAACCTTCGTTTCAACAGACCATAACATGTTCTTCCACATACTTTTTTAACTACTTATTCATCTTTGTCAGATTTGTAAACATGACAAAAACATGGCATTTTAACACTGGTATGTAGACTTTTTAGATCCACTATATAATGATCATTTGTGCATTTTTCACATATCCCAATAGGGTAGTCCCCTTACAAGTGTATACTGGGTACACTGAAGAGGGCAATTAGTTACTTCCAGACTGGTCTAGCTGTGCAATTGCTGAATAATCCTCTGCTAGATACACCGCCAGTGACTTGTATATCCCCAGTAAGTACAGAGGAAGAAGTTCATTAACCTCGAAACATGTATGCAGGCTGGTTTTAATAAACAATATTTTTGGCAATATACAATTTTAGTCAATTATTCCACATTTAAAGGTTGAGCCAAATCTATCTATCTATCCCTCCAAGAAAATATTTATCTTCCTTTGTTGTTCAAAAACTTGTACCCATTGTGTATTATGCTATCGAGGGTGGGCTGCATCTTCTACATTTTTAAGACTCTTACACCATATCTTCACACCCAACTTCCTAATCTCCACTTCATTTCTTCATTTCTCCACTGGGGTTGCTCCACCATTTTTTTCTTTTTTACTCTTCATTATTTTCTTTGGGAATGATGCTCAAGCAAAGTGAAATACAACATGCCCAATCCTTTATTCCTTCTAAGACAAAATCAGGTGGTCCTCATATACATAAGATGTTGGTCAATTCTGCCTCGATTGGCAGGTTTTGATGAATTTTGTCTTATGTGTATGGCCACCTTAAGGAAGGGGCCTAAATGTGTTAGAGTCATGATGGATTGCTTGACGAGCAAACATAAGCCAAAAATAATCGAACAGTTCTCACGCTGATATTTAGCAGATCGAGAACATGGTTGTAGGAACAGTGTAATTAGTCTATCAACGTTGCTGCAGCATCCAGGGATGGTAGAGGCGTCAACTTTTCATAATTTGACCATTTGCAGTAATTTTAGGACAAGATAACACATAGGGAATAGAACAGTTTTAAACTGTTGCGTGATTGGGATGTTCTAGTGCATTTGATAAGAATGGATAAATTATAATGCACCTTTCATAACATTAGTTTATTAATGCAAAAAGGTTAGTACTTTTCTACAATTCTATGTTTGCTTAATTGGTTGAACTGCCGGGATAGGGCAGTACTAATCTCTGTGGAGAAGCTCAACAGGTCCTGCTTTTAATGAGCTAAATAGATAGAAAATTAATTTCTGGATGACATATGAGATAACTGTTTGTCCTTTGTATATTTCATTTTACAATTGAAAGCACATAGAAGCAAAATTAGCAGCAGGTAGATCACAATAAAAGGCAATGACAGATTTGTCCATGTATTGTATTGTGGACACATCATCATTCTGGTATATATAATAGTACAGTTTAGTTCTATGATAATTTAGCGGTTTACATTACTATTGTATTATAATAACCTAAAATAAACAAAATTCCATAAACATTTTCTACATCTTCAAATTATCTTCCTTAATTACACTGGTCAACACTGAAATTGTGACTTAAAAAGGTCCTAATCTGTAGTATCTTGGTGCGCTGAACACAAATATGACCATAAAACGTTTTTATTGGCTCTCGTTTTGAAGATATTTCATATAGTTCATTTTCTGTGTTTCACCGTGTAAATTTATCCAGTAGGATGTAACAATATCCTTACAGTTTGAGCCAGTCTGCAGCCGTGTGCTTACAGGACCTGTGATGTCACCATCATGTGATCAGTCACTGCCTCTGAGCTCATTACCTCTCACCTAACCCCAGCATAACCAGTACACCATGTTAACTCCCACAGTACCAGTGTACGTATCAACACCTAATGACTAGTGTACTAGATAAAGCCAAGTCGGAAAGGTTGAGCATTTAATATATTTCAGACTTCATGAGATACAATTTAAGCTACTGTTGCATAAAACTGTTATTATTTTATCCATTTAGTTCCAATACAGAACACTAATGCACATGGACAGAGGAAATACATGAGACCATTGCGCACTAAATGGGAAACCACTTGGGAACACTGACATGGAAAAGAACTTGGGGGTTTTAGTGAACTGTAAGCTTAACTGGAGCAACCGGTATGAGGCAGCTGCTGCCAAAGCAAATGTGATCATGGAGTGCATCAAAAGAGGTCATGGGGTACACGACGAGAACATTGTTCTTCCTCTTTACAAGTCACTGGTCAGACCACACTAGAAATATTGTCTAGAGTTTTCGGCACCCAGTACTCAAGAAGGACATATCAGACCTTGAGCGGGTACAAAGGTGGGCAACTAAAGTAAAAAACAGAATGGGCAGACTACAATACCCAGAGAGTATATCAAAATTGGGATTATTTAGTTTAGAAATAAGACGCTTGAGTGGCAATTTATTATCTTGCTATTTCTGGGTATTGCTCCACTGCCTAATGTATCCACTTCAGACCATCTACCCTGGACTCACCTATGACATGTAGCATTTATCTGGTAACTTGTATGCAATATCTGAGCGCTGTCTCATTCGACTTATCTGGAAACTGGAGAGTTCTACAAACAGCATATAAAGTTCCTACATTGTACTCTCAGAAAGTTAGGAAGTATACTAATCTGAATGAATTATGTGGTCTGTTGATGCTCTAAGGTTGGGTTCCCACTTGTTTGATCCTATGGCTTTTTTCCTCCGGTGCTTTAGTGAAACACCAGAGGGAAACTGATGCTCGACCTGCAAATAAAGTAGTGTCGGTATTATGATACTCCTGTGTACGAGGGACCACTTAGCTGGCACTATTGGTTTATAGGGAGCAAACTGCTGGCACTGTTTGTAGGGGATCACCTTGATGGCACTGTTAATGGAGGTACTCTAGCTACAATTATAGATGTGTGGTCTACGGTGGGCATGCACCTGTCTATATAAAAATATTTTGCTCCAGCTATGACGGAGCACTCAAACTATTTTTTTTTTAACCACCAGTTATCATTTTATGACAAATCTGCCGTAGATGCCAATAATTTCCAGTAGTCAGTGACTGTGCTACAATGTTTACCCACATAACAAGAGGCATTATAAACATCTTATAATTCTAGAAGCTGCTTTTAGCGTCTTAATGTGGATCATAGTGTTAGCATACTAATGTGGACTGGGTGTCTATGTGATGTGAGTTGCACCTGAGCATCTCAGCATTGGCCTTGTAAATACGGCCTAATGTGTATTACCTTTTATACTCTTTCCATGTAATGTTTTCTAATATCACATAACATGGGTTCCACCTCTTAAATTTTTCTTAGTTAAAGGAGAGTTCCGGGACTTTTTTTTTTTTATCTTTTGATCCGTACAAATCCCCTAAATTCCAGGGCCGCTGTCACTACCGTCAGAGCAGGAAGCAGAATGAGCTGATCATAGTGGCTAAGCTTGGTATTGCAGGAGCAGCTCATGTGTGATTCAATGGCAGCTGTGCCTGCAGTACCCACGGGCACCGCTGCACTACAGTCAGCATGTTCTGCTTTCTGTACTGACTGCAGTGACAGTGGCCCAGGAATCAGCTGATTGGTAAGGATCCTAAGCAGCAAATCCCAGTTGCTCACCAATAGATAAAAGTAAAAAAGTCTTGGAATACCCCTTTAAGGGAGGAAATTACAAGGGGAGAATATAAGAGGTGGAATTACAGGTCCCAGCATGCCCATGCTGTTATGTGATATTATAAAACATTGCAAGGAGGGAGTATAAAAGTGCTAGAATTCCCAGCACATGTAGGCTATTATAATGGAAAGTCAGAAGAGGAGAGAAATACAACTCCAATGTTTCCTCTATGAGATCTCATAAAAAACATAATCAAAGGTCCTTCAGTCTTCCCAGCTGAGCTTTGCCTCTCATGACATAATTACAGCTCCTGATCCTCTCCATGGCACACCGCGGGTCCTTATCTTCTGTCTTCTTTGACACCTCTGGCAAGAGGCTCAGGTTGGTCCGCCCAGATTGGCATGGTAGGCTCTTGCACCTGCCCGGATTAGCTGAGTGCTGGCATTCCCTTCATCCAGGCGGGACCTACCCTAAACACACTCACCTCTCTTGTGGCCTGAGCTTCCAGTGCATTCAAGAAAAATAGATTCCCACTGACTAAATCAGTTCTTTGTTGCATTTGCATTTGTGGAGAAGTAAAATAAGAACTGATATGGCTGCATAGGGGCTGACCGTATCGCCTTATGCTTCCAGTTTAATATTGAGACACAGAAAGATTCCATGAAAAAAATGTAGTAGATGCTGTGAAATGGAAATATTACAATATTGCTGTATGGGAGATTTGCCTCTGAAAAATATCCCATCCAAGGGATCTTTCACAATAACGGGATTATTCTACAATTCACACTGTAAAACGCAGCTTAATCTGACACTGCAGAATTCGGCTAAAAATCCCACAAATCTACCTGCAGATTTCAATGCAGAATTGACGGCAGAATTTAGCCATTTTCAATTGTGCATCAAAATCCACGCGGAAGCTGTTGACTTTGGTGCAAAATTTACCTCGTCTTGCGGTGCATAATGCGGGCTAATTCTGACCATGTGAAAGCACCCCGATGGTCCAATGCAGCATCGCACTGCAGTATTCTGGCATATCAGCAGACAGTCTTCTGAAGATTGTTGTCTTGTGCTGGAGGACTAAGTCTATAGACATTTATTGAATCCATCGGTAAATCATTTTTTTAATATTTAAGTAAAAAAAATTATATTTTGATGCAATCTTTTTGAAAATAAATCAAGTTGGATTTATTTCTACGAAGATAATCTTTGAGATCAGTTGGTGACAGCCTGAAAAAATGGATGCAAAAATTCATACCTGTGTGTAAAAGGACAATCCTAGAGTTGAGCGAATGTACTCTGTCGAGCTTGATGCTCGTTCGAGTATTAGCGTACTCGATGGTGCTCGTTACTCGAATGAGCATCACGCCGTGTTCGACCCCCTCCCCAGTTTTTGGCCCCTCCCCACAAATTTTTGGGCGGGGGGGGAGAGTGAGAGAGTGAGAGAGAGAGAGAGAGTGAGAAAGAGAGAGAAACACACGAACCAAGAAAAAAAAAAAAAGCTCGGCACCCAGCATTCCACATACAAAAATGCTCGAGTCTCCCATTGTAGCCAATGGGGTTCGTTACTCGAGTAGACCACTCGAATTTTACGAAAAGCTCGACTCAAATAACGCAGACCCCGGCATTTGGGTGCTCGCTCATCTCTAGACAATACTTATTTGGCTTCTTCCTTATCCCCATTTCTAAGTTAATTATGGTAATTAAATAAATTAAAAAATAGATATATTTTTATAAAAAGGAAAATGCTAATTAGAATCGGAGAGACCCTGTTAAATGTATAGAGGCCTATGTGACAAAGAATGGGTTAATGTGCATGTATGAAGTACAATCCTAACAATAATTGGTATTTTCTGTAATGTGTTGTCAGAGTAATGAGACGCAAAACGATTTTTGAACCCTGGGTGACTTTTAGCTACAATAAACACAATTTGTCAGTGATGTCTGTGGGATTTAAGCCATTTGATGCAGATAAAAATAGCTGCAGAAATATAACACGGAAAAGGCTTTTGGCAAAGGGCTGTCCGGTTTAATTCATACATTAAGTATTTGCTAGTTAGGGTCAAAAGCGGAGTGCTTAAGATATTTTGCCCTCTGAATGAACCTGGTTGGAGCAGACAGACTTCTGCTGAAACTTGCAGCTTACAAGATCAAGCCCAACATCAAAGACTCTTTTCGTTCCAATCACTGAATTAGTTGAGCTCACACAGAAGGACAGATGTATCTTCGTAGATAATTAGTGCCTGGATTAATTTACCTACTCCACAATCTTGACTGGTGGCAGAGACATAAAGGGGTTTAGTAGAAAGGCTTGTAGGAAAGAGAAGGAGCTGTTAAATTACAAACTCAAGTGAATTCAAGAGTTTCCCCTCAATATAAAGAACTATAGATGAAGCGTGGAGTTTCTTCCTGATATATAAAGCTATATATAATATACAGACATATGATGTGAAGTGCAGGTCGCTACTGAGACATTGCTCTGATGAGAAGTGCAAGATATATGCAGAGAGGAATACTCCTCCATAGAGGCTCATGCACCGACTTTAGAGGTTGTCCAACAAGTCCGTTATTTGTTGGACTTCAATTGCATGAATTGCAACATTGGCATCCTCACAGCTCTTGGTTCTGCATACCACCGCAGTGGGTCCCAAAGTCAAACGTAGTTGGCTCCGGCATACAACTTCCTTAGACTCTAGTTAAGACCTAGTGTAGCAAGTTTAGAGACGACCCAGGAGCAGTAAGTAAACGATGATGAGGTCTGGTCTTGTATTTGTATTCATTTTGGAGTGTGGATGTTGGACTTAGAGGTGTGATCTGAAGTCTGAATTCATTTGGGGGTCTGTTCTGGGGCTTATTTATTTAGGGGGTCTTGTCTGGAGTGTAAATTATTTAGTGGTTTGATCTGGGTTCTGAATCTATTTTGGCTTTGGGGGTTTGATCTAGGGTCTGTATTAGTTTAGGAGATCTGGTCTGAGGTCTGAAAGCATTTAGGGGTGAGGCCTGAGGATTGAATATAGTAAGAGATGTTGTCTAAGGTTTTGAATTAATTTGGGGGTTAGAACTATGATTCGATGTCTCTGCTGTCGCGGTCCTATATATTCTTCTTATTGGCTGATGTTGTGTATGGTATCATTGTTTATGTTTCCCCTCTCTAGAAATTAATTCTGAATTGACCCCCAGGTGCAGCAGATCACTGCAGAGGGGCAACCAGTCAGGAGCACCGGAAGAGCAGAAGAGATCACCAGCATGGACTACAGTAGAGAGAAAGAACCTAACAAGAGTATGGATGGATTCGGAGCTGTTCACCTACATCTTTCCTTCTCAGCCTCCACATCTTATTAAAAGGATGGGAGAAACATAGACAGTGGCTACAAGAACAGGCCACCTAGTTGAACAGAGTGGGACTGGAAATCTACCAGACGTTGGAGGAGGGCAGCAAAGACAGGTATTTCAGAAACTTCCATCGCACAAATAAAATTAATGGGTGTGCTACTGATTCTCTCTACTCAAGATCATTGCAGCTACCACTCTTAGAAACCTCTTCTCAAAGTGAGCACCTACTCCGCATAGTCAACGATGGATACACAGTTATGTGCCCCTGCAGGAACAGAAAGTATGTACAAACAATAGAGCTACAGTATATGAAATTTGGTCTACCCAATAGGATGTCATGTCTAGAGAGATGCCCAGTACACAGAGCGCCTCCGTCAAAAATAATCAGCTGTTTTCTACAACTGAGAGTTCTGTGAGAATGAACCCTTCATGGCTACATGATTTTGTAGGTAGACAAATGTTTGATCTGCAAAACTATACGACCAATAGCAATCAATGTGCAAACCACCCTGACATGCTGTTTGGCATAGGTTTCCATTGCAGACCCCAAAATCTTGGCTCTACTCTGTGAAAAAAAAATGCTTTACATTAATAGATCAGATGCACCAAACTGAATATTTGCCCCAACTGCAAGAAAATCTTGCTAGGGCCTTAGGTTCTGTGTATAAATATGACAATTGGCTTGAATATAATATTTTTCATTACTTTTCATGGTTGCCGACGACTGCAAAGTGGCCTGTGATTGTACATATTTTTCCACAAAGAGGGACGTTCCTGGACATCAAGGCCTCATGTCCATGGGGAAAATCAGGCCCGTCGTGGATTCTTCATGCAGAATCCTGCAACGGGTCCCTCCAACAGGTTTAGGTTAGGCCAGTCTCACATGGCCGGTTTGAATTGCGGAGTCTGCGATCATCACCCGCATGGACGATCTGTGATATTCCGCACACATGCAAACAATAGAACATTCGTATGTCCTCTCATATGAGTGGACAGCGATTGTGATTTCCACTCACGAAAATAAAATCGCAGCATGTTTTATTTTAGTGCGGATTCTGCATGGACGGCTTCCATTGAATCAGACCCGTGTGAGATCGGCCTTAGTGGTATACTGTGAGCAGTGACAATAAAAAGCCAATATAACCATGTGGCAATGAAGGTAGAACATTGAGTCTGGAAAAAGTGTACTGTAGACAAATAGATCAGCAGTTCGTAAAGGATGAAAGCAGAACTGTGTATGAATTACCATGGGGCACATATGGGCATACTCAACAGGTAACAGACAAATAAGATCAGGGTGCTATACAATAGAGAATGCGAAGAGTAGTCAGGTCACTGCAGTTCTACTTCAAATACTAATTCCGGAAACAACCAAATTGAGGTAGAATCACCTATTATTGGCAGAAAGGCCAGTATGGGGCTAATTTAAATAGGTGCCACCCAGCATTCCTGCCCAACCTACATCGAGATTTATTGCAGCTGTGACCACAAGAGAGAAGACATGACCAGGGAACAGGGAAATTTGTAACCAGTATTCTGGGAACTGGCAGGGTCTAACTGCCAGCATTTACACTGGCCAATATTCAATACTATCACCATGGTGTACAGTTATTGGTACTGGAAAACATGTTCCATTATATAGCGCCAACATATTTTGTGATTGCTTGGTTTCTCTTGCTGAGGACAATCTTGTAGATATGATACCTTTTAATGGCTAACAAAAATACATGATGTTAATGCAAGCTTTTGAATCTCTCAGGGTCCTTCCTCAAGGCATAATGAAATGGATTCGAAGAGGAATGCATATCTATACACACACACACACTTATGTTAAGGCACAGACATGGATGTGATTAATTTGCACTTTAAAGAATACTTGTTACCATGCAGCGGTTGCTGGTCCTCCCGGGGTGGCTGTGTGTGGGGTCCCACGGTCGGGGCGCATCCCCCTAGCTTGTTGTCAGGCTGCCGGGGGCACAGGTGCCAGGCCGGCGTAGGCGGCGTGGTGCTGGTGGCGCACGGCGCCATGCCCGCACCTGTAAGTGCAGCTGCCGTGCATGAGCTCCCTTTTTATTATGCTCTGTTGGGAGTTGGCTCTCTCCGCACCTGAGTGGACGCTTTTGTTTAAAGGTCGGGCAGAGACTTGCAATCACTGCCAGTTATTGGTTTCCCTCAGTGTGCTAGCTAGTCTACCTCTGTTGGTCTCCTGCCTCTGTCAGCTTGTCTGCTATTCTTTGCTGTTATCTGCCAGGTTTTTCCATCTGCCTCTGCTCTGCTTAGCACTGTTTGTGTTGGTTATTCCATCTGCTTTTCCTGTCGGTATTCTACCCTTTCCATATAGGTATGCCAGCGTCCCTTTTTCAGTCCCTAGTGAGAGTAGCGACCGCCGCCTAGTTGCCTGCCTGGGGTTAGCCAGGAGTGGAGGCAAGCAGGCAGGGACAGGGGTTGGGGGTGAGATCTAGGGCCCCTGGGCTGGCGTATCAAGGGTAGTATACCGTAACATAATAACTGGCCCTTAAAATTTCTCTTCAATGGAGGCCATAAGTACCCTCGCAAGTCAATTGCAGGATTCAGTGGTCGTGATCCAAGACCTATCCGGTCGTATGGTGGCCCAGGAGCAGCGGGAGTTAGTGCATGTTTCTGACGCCCCTTCTATTCCTGAGCCCAAGTGTCCTCTTCCTGAGGCATATTCAAGGGAGAGGAGTAAGTTTTTTGTTTTTCAGCAGGCATGTAGATTATATTTTCGGATACGGCCCCGGTCTTCCGGCTCAGAATCCCAGAAAGTTGGATTGACGATGTATGTTGGTGCAGCACCATGCAGAGCTTTGTGACTGACGTAGAGGAGTTTAAATTTAGTTCTGCAGTCGATCGGCAGCCAATGCAGCGACTGGCATAATGCAGAGGCGTCCGAGTAATGACTGGATAGAAAAATGAGCCTAGCCGCTGCGTTTAGTATGGATTGGACTGGAGCGAGTCTGATGCAGGGAAGGCCAATGAGTAGCGAGTTGCAGTAGTCAAGCCGGGAGTGGATGAGGGCAATCACAAGTGTCTTTAGCGTTTTCGTGGTTAGGAACGGACATATTTTAGCAATATTTCTGAGGTGCATGTGGCATGTTTGAGCCAGAGATTGGATATGGGGGGGAAAAGGAGAGGTCAGAGTGCAGTGTGACACCAAGACATCGGGCATGCCGTCTGGGGGTTATGATGGAGCCAGACACTGGAATGGAGATGTTGAAGGAAGGTCGGTTGGAAGGTGGAAAGACAAGGAGGTCAGTTTTAGAGAGGTTTAGTTTGAGAAAAAGGGAGGACATAGTGTTAGAGACAACGAACAGACAGTCGGTGATATTTTGGAGGTATGGTCCAGAGATCTCATGAGAGGAGGTGTATAGTTGGGTGTCGTCAGCGTAGAGATGGTATTGGAGGCCAAATTTGTGGATGGTTTGTCCAATTGGGGCAGTATAGATAGAGAAGAGAAGGGGACCAAGGACCGAGCCCTGGGGTACCCCAACAGCGAGAGGAAGTGGAGCGGAGATAGAACCAGCAAAGGAAACACTGAAAGAGCAGTCAGAGGTAGGAAAGGGACCGGAGGAGGTGAGAGGGGAGAGGGTCGCTAGCGCAGGTGGTGGGGCTGGCAGTGGAAAGGAGCCTGGAGACTTCTTCCTCTGTCATTGGTTCTAACGTAGATAGTAAGTAGGTGCTGGAGGCAGTGCTGATGAAACTGGGATCGTTGCTAACCATGCAGTTTTCAGAGATTTCCTTTCGAATGTTGTTGATTTTTCCTTTGAAATAGGCAGCTAGTTCTCCAGCAGTCAGGTCTGTCGCAGGGGCCTGTTCTTTGGGGCTGAGGAGGAAGTGAAAGGTCTCAAAGAGTTGTTTGGGATTGTGGGATAGTGAGGAGACAAGGGAGGTGAAATAAACTTGTTTGGCATGGTGAAGGGCTAGGTTATAAGTTGTAAGCATGAATTTGAAGTGGAGGAAGTCTGCTGGCAGCTTTGACTTTCTCCACACCCGCTCGGTGCACCTAGAGCACTGCCGGATGAAGCGTGTTTGGGACGTGAGCTAAGGTTGCCGTGGTCTGCGTTTGCGGCTTGAGTCACGATCGGTGCCGCTTCATCCAGGGCACGACTGAGGGTGGTGTTGTAGTGTTCAGTTGCCAGGTTAGAGCAGTGGAGGAGAGAGATAGGGGATAGGGAGGACTGAATAGTTTCGGCAAACTGTTTAGTGCGGACGGACTGGAGGTTCCTAGAGGTGCGATAGATAGGAGGGTTAGGGGAGATGCTAGGGTGCCTGATGGAGAAAAAGAGAAGGTTGTGATCTGAGAGGGGAAGGGGGGAGTTAGTAAAGTGAGAGGCAGAGCAGAGACGGAGGAAAACTAAATCGAGAGTGTTGCCATCTCTGTGAGTGGGGTAGTCAGAGATTAGTGATAAGCCAAGGGAGGAGGTAAGCGTTAAAAGCAGGGAGGCAGATGAGGAGCTGAGGTCATTAGTAGGGATGTTGAAATCACCAAGGATGAGGGTTGGGTTTTCATGGGATAGGAAGTGGGGGAGCCAGGCAGCGAAGTGGTTTAGAAACAGGCAGATGGGACCTGGGGGGCGGTAAATAACTGCGACACGCAGGGGCAGTGGGTGGAAAACTTCAGATCCTAGGCGATTTTTGGGAGGATCAGCTAGGATCACAGGTACTCCCTAAGTTGTTGGTGCCTTGTCAGATTGGCATCCGGAATTTCACTCGGTCCGGTCAAGCTTTTATTGATTCAGGTGCTGACGCCAATTAGATTAGTTTAAGTTTTGTCAGACCTCTGTGGACTAAATTCTTGACGTTAAAGATTCCCATACGCTTCACTAGATTCTACCCCTCTGTCTGCAGGTGTTGTACAATGGAGGACTCCCATTTACAGTTCACTGTGGGTGTTCTCCATTCTGAGAATCTGTCGTTCCTGGTAATGGAAAGGATGTCCATTGATGTAGTGCTTGGTATGCCCTGGTTGGCACTGCACAATCCCCGATTTGATTGGTCTTCTCGGGAATTGACACATTGGAGGTTGTCCTGTCATAGTCACTTAGCTACTATATCCATGTGTTCAGCAAATATCATACTTATCCCTGAGTATTTGTCTCATTTTCATGATGTATTCTCCAAGAAACTGTCTGAGACGTTGCCTCCCCATAGGGAGTGGGATTGTGGTATTGATTTGGTCCCCGACAGTCCCATCTCTAAGGGAGCCATTTTCAATTTGTCTGGGCGTGAGCATGAAGCCCTTAAGTCCTAAATCTCAGAGTCTCTGGCCAAACGGCATATCAGGCCGTCCAGTTCCCCTGCCGGGGCAGGTCTCTTCTTTGTAGAGAAGAAGGATGGGACATTGAGGCCTTGTGTGGATTATCGGGCTTTGAATAAAATTACAGTGAAGAACCAGTGCTCCTTGCCCCTGATCCCTGATTTATAGAATCAGGTGGTGGGGGCCTACTGGTTTTCCAAATTGGAAAGGGGGGCTTACAATTTAATTCGCATCCGAAAGGGAGATGAGTGGAAGACCGCGTTTAACACCTCGTTCGGACATTTTGGATGTCTAGTCATGCATTTCGGACTTTGTAATGCCCCCGCTGTGTTCCAGGGATTTATGAACGCGGTCTTCCACGACTTCCTGGGGGTATTTTTGGTCGTATATCTCGATGACATTCTGGTGTACTCCAGAGACTGGGATTCACATGTGTAGCACCTGAGGCTGGTTCTGAGCCGTTTGCGTGAGTACCAACTTTTTGTCAAGTTGGAGAAATGCATTTTTGGTATCAAACAAGTGTTCTTCCTTGGTTATGTGATTTCACCCATGGAGATTCAAATGGAGTCCGATAAAGTGGCAGCAATCTCCCAATGGGTCAGACCAGATAACCTGAAAGCTCTCCAGTGCTTTTTAGGTTTCGCAAATTTTTACCGTAGATTCATTAAGAATTACTCTGTTATTGCTCGACCCCTAACCGATCTGACCAAGAAGGGTGCCGACTTGGTAAGATGGTCGCCAGAGGCCCTAGAGGCTTTTAGTCGTCTCAAAAGGGTGTTTACTGCTGTACAGCCTGACGCCCGGTGACCGTTCTTCATTGAGGTCGATGTGTCTGAGGTGGGGTCAGGGGCTGTATTGTCTCAGGAAGTCAGCGGGAGACCTGGGTATAGTCATTATTGAAACCTTTTGTCCCTTCGGTGAGGGAATACAAACATAGATGTGAAGGTTTTATGGTCCCTGAATTAGTGTTAGGAGATAATTAGGTCAGCAGTGTTATCTGAGTTATAGATGTATCATACTTCGCAGTCACGCATGAATCCTCTTGAAGAATTTAACCCTCAGTTGAATGTGTCAAAAGTTGTTATCAATTTATATTCCCAAATTCTTCTGTGCCGCAGTGATTTGAATTCAATATAATAACTTTCATGTCTTCCATGTTGTGTCAATGACTAAAAAAGTGCAACACATTTCTGTCTTTCTCTATTTAATCCTGCGGCGATGCGATCTTATCCTCGCGTTAAGTGTTTGTCCTGTTTCTCCAACATAAAGGCCACAACAGGATCAGGTAGACAGCATCGGACGTGAAACATGTGAATGCCCCCGGGATCTTATAGTCCTGCTGTGTGTTGGGGATCCGTATCCTGTCCGCAGTCAGTACATGTGAGCAGGTCTTACAGCTCTTTACATTACAGGAATAAGTTCCTTTTTGTGTGTCAGAGGGCAATGCACTCCTGATTATGAAGTTCAGATTTGGTTTACAGATGGTCATCCTTGTGTAGAGTATGATGGAGTTTCTTTGCGGTTTTCCTTAGTACCTCCAGCTGTGAATTGTAGGTCACTACTAGAAGTACATGATTGTTTCCTTCCTTTTCTGTGTATTGGAGTAGTTGATTTCTGGGTATCCTGGTGGCTCTGGTGATTTGGTCATCAATTGAGGTGGGATGGTAGCCCTGTTTTAAAAATGTCCTTGTAAGATGGTATAAATGTACCTCTCTATCAGTTGGGTTGGAGCAGATCCGGTTGTATCTGATGGCCTGGCTGTAGGCAGCGGACTTTTTGATGTGTTTAGGATGGAAACTTTTCCGTCTGAGGAATGTGGGATGATCATTCAGTTTTCGGTATAGGGATGTCTGTATTGAGTTGCTTGAAATTTTTATGTTGTGTCCAAAAAGTTGATTTTTGTAGCTTAATGTCAGGTTGATGTTGGGGTGGAATGCATTAATTTCTCATGGAATTCTATTAGTTCTTGTTCGGTATTGGTCCAAACCATTATGATGTCATCAATGTAGCAGAAGTAGGCCAATGGTTTGCTGGAGCAGGAGGCCAGAAAGTCACTTCCCAGTTTTGCCATGAAAAGATTGGCATATTGCAGTGCCATTTTACTGCCCATGGTGATTCCAGTGAGTTGCAGGAATATCTCTTTGCAAAAAGAGAAATCATTGCATCTGAGGGTGAATCTCGTGAGTTGTAACACAGACTCAGAGGTAACCCCATTGACGTCAAGGTGCTTCTGGCAGGTGGTCAGTCCATCTTCGTATGGGATGTTGGAATATAAGGATTCCACATCCATGGTGGCCAGGATGGCGCCATCAGGAAGGAGACCTACAGTTGATAGTTTGTTCAGTAGGTCCATGGTGTCCTGCAAGTAGCTGGTTGTGTTTCTCACCAGTGGTTTGAGAACACCTTCTACCCATCCCGAGATTCCTTCAGTGATGGTTCCCACACCTGAGATAATTGGCCTCCCTGGGTTGCCAGCTTTGTGTAGTTTTGGAACCATGTAGAATGTTCCAACCCTGGGGTTCTCCAGTATCAAGTCCAAAAGTTTTGTGCAATCTACAGACAGGCTTCTGAGGACCCTTCTCAATTGCGTCATATATTTTTGGGTCGGGTCTTGATCCATTTTAGTGTAGTATGTGGTGTCTGACAGCTGTCTGTCTGCTTCTTTCCTGTAATTTAATGTGTTCATGAGGACTATAGTACCACCTTTATCTGCAGGGTTAATAGTGATCTTGTTGTTGAGGATATAGATGGCCCTTGTTTCTTGCATATTGATATTAAATGCTTCCCTTTTCTGCTTGTTCGGTATAGTAGATTGCACCACATGCCTAAAGGAGTCTATATATTTGTCTAAAGTGGGGTTGCGGCCAGGGGGGGCTGTCCAATCAGACTTCTTCTACATATTTTGTAGCACTGTACACAGAATTCATCTGCTCACATCAGTCTGTGTCTCTGTTATGGCTCTCAATATATTTTATCTTACATATACACATGCTAGTGTCAATGTCATAAGAAGTCAAGTAACTGAAAGGGAATTTGTCACCATGTTTTTGCAGTCCTCACTGAGAGCACCAAAAGGTCATGTCTGTCACACTGATCACAGTAATATGTCTGCTGTATGTATCTGTGTAGTAGTTTTTGAGAAATTTCCATTTTATTAATAGCACCCAGATGCAGTGTCCAAGGAGCGGGCCCACAGCTGAGGAGATAGCAGGGTAGACTGCGTCCTTGTCACGGGGCTCTACCATCTCCTCCCCTGGGGGTAGCACGGGACCCGTCCAAGTTACCGCTGAGGAAATTTCACGGGGTAACCCAATATGTGGTTTACCTTAAAGTCCTGTCACTCGTGACGCCACTGTTCCGTCTTCTGCGGTGAATCCAGATGGTTTAAATAAGTAGTCCACAAACGCAGGGAAACGTTTCAAAGCAAAGCCGGGAACAGTCGGCAGTGCTCCTTCACTTGTCAAATGGTAACCAGTCCAAAACAATTTACATAGACCATCAGGACACTGGTGCAAGTACAATTAGTGGTTCAACAGGGAGGAATCACAGGGTGACAGATAAGTCCATAGTCTAAATTATCTGTGGGGTTCTGTTCCCGGCCACTCTCCTTCACTCTCTCCAGCGCTCTACTGGTCAACACTCACTTTTTAGAAGTTGCACTCAGTGCTGCATGGCAGCTCCTCTCAGTCCTCCAGGTCAGCAGCAGGAAGGCCTGGGTGAATTGGGCCCAGGGCACACACAAGGAAATCACTCAGCCTCTTCCATTCTGGAGCTCCTTGCAGGACAAAGCACAAGTTCTCCCACTCACTAGAAGTCACGTTTGCAGAACTTCTTGCAATACTCTGGCTTAGTCTCCAAACTCAGACCCTCTAGTCACTTACTTAGACTCACTTAGACTGGAATCATTTTATATATATATATATATATATATATATATATATATATATATATATATATATATATATATAAAAACATGATCACGTGACACACAACAAGATACATTTCCAGACATAACCCAGATGTTAACCCATTTGGTGTAGCAGAGGTGCAATACACATCAAATTCATGCAACATAGAAGACATTGACAACACATAGGCACAAAACAAATGCATTCATACTTATAGAGGGCCCCCTCACTTACTCTGGGCCACTACACAGACACCGACCTAGTCCTGCATATTCATGAGCTGCAGGCTAGCCACAGCCACCCCACCCTCCAGCCAATGATTGGCAGCACTCTCTCCATGCAAAGTAATAGACAGACAGCAGTCAATCATATGCTGGAGGGTGGGGTGGGTGTAACTAGCTTGCAGCTCATGATTATCCAGGACTACTTTAAGTAATCCTCTATGCATGTGCTACTACTGATAAAATGCAAGGCTCTCCAGAACTACTGCACAGATCCACACAGCAGACATATCACTGTAATCAGTGTGACATGCACTACCTTGTGCTGATCTCAGAGACGGGTGCAAAAACATGGTAACAGAGTCTCTTTAAAGTGATTGTCCCATGAAAATAACTTATCTTCTATTCACAGCATAAGGGTTAAGTATCTGGTTTGAGGAAGTCCCCTGCCAAACATGAGAATAGGGGTCCTTAGTGTCCCTGAATTAATGGTGGTCTTTTCTGCAAACCCCATTCAGATGAATAGGAAACGTATTGGACAGCGCTTTGAAGAAAATGAGGATCATATAGACACGTCCACAAATGGAACAAAAGGAGTACTGTGACTTACCCGGTGCCAGGTGGGGTTCTGGCTAGAATCCCTACCTGCACCTAGAAGTCCAGAATCGCCTTGAATAACAACTGGTGTTCCTCCAATCCCATCTATATCCCAGCAAACCAGGAGAGTCGTCGGAGGGTAAGTCCCCACCCATGCAGTGGTATAGAGAAAGATATATATCCAGAAAGAAAAAAGTCTTGGGACAACACTAGTACCCCTAGACCTTCCGGCGTCTGTCCTCCTGGCGATACATACCAAAAGCTTCATGGATGTGTAGTCATTAGAGATGAGCGAACACCAAAATGTTCGGGTGTTCGTTATTCGTAACGAACTTCCCGTGATGCTCGAGGGTTCGTTTCGAACAACGAACCCCATTGAAGTCAATGGGCGACCAGAACATTTTTGTATTTTGCCGATGCTCGCTAAGGTTTTCATGTGTGAAAATCTGGGCAATTCAGGAAAGTGATGGGAATGACACAGTGACGGATAGGGCAGGCGAGGGGCTACATGTTGGGCTGCATCCTAAGTTCACAGGTCCCACTATTAAGCCACAATAGCGGCAAGAGTGGGCCCCCCCCCCCTCCCAACAACTTTTACTTCTGAAAAGCGCTCATTAGCATGGCATACCTTTGCTAAGCACCACACTACCTCCAACAAAGCACAATCACTGCCTGCATGACACTCCACTGCCACTTCTCCTGAGTTACATGCTGCCCAACCGCACCCCCTCCCCCCCACAGCGCACACCAAAGTGTCCCTGCGCAGCCTTCAGCTGCCCTCATGCCACACCACGCTCATGTCTATTTAGAATTGCGTCTGCCATGACGAGGGACCGCAGGCATACACTGCAGAGGTTGGCACGGCTAGGCAGCGACCCTCTTTAAAAGTGGCGGAGCGATAGCCCACAATGCTGTACAGAAGCAATGAGAAATAGAATCCTGTGCCACCGCCATCTGGAGCTGCACACGTGGGCATAGCAATGGGGAACCTATGTGCCACACACTATTCATTCTGTCAAGGTGTCTGCATGCCCCAGTCAGACCGGGCTTTTTAATTCATAGACACAGGCAGGTACAACTCCCTATTGTGAAGTCCCTGTCGACCCACAGCATGGGTGGCTCCCTGGAACCCACCGGCGGTACACAAAAATATCCCATTGCATTGCCCAACACAGCTGAGGTAGTAATGTCGTGCGTAATACAGGTGGGCTTCGGCCCACACTGCATGCCCCAGTCAGACTGGGATTCTTTACAAGTGGACACATGTAGGTTTAACTCCCTGTGGACCCACTGCCTGGGTGGGTGCCAGGAAGCCACCGGCGGTACATAGAAATATCCCATTGCATTGCCCAACACAGCTGAGGTAGTAATGTCGTGCGTAATACAGGTGTGCTTCGGCCCACACTGCATGCCCCAGTCAGACTGGGATTCTTTACAAGTGGACACATGTAGGTTTAACTCCCTGTGGACCCACTGCCTGGGTGGGTGCCAGGAAGCCACCGGCGGTACATAGAAATATCCCATTGCATTGCCCAACACAGCTGAGGTAGTAATGTCGTGCGTAATACAGGTGGGCTTCGGCCCACACTGCATGCCCCGGTCAGACGGGTTCTTTAGAAGTGTACAGATGTATTAAAAACTCAGTGTGCACCTACAGCATGGGTGGCTCCCTGGAACCCACCGGCGGTACACAAAAATATCCCATTGCATTGCCCAACACAGCTGAGGTAACGTCAGCTGTAATGCAGGTGGGCTAAAAATTAATTTGATTACACTGTAGGCGAGGGCCCACACAAATTGCTGTATCAACAGTACTAATGTACATCCCAAAAATTGGCCATGGCCAGCCAAGAGGGCAGGTGAAACCCATTAATCGCTTTGGTTAATGTGGCTTAAGTGGTAACTAGGCCTGGAGGCAGCCCAGTGTAACGAAAAATTGGTTCAAGTTAAAGTTCCAATGCTTTTAAGCGCATTGAAACTTATAAAAATTGTTCTGAAAAATTATTTGAGTGAGCCTTGTGGCCCTAAGAAAAATTGCCCGTTCAGCGTGATTACGTGAGGTTTCAGGAGGTGGAGCAGGAGGAGGAGGAGGAGGAATATTAGACACAGATTGATGAAGCAGAAATGTCCCCGTTTTGGATGGTGAGAGAGAACGTAGCTTCCATCCGCGGGTGCAGCCTACGTATTGCTTACGTATCGCTGCTGTCCGCTGGTGGAGAACAGAAGTCTGGGGAAATCCAGCCTTTGTTCATCTTGATGAGTGTTAGCCTGTCGGCACTGTCGGTTGACAAGCGGCTACGCTTATCTGTGATGATTCCCCCAGCCGCACTAAACACCCTCTCCGACAACACGCTAGCCGCAGGACAAGCAAGCACCTCAAGGGCATACAGGGCTAGTTCAGGCCACGTGTCCAGCTTCGACACCCAGTAGTTGTAGGGGGCAGAGGCGTCACCAAGGATGGTCGTGCGATCCGCTACGTACTCCCTCACCATCCTTTTGCAGTGCTCCCGCCGACTCAGCCGTGACTGGGGAGCGGTGACACAGTCTTGGTGGGGAGCCATAAAGCTGGCCAGGCCCTTAAAGACTGTTGCACTGCCTGGGATGTACATGCTGCTCGATCTACGCACATCCCCTGCAACATGGCCCTCGGAACTGCGCCTTCTGCCACTAGCGCTGTCGGCTGGGAATTTTACCATCAGCTTGTCCGCAAGGGTCCTGTGGTATAGCAACACTCTCGAACCCCTTTCCTCTTCGGGAATCAGAGTGGGCAGGTTCTCCTTATACCGTGGATCGAGCAGTGTGTACACCCAGTAATCCGTCGTGGCCAGAATGCGTGCAACGCGAGGGTCACGAGAAAGGCATCCTAACATGAAGTCAGCCATGTGTGCCAGGGTACCTGTACGCAACACATGGCTGTCTTCACTAGGAAGATCACTTTCAGGATCCTCCTCCTCCTCCTCCTCCTCCTCAGGCCATACACGCTGAAAGGATGACAGGCAATCAGCCGGTGTACCGTCAGCAGCGGGCCAAGCTGTCTCTTCCCCCTCCTCCTCATCCTCCTCATGCTCCTCCTCCTCCTCCTGTACGCGCTGAGAAATAGACAGGAGGGTGCCCTGACTATCCAGCGGCATACTGTCTTCCCCCGCCCCCGTTTCCGAGCGCAAAGCAGCTGCCTTTATGGTTTGCAGGGAATTTCTCAAGATGCATAGCAGAGGAATGGTGACGCTAATGATTGTAGCATCGCCGCTCACCACCTGGGTAGACTCCTCAAAATTACCAAGGACATGGCAGATGTCTGCCAACCAGGCCCACTCTTCTGAAAGGAATTGAGGAGGCTGACTCCCACTGCGCCGCCCATGTTGGAGTTGGTATTCGACTATAGCTCTCCGTTGTTCATAGAGCCTGGCCAACATGTGGAGCGTAGAGTTCCACCGTGTGGGCACGTCGCACAGCAGTCGGTGCACTGGCAGCTTAAAGTGATGTTGCAGGGTGCGCAGGGTGGCAGCGTCCGTGTGGGACTTGCGGAAATGTGCGCAGAGCCGGCGCGCCTTTACGAGCAGGTCTGACAAGCGTGGGTAGCTTTTCAGAAACCGCTGAACCACCAAATTAAAGACGTGGGCCAGGCATGGCACGTGCGTGAGGCTGCCAAGCTGCAGAGCCGCCACCAGGTTACGGCCGTTGTCACACACGACCATGCCCGGTTGGAGGCTCAGCGGCGCAAGCCAGCGGTCGGTCTGCTGTGTCAGACCCTGCAGCAGTTCGTGGGCCGTGTGCCTCTTATCGCCTAAGCTGAGTAGTTTCAGCACGGCCTGCTGACGCTTGCCCACCGCTGTGCTGCCACACCGCGCGACACCGACTGCTGGCGACATGCTGCTGCTAACACATCTTGATTGTGAGACAGAGGAGGAGGAGGAGGAGGAGGGTGCTTTAGTGGAGGAAGCATACACCTCCGCAGATACCAGCACCGAGCTGGGGCCCGCAATTCTGGGGGTGGGTAGGACGTGAGCGGTCCCAGGCTCTGACTCTGTCCCAGCCTCCACTAAATTCACCCAATGTGCCGTCAGGGAGATGTAGTGGCCCTGCCCGCCTGTGCTTGTCCACGTGTCCGTAGTTAAGTGGACCGTGGCAGTAACCGCGTTGGTGAGGGCGCGCACAATGTTGCGGGAGACGTGGTCGTGCAGGGCTGGGACGGCACATCGGGAAAAGTAGTGGCGACTGGGAACTGAGTAGCGCGGGGCCGCCGCCTCCATGATACTTTTGAAGGACTCCGTTTCCACAACCCTATACGGCAGCATCTCAAGGCTGATGAATTTTGCGATGCGGACGGTTAACGTTTGAGCGTGCGGGTGCGTGGCGGCGTACTTGCGCTTGCGCTCGAACACTTGCGCAAGCGACGGCTGAACGGTGCGCTGAACTACACTGCTGGATGGGGCCGAGGACAGCGGAGATGAGGGTGTGGGTGCAGGCCATGAGGCGGTAGTGCCTGTGTCCTGAGAGGGGGGTTGCATCTCAGTGGCAGGTTGGGGCACAGGGGGAGAGGCAGGGGTGCAAACCGGAGACGGTGAACGGCCTTTGTCCCACCTTGCGGGGTGCTTGGCCATCATATGTCTGCGCATGGTGGTGGTGGTGAGGCTGTTGGTGTTGGCTCCCCGGCTGAGCTTTGCGCGACAAAGGTTGCACACCACTGTTCGTCGGTCGTCAGGCGTCTCTGTGAAAAACTGCCAGACCTTAGAGCACCTCGGCCTACGCAGGGTGGCATGGCGCGAGGGGGCGCTTTGGGAAACACTTGGTGGATTATTCGGTCTGGCCCTGCCTCTACCCCTGGCCACCGCACTGCCTCTTGCAACCTGCCCTGCTGATGCCCTTGACTCCCCCTCTGAAGACCTGTCCTCCTGAGTAAGCGTTGCACACCAGGTGGGGTCAGTCACCTCATCGTCCTGCTGCTCTTCCTCCGAATCCTCTGTGCGCTGCTCCCTGGGACTTACTGCCCTTACTACTACCTCACTGCAAGACAACTGTGTCTGATCGTCATCGTCCTCCTCACCCACAGAAAGTTGTTGAGACAGTTGGCGGAAGTCCCCAGCCTCTTCCCTCGGACCCCGGGAACTTTCGAATGGTTGGGCATCAGTGACGATAAACTCCTCTGGTGGGAGAGGAACCGCTGCTGCCCAATCTAAGCAGGGGCCCGAGAACAGTTCCTGGGAGTGTTCCCGCTCCTGAGCAGGTGTCATTGTAGTGGACTGAGGAGGCTGGGAGGAAGGAGGAGCAGCAGACAGAGGATTCGGATTGGCAGCAGTGGACGGCGCAGAACTGCGGGTAGACGATAGGTTGCTCGAAGCACTTTCTGCCATCCAGGACAGGACCTGCTCACACTGCTCATTTTCTAATAACCGTCTCCCGCGTGGACCCATTAATTGGGCGATGAATGTGGGGACGCCAGAAACGTGCCTCTCTCCTAATCGCGCAGCAGACAGCTGCGACACACCTGGATCAGGAGCTTGGCCTGTGCCCACACCCTCACTTGGCCCTCCGCGTCCTCGGCCACGTCCACGTCCACGTCCTCTAGGCTTACCCCTACCCCTCAGCATGCTGTATTACCAGTGATTAGATTTCCCAGGCAGGAAATAAATTGGCGCAAGACTGCAGGCCAAATATAATTTTTGCCCTTTTTGGAAAACGAAAGGCCCCACTGCCTCTAGTGAATGAATTATCTAAGTTTAATAACTGTGCTGTGTCCCTGCTTATGTGTCACAGAACGTGAGGGTAGCAGAGTTATTATAACTCTTGGAGAGCAGGTATTTTTTTTCCCAATTAAGGAAAGCAAATGGCGAACCCAGCAGTAAAGCGTAGCTGGGTGCGTATGATTTAGCAATGTTTTTCACGCAGCTCACACGTCTACACAGGCGTAAGGACGGACACAGGCTGGACAAATAGATTTGTTTTCAGTTTTTTCCCACCAACAGGCAGCACTGCGTATATTCAATGAACCTGCGAAGTTTAATAACTGCGCTGTGTCCCTGCTTATGTGTCACAGAACGTGAGGGTAGCAGAGTTATTATAACTCTTGGAGAGCAGGTATTTTTTTTTCCCAATTAAGGAAAGCAAATGGCGAACCCAGCAGTAAAGCGTAGCTGGCTGCGTATGATTTAGCAATGTTTTTCACGCAGCTCACACGTCTACACAGGCGTAAGGACGGACACAGGCTGGACAAATAGATTTGTTTTCAGTTTTTTCCCACCAACAGGCAGCACTGCGTATATTCAATGAACCTGCGAAGTTTAATAACTGCGCTGTGTCCCTGCTTATGTGTCACAGAACGTGAGGGTAGCAGAGTTATTATAACTCTTGGAGAGCAGGTATTTTTTTTTCCCAATTAAGGAAAGCAAATGGCGAACCCAGCAGTAAAGCGTAGCTGGCTGCGTATGATTTAGCAATGTTTTTCACGCAGCTCACACGTCTACACAGGCGTAAGGACGGACACAGGCTGGACAAATAGATTTGTTTTCAGTTTTTTCCCACCAACAGGCAGCACTGCGTATATTCAATGAACCTGCGAAGTTTAATAACTGCGCTGTGTCCCTGCTTATGTGTCACAGAACGTGAGGGTAGCAGAGTTATTATAACTCTTGGAGAGCAGGTATTTTTTTTTCCCAATTAAGGAAAGCAAATGGCGAACCCAGCAGTAAAGCGTAGCTGGCTGCGTATGATTTAGCAATGTTTTTCACGCAGCTCACACGTCTACACAGGCGTAAGGACGGACACAGGCTGGACAAATAGATTTGTTTTCAGTTTTTTCCCACCAACAGGCAGCACTGCGTATATTCTATGAATAATAACTGTGTTGTGGCCCTGCCTATACAATTCTTTCCCTGCAGTATCAATGGAGGGTGCAATGCTCTGCAGAGGCGATTTTGAGAAGCCCAAAAAAAATGCAGCACAGCCAACAGCAGCCTGGACAGTACTGCACACGGATAAATATGGCCCTAGAAAGGACCGTTGAGGTTCTTGAAGGCTACACTCACTCCTAACACTCTCCCTGCCTATGCAGCACTTCTGTCCCTAATGCCAGGTGCAACGGTCTGCAGAGGCGATTTTGAGAAAAAAAAAAAAATCCCACTGCTAACAGCAGCCAACACACAGCTATCAGTGGCCCTAATAAGGACCTTTGGGGGGTCTTGAAGCCTACACTAACTACCAATTCTTTCCCTACAGCAGCTCCGGTATAAACAGCACTGTCCCTCATCTAACTCACACCGCATCTGAGGCGAGCCGCGGGAGGGGCCGACTTTTATATTAGGCGAACACCTGATCTCGCCAGCCACTCACAGCAGGGGGGTGGTATAGGGCTTAAACGTTGCAGGGGGAAGTTGTAATGCCTTCCCTGTCTTTCAATTGGCCAGAAAAGCGCGCTAACGTCTCAGGGAAGGAAGTGAAAGTAACCAGAACACCGCATGGTGTTCGTCACGAATAACGAACATCCCGAACACCCTAATATTCGCACGAATATCAAGCTCGGACGAACGCGTTCGCTCATCTCTAGTAGTCATGTATATTGTAGACTGTAATTATTTTATACATTGTTTTCTGACTTGGTAGATAGGATATGCAGCGCCAAAAGCAAGTATATGTTTAACAATGCCTAATACATTTGCACAGGCCCATATGTACAGAGTTCTCCAGGATGGTTCTGTTCGTCACATGTGTGTAATAGCATGAAACACATCAGCCATCTATTAGGTTGCGCTGCTGGGATCTGTTTGATGGAGTTCTTCAGCCAGTCAGTCCCTGCTGCTCTGCTGCATATGTATACTAGCCCTCTGCTAGAGGAAGCTAATTTCTCAACACCCTGTTGTTTGCTCCATGCACGGTGTTTCGCTGTCTTGTGTGAACAGCGACGTGTTCTGTGTGTCTGTGCAGGTGGGCAGACTAGGTGTATGAACTGTCCAGTGGAAATGGTGTTCTGTTTGGTATGTAATCCCTGGTGAGTTTGTTGGTGTAAACTGTGAGGAAGGAAGGGACTTGGTATTTGTATAGCACCAACGTATTCCGCAGCACTTTCAGGTAATTTGTTTATTACCCTCCAGCAAGCTGGGTACTTATTTTACAAACTTGGAAGGATGGAAGGTAGAGTTAACCTTGAGCCGGCTACCTGAACCCGGCAACCTTCAGGTCGTGAGCGAGAGCTTAGAACTGCATTCTGCTGCCTTATCACTCTGCACACAACGAGGCCCATGAACTGTGTCCTGCTTTGTTTGTCATCTGGGGCTAGGTAGGTCCTTGGGTTCCAGTGTGAGGCCGTTCCTGTCAGGACAGTCGCCCCGCTTGTAGGCAGATTCCCTTGGGTTGGTTGTCTTGGTTGTCCCCGCGAGGTGGCGGGGACCCTTGAAGTGGGCTCTCGGGCTCAAGTGTCTTGGCCAATTCACAAACGAATGCCTCGTACATTCTATAGCAATTCCATCTGTTGTGTGTGCAGGTATGTATGTTGAGTGTCTTGAGTGGTTCTCGGTCATTGGTTTATGTCTGTCCTCGAGTATTGAGTCCAGTTCGCAGTTCTGTAGTTCACAGATGAAGAAGACGTAACACCTTTTTAATCTTTTCCCTATTTTTGGTCCTCTCCATGACCCCTGATTGATGCTATGATGAACTTGTTTGACTTTTGTCTTTTTACTCTTATTAGGTAATTGTGTGTAGTACAGGTAGCTTAGTATTATGAACAAGGCCCACAGCAGACTCCACAATCCCAGTAACCTTTTATTCACGTCTGACATGTAGATTGTATGTAGATGAAGTAAAGGACATTTAGGGTGAAATATATAGTTTCATGTTACAGCAATTCGACCTTAAATTCGGGACGAGCGTTTAGAAATGAACCGCTATCGGTGGAGAGGATAGCACAATTAGCTCGTAACTTTTCCCTAAGCATTAAAATCTAGAAGAGACATGTCTGAATCTTCCGGGCCATTGCTAGTGGAAGGTGAACTAGTCACACTGCTGTGACAGAATGGAGACAAGCGACTGGACTCCCTGCTCTCTGCACTGTCTGCTGTTTAACCCTAGAGGAATGAAGTTAAAATAACAAATCTTCACAATGTTTCCAGTTCAGTGGAGCCAGGTTGGGCTGGTTCACTCCACAACTGATGCAGAAGTCAGGGTTTCTGTGCTTTCCTGTCTAGTCTCACAGAGCCACATAGGACACTCATTATAAGACTGAAGATAATAAGAAGCTAATACACAGGGAACGTGAGATAGCCAATTAGGCCATTTTACATGTGACTAGATGCCAAATGACGCATCCTCACCTGCGTGCAGTCACCTTCTCAGTGCACAAATGGTGCCTGCTAGATACAGATGTTTAGGAAAAAGGGCCACAATTAATGCAATTTCATACATTATGTCTTCAGTGCCACCTGGGACAGCACTGTAGCTATGGTGTAACATAGTATCTCAGGCCAAAAAAAGACATGTCCATCCAGTTCAGCTGTCCCCCTCCCCCACTATGTTGATCCAGAGGAAGGAAAAAAACATAATGAGGTAGAAGCAAATTTTCCCAATTTAAGGGAAAAAAATAATTCCTGTCTCCAATCAGAATAATCCCTGAATCACTGACCCTTCTGAAGTAATTAGTGACTATAACATGTAATATTGTAACGCTCAAAAAAGGCAGGTGATAATGAAACAGAAAAATGTAAAAACTTTGCTATTTCTTAACTGAAGGTCCTATTCATTTTTGCAAGTGGCTTGTTATAGAGCAGGAGGAGCTGAGCAGATTGATCTACAGTTTAGTAGCAGAAGATTCGGTAAAATGTAACTTGCATTTCATTCATTTAAACCCTTTGCTCATTTTGCATTTCAATTTCTGGTTATTCTGAACCTAAAGGATCAGTAGGCGGTCCTAATCAGTGATTGAGGGCTATCTGGGTATACAGAGTCATACAGAAATAATGGCCCATCACTGATAGGACCGCCCACTGGACTGTTCAGCTCAGAACAAGCAGAGATTGAAAAGAATAAAATACAAGTTCTATAGAACCTTTCCTGATAAAACTATATATCAGTCTGCTCAGCTCCTCCTGTCCTATAACATGATGCCTGTCACTTGGACAGCCTGTTCAAACTGGCATGTGCCCTTTAATTAGAGCTAAGCTCAATGTCTCACTTCTCACATATTTATACAGGAAAGCAGAGATCCAAGCTAGCAATAATATATACAGGGTCCATGGTTTGAAGCACTGTCTAGTCTAATCACTGAAATCTATTACCCCGATATCGAAATAATAGCTGGGACTAATGAGTGAAAATAATTTTTTGACTTTACAGAACTGCAGCTTTTGAGAGGAAAGGAAACTTATTGGTTAATACCGGTACCTACCTCCCTACAAATCAGTTCTACAGGCAAAAGAAGTGCTTAAAGGGGTTTACCTGTAAAGAAAAAATGATTTGAAGCTAGCTGATATGAGCTGTTGATTGCCTGCAACGGTCACATGTCCCATGCAGCAAGAAGTAGAGAGCAATGGGGGAAATCAGGCACCATCGAAACTGGAGCAGGTGAGTATCGGGTGAGGCAGCTATTTCTTTTATGTTTTTCCAGCTCCCATGGCTAGTTTAAAAAAAAAGTTGGGTGGTTGCATAACTTCTTTAAGGCTTCATTCACTTTTCAGTATTTGGTCAATATTTTTCAGCCTTTTATTAGGCCAAAAGCAATAGTGAAACCTAACTACAAAAAAATAAGTTTGGAAACATTAACATATTGCACATTTTCCACAGCAGCAAATTCACACCAAATGGTGCAAATTTTGCTGTGGATTCACGGCGTATTTCACCACCTCATTTAAAGGAGTGAAATCTGCCATGAAAATCCACAGCACAGGTAATTTACTCCCCAGTGCTGGCACTGTTAATGATTTTCAGCAGATATTTCAGTTGCAGAAAACCTGCAGCATTTCCGACCTGTGTGAATGTACCCTAGCTCTATGTGCACAATAGCTGTAACTACAAGCTGCACTGTACAGACTTGGGCACAACTCGCATCGGACAGTGCACAGATACCAGCCAATACGCGGTCCAATATACAGGGGGGGGGGGGCAGCACATTCAGATGCATTGGAATGTCCTATTTCCACATCCATGAAAAGGACAGGAATGGGACATGCCATTAGTTGTTTTATGTTGGTCCATGTGTATAGCCTCATGTGTGTCCCCAAAATACGTTAGCGTGCACCTGGCCTAACACATTTTTTTTAATCTACTTTTTGAATGAAGAATACGGATCAAATCTGGAAGTGTAAATGAGCCCTAAGGTGAGTTCACACACAGTCGGATTGCTGCAGAATTTCTGCTACGGAATGTGAGACGATATCAATGTACAGTGCAATGTAAGTGGATGGAGTATTAACAAACGCCATTCACTCACAATGGAAAAAATTGACAGTGGAAGATAGTCATACTGGAGATGATCAGATCTGCCACACACTCTGTTTGTTGTGGATGTGCACTGAAGAATTGGTTCATTCTGCGAATGGATTTTGGGGCGGATTTTCATTGCAATCAATGGATTCTGCTGTGAAAATCTATGGCATTTTCACAACAAATAGAGCATGCTGTGGATTTGAAGGTCCACGGCCTATCTCCCTTTGTGGATTTGTTTTCTGCTGTAAGACTACCTACACACATGACGTCTGAACTGCTGAAAATCTGCTGCAGAATCTCTGTTGCTTTTCCGCAGGTGGCCAGAGTTAACGAGCTTTGCAGAATTTGCTGTATTTTTTGTTGCGTATTTTGTATATACACTTACATTTTTATGTGCTGATTTTCTGATAAAGGCCCAATGTAGATGGGCGGATTTGACTTGCGGATTCTGCATGCGGAAAAGAAATCACAGCATGCTCCATTGTAGTACGAATTCTGTGCTGAAGGGCTTCATTGATCTCTATAGAAGCGAGCGATCCGCAATGCATCTGCAATTTAATTGCGGATGCATTGCGGATTTGTCGGCAGATACCTCTCTGGTTGCTTGGAGACCAGGTGGGGAGAGGGGGAAGGCATTCACCTTGGGCTTGCGTTTTGTTTTTTCCGCGCGGACAATCCGCAGTGTATCCACGTACATCTGCACAGAAAAAAAAAGGCAGCAGTGATCGCCATTAAAAATCATTTCTGCACTGGCTAGGTCTTCCGCTACGGAAATCCGTCCTGAAGTGCGGCCGTCTTCTACCTGCAGTAACACGGGCGCCGATGCGCCCCTGTACCCCTGTGACTAAGCCCTCAGAGCTGTTCCATAACAGAAACAATTCAACATCTGCAACAAAAGTGTATTTGCGGATTTTGGTGTGCTTTTTATCTTCTCCATTGATCTCTATGGCAAAAATCCCCTGCATTTCCATGCAATTTCTGCAACCTCAATAGAAATGCTGCAGATTCGTAATCTGCAGCGTTTTTCAAATTTATGACATTTCGAAATTTTGAAAATCTCATTCACTTGACTTGTACTGTAAACACTGTAGAACTTGAGCCGCCTGCAGACAGCCGGGTCGGATCCCACTGCAAGAATTCTCACAGCGGGACCCAACCCAAGCCCCTGCAGAGACCAGTAAGGCATTCACCTCTCCTGTGGCTCCGGCTCCTTGATGTGCCGGCTGCCGGCCAGCCGGCGCATGCACAGAGCAGAGCCAGGGCACCGGGAGAGACATTTCTGTGCAGGCCTCTGCGAGACCCGCACAGAAATAGAACATGCCGCGATTTGTTTTCCGCGTGTATTTTCACGTGGACAAATCACGGCCGTCTGCCTAGGATTGCGTTTTGCAATGCAATCCAATGCAGGCGGGCACAGGCGGAAATTCTGCGGGAAATCCCGCCGCAGAATTCCCCCCGTGTGCAGGGGGCCTTATTACTGTGTATGTGAAGGCAGCCTTAGTGAACGGGGTTTGCTACATTCACTTTTATCATACTGTACATTGCCGGAGAATTTTGGCTTGCGTTCTACAGCTCAAATTCACCTTGTGTGAACGTATCCGAAAGGGAGATCCCAATTTCGGCAAATAAAATCTTTTCAAGTGTCCAATATAATTTCGCTATCCATTCCTCAATCTTGTCATGACCGCAGGTACTGTGGTTCAATAGAAACCTGCACTGTCTTCTTCCAGACAGCAATAGCTGTCCTGGTCATGTGTTGGACACATAGGCGCACAACAGGTCACCATATAGTAATCAGATCTCTAATGACAGCAAGCAGAGATTTTAAACCATAAGACATGAATATAGAAAGTATATTTAGTAACATTTCATCATATAAAGAAAAAAGTTTATTTGCAAAATAGCCTTTTAAGGAAGCCCTCCAGTAAGAAGACACTCCATACGGTAGCCCACATCTGTTTCGGGGACCCCTGGGAGTTGAGTTCAGGGGAAGAAGTTGAGAATAATCACATTTAAGCTTGAAAGCTAGGGTTTGACTGCAGGTGTGCTTTAATGTCATGTTAATATTAAGTTCCTTCTAATAAAGCAATCAGTAGAGATCCCATAGAGGAAGCTGCACGCTGCTGAGAGGCGCTCTCTGATTAGAAAGACTGTTCTTTGTAATAGATTATCAGAGCTGACTCCTCTATTCCGGCGTGTATGTTCCAATATGAAAACGCTGACTTGAAACTTCTGCACTTGTGAGAACGTCTGGATGCTTTTTTTCAGCCTTTTTTCCCTGCGAGTTAGTACTATTGATTCCACACACCTGAGGGTCAGACATATAATCAATGCCCCCTCTGACCTCTCCGTGTCCGGGCCTGCAGGGGGCTGAGAAACAAGCAGCGAACGCAACAATTCCTGTCTCACCTTTCCTCACGACAATTCTTTACTGCGAAGAAAAAACTGCGCGCCTCAGAACGCCTTCATCTGACAGCATGGAGAATAACAAAGAGGACACAGATCAATGCTGTAATCTGTGCAGCACTACAAAGCACTGATTGCTTTACAGGTTCTATAGGAAAGGAGGTTGCCGATACTGTTTGCTGGGTACAATAGAGATTCATGGACTGAGTAGTGAAATTTCATTACTTACAAAGTACTCGCAATTAACTTTTATGTTCTTTTTAATCCTTTCCCATGAAACAAGAACCTGAAAAACCTAAAGGAAAACTCCGGGTCTGAATATATTTATACATTATAACAAGAGTGAAATCTACATAACTGTTGAAAAACTTTGCATATACGTGTATCCGTGCAGGATGTAAGCAATGTTACGTTTTCTTCTTTAGTTACGTGCCAAGCTAGATTCAATGTATTGGACGGCTCATTACTAATACCCGTGCAGTGAATTGCCTTATAGACACTCAGATGTACGTTTAAGGCTGTGTTCACATCTATTCAGAGCTTCCATAGCAGATTTGATGAGAAGAATGGCGCTGAATCAAAATGCAATAACATGACGGAACCCATAATGAGTCAATGGCGTCAATCGGGCACTGGCGTTACGCATTGTGGCACGGATCCAGCAATGTGCCATGTACTCATAGCAATTTGCTGACCGTACAATCTAAATTTTTAGCACTCCTGAAGATGTACAATCACAATTTCACTATCTAAATTAGTTCGGCGGTTCAGACAATTTTGGCAGGTTCTGTGGCAATGAACATCAGCAGATGCCACCAACACAGCAGACGGTCTGTTTCTCACGGGTGCTGTGTTTTTCGTCTGGCCACATCGTGGCCGAAAAACGCGTGCGTGGCAGAGAGCCGTGACCAAGCTGTGGTTAAATCTCGTGTTTCCTTGCCATTTCACGCGGCTGGGCGCAGTGTATATACGCTGAAGCCCATAATTCTGTTGGCGGGGGGAGAAATCCTCCAACTGGCTCAATAGAGCCAGCTGACATAGTTTAGCAGCCCTAGCCACTGCTAAACTCCCTTCCACCCCCTCTGGCCCTCTTTTTGCCGGCAGCTTCTATATGGGAACTGCCAGCTGATGGCAGCTGAAAAATAGGGCAAGACCTATCTTTGCTGGTCGCATCACAATTCATCCATGTATGTGCTATTTTCTCCGGCCGGCCGATTTTACGCGGCTAAACATCGCCTATTTGAACTAATGCATTGAAATCCAATGCTTCAGATGGTCATGATTTTCATCCAACCTTCTATCACTACTAAATCTAAATCTCATATCTATGGTCATTTTAAGGGTGCGTTCACGCATTGAAGAAATGCTTTGGCCTCTTCACATATACTAGGCACAGCTCTCTACCTTGTGTAGTGACTGTGCATATTATTGTAGCTCAGTCCCATTCATTTGAATGTGACTAAGCTACAGAAAGGCCAAGTGACTAAAGGCAATTTAAACGCAATGATTATCACTCAAAATTAGTTCAAACGACCGCAGATGAGCAATAATCGTTGCGAGTAAACGCAGGCATCGTGCACTTTTCATCTGAACGATGATTTCAAGGAGAGCTTAAAATTCGTTGTTGAGCTGCAGAGAGATAAAATATCTCTCAAGAGAACGCACACAGTGTTCTCAGTGGGAGCCGGGAGATTACATTGTATTTTGCCAGCAGCCCCCGCGAGAGCATTGCAGCTGTGTGCTCCCGGAGGCCCCTTTACATGCAAATGAAGATGATAAAGTGCTAATGGATATTAGTGTCTATTTAAACTTTATGCAAAATGATCGTTAAAACTTTCAACCTGTCAAGCGTGTAAATGAGCCTTTATGAACATGATTCCACAGACCAAAGAAGAGGCTGCAGTGCTTGCCCAAGTACCCCATCCATATGTTACTGATGACCTATACTGAGGATTGGCCATCTCATCAGTATTTAGCTGTATCAGTATTTAACATGACACTTATCACGTTAAATACACATTTGCAGCAAACTTTAAATTAACAGTTATTAAAGTCAAATTAAATTTGCTGCAACTGTGCTTTTAATACATTAAAGGGTTTTTTCAGGTTGTAACTATTGATGACCCATACTCCAAACAGGTCATCGATAGCTGATTGGCAAAAGGTCTGTTATCCTATATGCTATGCACCTATTAATCAGTTGATCGCCAGAGCCACTGTGTTAGTAAAGCCGTTCTCATAGAAAGAAGTAAGGCTAAATAATTATTGAGTATGTTTTCTCAAGCTGAATCTCCCGTGGGCTGCATTCCCACGAACATATATCGGCTTGGTTTTCACGCCGAGCCGATATACGTCGTCCTCATGTGTGTGTGTGTGGGGGGGGGGTTGGAAGATCCAGGAGCAGGAACTGAGCTCCCGCTCCCTCTCTGCCTCCTCTCCGCCCCTCTGCACTATTTGCAATGGGGAGAGGCAGGACCGGTTCGGGGCTAATTCTCAGAACTTAGCCCCACCCCGTCCCGCCTCCTTTCATTGCAAATAGTGCAGAGGGGCGGAGAGGAGGCAGAGAGGGGGCGGGAGCTCAGTTCCTGCTCCTGGCTCTTCCATCCCCCCCCCCCCCTGCACATGAGGACGACGTATATCGGCTCGGCGTGAAAACCAAGCCGATATACGTTCGTGGGAATGCAGCCTTAGGCTTCCTACACACAGCCAATTGTGAAATCGGGCAGTGAAACTTGGCCTGATATCTCACTTGTGAACGTGCAATGCCCCCACGAATGTGAGGCATTTTTGTGTCAAAAACGCAACCCATTAACTGCACACAGTTCTGGTCACCGGTGCTCAGGAAAGATGTTACAGTGCTGGAAGGGGTTCAAAGAAGGGCAACTAAACTAATACATGGAATGAAGGGACTGGAATACCCAGAGAGGCTATCCAAATTGGGATTATTTACCCTGAAAAAAAGACAGCTAAGGGGTGATCAAATAACTATGTATAAATACATTAGGGGACAATACAAGGATCTCTCCCACAATCTGTTTATACCCAGGACTGCGGCGGTAACAAGAGGGCATCCTCTATGTCTAGAAGAAAGCAGGTTTTATCACCAACACAGAAAAGGGTTCTTTACTGTAAAAGCAGTGAGACTGTGGAACTCTCTGCCTGAGGCCATGGTGATGGCAAAATCCATAGAGGAGTTTAAAAGGGGACTTGATGTCTTTCTGGAGCGGAAGGATATTACAGGATATAAATCTTAGGTTAATTGTTAATCCGGGTATACAGGCAGGTAGGAACTATTAGGGGTTGATCCAGGGAACAGTCTGATTGCCATTAGGGAGGCGGGAAGGAATTTTTCCCCCAAAAGGGCTAATTGGCTCCTGCTTCTTGGTTTTTTTTTGCCTTCCTCTGGATCAACAACACAGGAGGATAACAGGCTGGACTAGATGGACATTGTCGTCATTCGGCCTTACAAACTATGTTACTATGTTACTACAGTTGCTATCCTCTCGCTACGCACAAATCTTGCGCAATGTTTTCGGCTGTGTGAAAGCAGCCTTGGGGTACATTCACAATAGCGGAAATGTTGCAGAATTCCCGCTGCAAATTCCATGTGGAAATTAATCCATGGCATTTACTGTAGAAGCCATATAGATGAAGTTTAAACAAATGTCCTCCACAAAGTACAGAAAAAATTCACAGTGAAATTGACACGTAGTCCAGTTCTCTAGAAGAAAAAAAAATACATGAAGATTTTTAAATACAGTAGGAATCTGCAACAAAAACGCCATGAGTGAATTCATGCCTAGGGCTCACGTCCACAGCTGTATTAGTGATCAGTTTTGCACGGGTCTCCAATAAGACACCCATAAAAGTTTATTGGCCTTTATTACATGATGCTTCAAGGTAGGAATATGGTGCCATATGGAGGCACCATATGCCAGAACATGGAGTGCTTGAGTTTACAAAATGGTGATTTACCCCTACACATTAAAGAAAACCAAAACTCATAATCCATTCTGGAGCTTTATTTAAGATGCCCACATTGAATGGTTACCACATGCCATCACACTTTGAGACACAAATTGTTCTGTGAGCTTCCTTGTCAATTTGTGAATCCTACAGTTTACTGTGATATATCTCCTAGATTTGGCTAGAATTGTCCATGTGAACAATCAAGCAGCTCAGGCAGACCCCAAATCCATATCCTGCAGGTCAGTGAATAGTTAATAATAATAGTTGTTATTTATATAGCGCCAACATATTCCGCAGCGCTTACAAAACAGGGGGAACAGAAACAAAACCACGGTTACACGTAGTAATCAGTTGATGGAAACTGTAGGGGTGAGCGTCCTGCTCCAATGAGCTTACATACTACAAGTAATGGGGTGATACAGAAGGTAAAGGGCTGGAGATGTGCATGGTATGGCGAAGTGGAGAGTGTAAGATGCTATACACATAGAAAATGATCAGGCCGTATAGTGGCTGAATCAGTATGACTGTAGGGGGAGGTTGATGGCGACTAGCAGGGATTGCAGTCAGTAGGTCAGGGAGCATGTTATCAGGGGAGTACAGAGGGGTTTGGTTTAGGGGATATGGTATGCCTCCCAGAAGAGGTGCCGTTTTAGAGCACGTCTGAAGTTTTGTGTGTCGGGGATTGCTCGGATAGTTTTGGGTACCATGTTCCAGAGGACTGGTGTTGTTCTGGAGAAGTCTTAGAGGCGGGAATGAGAAGTTCAAACTAAAGGGGTCTTAGTCTGATTTCTCTAGCTTCCATGGGATGTGGGAGCAGAAGTCCCACCAGAGTGCCACTGTAAACACTGAAGAGGGGGGTATGCCCTCCCGGTGCCCCCAATATACCAGAGATGGTGTTTCTTTATTTTATTGCTAACGTGATTGAAACATTATCTCAACAAGGAGTGGCCAAATCTGTTATTGCAACGTTGTCTTTAAAGAGAATCTGTCACCATGTTTATGCCGCCCTCAAGGAGAGCACCATAAGATAGTGTCTGTCACAATGATTACAGTGATATGTCTGCTGTGCAGAACTTGTGCAATAGTTTTGACAAAAATCGCATTTTATTAGCAACAGCCAGGCACAGAACCAGTCCTGCATATTCATGAGCTGCAGCTAGTCGCACCCACCCCTCCCTCCAGCCAGTGAATGACATTTCTCTCTCTATGCACAGTAAAGGCCCATTAACACAGGACAAATGTCGGGTAAACGATGCCCGACACTTGTCCTTGTGTGTACTCGCTCCCGTGCTGCTGCACAGGAGCGAGTATGCTGGCTCGGTCAGCAGGAAAGCGGGCGGCTATAGGAGATTTCACTCCTCACTCTCCCCCGCCCCTCTCCATGCACTTTAGCAGCGGCCGTTCAATACGGAACGGCTACTGTTTACACTGAACGATCATCGTTCAAGATTTTAAGCTGCATAAAATCCCGAACGATGATCGTTCAGTGTAAACAGCAGCCATTCAGTACTGAACGCCACTGCTAAAGTGAATGGAGAGGGACGGGGGGAGAGCGAGGAGCAAAATTTCCCCCAGCTGCCCGCCTCCCTGCTGAGCGAGCCAGCAATACTCGCTCCTGTGCAGCAGCACGGGAGCGAGTACACACAGGGACGAGTGTTGGGCATCGTATGCCCGAATTACGTCCCGTGTAAATGGGCCTTAAGAGAGAGACAGCTGTCAATCAGTGGCTGGAGGGTCAGGTTGGTGTAGCTGGCCTGCAGCTCCTGAATATCCAGGACTACTTTAAGTAATCCTCTATGCATGTGCTGCTACTGACAACATGCAAGTTTCTCCAGAACTACTGCACAGATACACATAGCACAAACATCACTGTAATCAGTGTGACTGTCAATACCCTGTGCTGCCCTCAATAAGGGGTGCAAAAAGATGGTGACTGTTTTTTTGAGCTTTGCAACAGGTATTGGGTGAAGAGAGACATGTGACATAGCCAAAGACAGGAAGCTCTGAACGGAACAGGAAACTGGGGTCAGAGTGGAGAAATGTATCTGCTAGAAGGTATGGAAGTAGAAGTTGCTTGCCCGAAACATTTTGTGGACTACATCCTGTGTGTGTACTGAAGGAGCCCTATGGGTCTGAGCTGCGGTTTCTGACTTTGCATTAGATGGAATTGCCCTGTAAATTTTCTCTATTAATAAAAGTAAATTTAGTTGAGTAAGAACAATGAGCCTGTGTAATGGAACTTCCCGGGAGCGCTAGAATGTATACATATCACCCACCCTATCACCCGCTACACGACCACAACACCAGACATAGAGTCTCACTTGGGCTTGTGTGATTTCTTACTGGACTCTAGAGGGCTGGCAACATGTGTCATGTTTTGGTGAATCATGGTACCTTTCAGGCTGATGGTAGGGTTTGTGTATGGCGCAGAAGCCCCGTGAAGTCATAAACTCCAGTTGCCAAGAAGGAACTCCACAGGTTGGTGGCGCCTCCATACTGGTGTAGGTGTATTCTCATGGCATGGGTTGGATCCACTAGTCCACCTAAACATGTCATTGACTGCTTCCTGCTACATTTCACTGCTTGGTAAGCATTTGCAACCCTTTGTAGACTTCATGTAGCCCCACAATGATGGGATATTCCAGCCAGATAATGCACGGTGCTCAGGTTATCCAGGATTTGTTTGATGGGCATTTTGGAGAGTTCCTTTGAATAGTGAGGACTGCACATTTGCCCAGCATGAGCCCAATCAAGCATTTATAGGAAGTGGGGGGGGGGCGGGCATCCACACCCATGATCTTGCACCTACTGATATCACAGTTGCGGGTGGCTATCCAGACTGAATGGCTCAACATATCACAGATGTCTTCTATCTAATTGTAGAATCAATACCATGTTGAGTTGCTGCACTTTGCCAGGCTAGATGAGAGCCTACACAATATTAGTTCCTATCCCATGACTTTTGGCTTGTCAGTGTACAATTACAGTAGTAGATGAACAGTATGTTGGATTTATCACAGGAATTTGATAGGCTATGAATGTACATTCCTATGAAAACTCAATGTGTTCTTTAATGAAGTTCATATTTATAGTGATTCAAAATTATGGTCAATTTCCTCTTTTTTTTACTTATTCTAGCAAAATTTATACAATTAAATATATTTTCCTTCATGTACAGGAATCTCTTCAACAAAGGAGACGCAGAAAGCAGCCTGTCCCACCATTATTATATTTAACAGTGAGGCTGCTCCGAAAGGCTGCAGATATTACAAATTAAATATCCAGCCCTCAGGAAAGCCATCTGACCCAGAAGAACTGGGGATGAAATTGCTGGCTATTTCTCTGAGCGCTTGGATCAAGCCGTCTGAGAATTATCGCCTTCCTCATTTAGCACAGAATACAGTTTTATTGGTAGAAAGTATTCCTGCTGGCAGAAATGGATATGAGGTGGAGGCATCAAGGCTTCGGCGAAATGCCAAAATAACTTATATAACGTCTTCTAACGGAATGTTTAGTAGCCGAAGAGTTAAGCAGAATTACCCCGAAAAATTCCTTGGGGTTTATGTAATTAATTATGTCACCACTGATCTACTAATTATAAACTGGTATGATAAGATAATGAGAACTATTTATAAGTCATGTTCTTATTTGGAAAGATTGCAAAGCATTCAGAATGTTAGAGCTGCGATCATAAAAGGTGGAGGAGGTGTGCCATGGATGAGTGCTTTGCTTTGATTGCCACTCCGGTACATGTCGATTACTTGGCCCATTTTAAAATGCCAAACTGAGAACCGTGGAGATGCTGCAGCCGTGGCATCCAGGTCTGCACCTTTGGGTGAACAGAGTGCTCTCTATTGCAGCTTCCTGGAGGGTGAAATAAGTGAACTAACCTCAAATTATGATGTCACCTCTGGAATTTTTTAATACTGAGAAGCTCAAAACCCATAAAGTAGGATCCTGAGAAAGAATGTGCTAAGCCAATTTACAGACACCATCCACATACAGTGAAGAGCAAGACTGCCATCTACTGATCAGTTTAAAGAGATGACTTCTCCAAAGGTGTGATAAAAGGCAAGTTTATGTAGTGAAGAGGACTTTTCATATAAATCATATAAGGGGCATATTTACACGGGGCATATTCCTACACGAATACTGTCCAATTGCGATACAGATAAAACTCACTCCATTCATTTGAATGGTTTCATTTGATTGTTCCCAGCAAGAGAAACCAAGTAATCTTGTAGATATGATACCTTTTAATGGCTAACAAAAATGCATGATGTTACAGCGAACTTTCCAACTTATTTAGGGTTCTTCCTCAGGTGTTGAAAAGCCTGACAAAGAACCCTAAGTAGGTTTGAAAGCTTGCTTTAACATCATGTATTTTTGTTAGCCATTAAAAGGTATCATATCTACAAGATTACTTGGTTTCTCTTACTGGGAACAATCACATTTTGCTCTATTGGCTAACACAGTACCAAATGTTTTTCTTTTTTCCTAATGGGTTCATGCATGGTCTGAGTTTGAAAGATCACTGCATGTCTTATAATAAGCCCTACCCTGATTTTCTGGGGGTGAAAGGGAAGGAAGGAGGGCGGGCTTGAAATATAAGCACTCCCCTTTGCAGGGAATGCCGAACTGTTACCGAAGCTGTGCATGCCGATGTTTCGCCGCAAGTGTTCATATACTATTGCCGTGAGACAGCGCCAGTCGCAGCAATAGCCCAGCATAGGATTCTGCATTCCCTGCTAGGCAGTGAACGCTATGTCACTAGTGACTGGATACACTGACCTGCAGGAAGGAGGGCTTCAGAAAATGTACGCTTATATAACAGAAAGAAGAGGATCCAACCGGCTTGTGGTGAAGTGACCCGGGGGACTGGAGGAGCCAGGAGAAGATCGGTGAAGAGAAGCTGCGGTAAGAAGGCTGCCTGGGGACAAATAGGTCATCACTTCCAGAACTCCTTAACCCTGAAGATAGTTCATGAAGATGAATAAGAACAGGATATGCAATGCCCACTGCCCGTTCAGATCAGACAGCATATAGGTGTGTGTCCATGTGCTGGCCAATGCGTGTTGCACCTCAGATTCTCTAGATAGCTCACACTGCAACATTGAAGACTGTTTAAAATCCATAACAGATCTACAATAGAATGAATATGAAAATCCACAGTATGCTTATTTTTGCACATGGAAAATATCCACAGTATGTGAATGAGAATTGTGAAATGCGCTTGTTTGTCGGCTGTGGAAGAGCCGCGGGTCAGATGGCTTCCACTGACTTTAATGGAAGCCGTCTGTGCGGACACCGCACGAAAATAGAGCTTGCTGCGATTTTTCCTTCACTTGCAGAAATCACAATTGGTTTCTGTGATTGTGCAGGAAGAAGCGTTTTTCCATAGCATGCTATAAATGGTTTTAGCTGCAGGTCTGCGGTGCAGATGCCAACCGCAGATTCCACAATGCAAATGCTTTCATGTGCAGGTGGCCTTATTCAGGGCTCTATAGTGACGGGGTCTGTTTCACTGGATTGGCGCATAGCCAATCTGGTGCCGATATTCAAAAAATGAACCTGGAAATTACAGGCCAGTAAGGGCTTATTCACAGGAGTTGTCTTTCCCTTTCCCTCCCCTTTGCCAGCTCTCTGCCTCTCTCTTCCCCTTTGGCTGTTTGCAATGGGATGGGGCGGGGCTAATCTCCGCCCTGTCCTATTCTCTTCCATTGCTGGCTGTGGACAAGGCGCTAGGAGGGGCTTAGCTCCGCCCCCTCCCATTGCAAACTGCCAGAGAGGGCAGAGAGACGATGAGGGGAAAGGAAGGGAGAAGACAGCTCAGATGGTAGCGTATAATGGCCGTCCGTCAAAATGGAAAATAGCTGTATAATTCCATAGCAGCATGAGGGACCGCTTCTGTCAAAACAAATTGATCAGCTTATGCAAGGAGGTAAGTTCCAGACTGGACCGGGGAGAGTTATTGGATCTTATATTACTGGCAGGACTGTAGGTAAGATAACATGCATTAGAGCCATACACAGACTAGGTGGTGGAGGCATTTGCTGTGCGCGGCAGATCATTATCCTGCTGGAAAATACCTTTTGAAAACCCATGAAAGGCAACATGAGACTGCAGGATGTCCTGAACATACCACTATCATTGTCCCTCGTACCACTACTAGAAGTGACTGGCAGTTGTATGTGATGGCTCCCGCAGACTATCACACCAACAGTGGGGAAAGTATGTCACTCCACAGCAAAGACTGTTGTCAGTGCCTAAACTAAACCCAGATCCACTCTGTAGTAGTCCAGTTACATAATTCACAACACCAATACAAATGGAGGTGACAGTGGGTGGGTGTCAAAGGCAATACACCTAATGAATGCCATGAGAACAAATATCCTTTAGCCAAATGCCTGGAAATGGTTCTGACAGACACAGTGGCTTGTTGTGACAGTGCTACCTAGCTCAGGATGGTGGACAACAAAACAGTTGGAACTGCTCGTGGTGATCAGATGATTCTCTCTACTGGTGGTCTGTCGAGGGTGTCCTGAGCCCGGTCAACTTGTATGCATGCCCTAATATATCCACTGGTCCCAACAACAGCTAACAGTTTTGTCAGAACCATGCAGGTGGCAGACAATTTGTTGATATGCCTACCCACCCAGCTTCTCGTAATCCAATAATGCACCCCTCTCAAACTCCGTTAGCTGATTGAAATCTCTTTGATTGTGTCGTAGTGGCGTCTAGTGGTCAACATGCTCTACACAAGCAGAAAAAAAGGTCCACTATATACAAGTAGCCTCTGAGAGCCTTTTTATAGTACCTCAGGTGGCAAGACTGTTTAACTAATCACGCCACAACTCTAATCATTTGTATATCTGTCAAGAGATGTAATTGCATGTCAAATTTTGCAGCAAAACGACAACCCTTCTAGGTGCTTTATTTATTTATTTTTAACAAAGAGTGTACTTTGCAGCAGCCAGCTACAGTGCAGAGAGGCACAGAGAGGTTACAGCAGGATCGTGCCAATCACAAATTGGTGGTCCTTGTGTATGGCATATTCCTGCCGCAGTTGTGTCTCTACCTCTGTGTGCAACTCATTACTCCTCCCTTTTTAGTTGTAGCATCTTACTGGCGATGGATAGGAGCCGTGGGTGTAGTAGCCATGCAGGTCACTGAAGAGTAGTCAGGATAGCCAAGAGTCGGTACTGGGAAATCTAGGTTTGCAGTACAGAGGGATAAAATGGGTAATGTAGTCAGGAGGGAAACCAGAAGTTGGTATTGAGAAGTCTTGTAGCAATATCAGTCAGAAGAAAAGCTGAAATAAACTCAGTGGAGCAGAATAATCACGCAATGCAGGAGTGTCAGGGCCAGGCTTTTATAGGAAGTACAATCAAGACAGAGGCGGGGTCAGGATGAGGCAGGAACTAGGGAACTGGGATCAGCAAACACGACTGAAAGGGAACTGTCCATAGTTCATAGCTCAATAAAAAGAGCTACTGCTTGGAGTGCAGGAGGTTCCTGGTTCCAGTCCTGACATCAGTTCTTATGGGTGTAAGACTGGAGTCTGGCAGAGTGATAGTGGTAGGAGCATACCTCCAAAGCAAACTGTTGTTGGAACAGAGGAGAGACGTTCCATCTTCAACACAGAGCAGACAGAGAGGAAAACTGTCAGTAATTAGAGTCAAGTATGTGAGCTGTAACAGCAACCGAGCAGGCAAATTCTAGAAGCTTAAAGGAAACACTGTTCCCTTCCCCTAGACAGGCTCTTCTTAGGTTTGGCTCCCGCTAGCTTAATGTGTCAAGTGGGCATTCCCAACCACTCATTTTCAATGGGTGACAGACTGTCAATCAAGTCTGACATCACCCATTAAGAATGAGCAGTGAGGACCCCCACTTAACACCTTGAGCATGTTGGGAACTGGACATAAGGAGAGCTGCTCTAGGCGACGGGAGACAAATATGTAGAAAAACAAATGGGAGTAGAGTCATGGGAATTGCAGCTGCGGAGTCATGTGGCCTACTCGGCTGATTCTATCTAGTGATAGTTCCACTTTATGGTTCAAAAAAGCATTTTATTGAGGAGCTACATGTTCAGTAAGGAGCAAATAAACATTGTGAAAGTAGGGTTTATATTACATTCCAGCAATATTTTGCATCTGTATAACACATGAGAAGCCTTCCATTTTTATTCTATAAAACCAGAGAAATGGTTCCTCACCACAAACACAGAAAAAGAATTAAGAAGAAGGAAAAGTAAGAAAATAGAAGATTGGGGGAGAGGGGGGAAGGAAATTCAGCAGAAGAGAAGTAGAGATATTTCCAGAGTGCACGACAGTGCGGGAATCCCAGTGGTGAATTGACCCATACCATGAAGCCTGATAATGTAAAATAGTTATTAAGATACAGCTCCATTAAGGATCCAAGTATTTAGTTGTAGGCAGGAGCGAAATAGAATCCAGGAGGCCCAGGTAGAATAGAAGCTATTTATTGCCATTGTTACAACAAAGTTCTTCTATATGCATTATATTGTCTATGGCAGTGTTCCCCAACTCCAGTCCTCAGGTACCGCCAACAGGTCATGTTTTCAGGATATCCTATGGAAAGAACACCTGTGGCAATGTCTGATGAACTGACAATAATTACATCACCTGTGCAACACTGAGGAAATCCTGAAAACATGACCTGTTGGTGGTCCCTGAGGACTGGAGTTGGGGACCCCTGGTCTATGGCATCCAACAACAACCATCTCGTGGGGGGAGATGGAGTATTACAAAGTGTGGGAATATCTAACGCATTGCTAAGAGGAAGAATCTGAGTAGGCCTTTTTTGATCTTAGGAACAGAACCCAGGATCATAAATAAGATATGGAAGTGAGAGGAGAGTTGGCCAATTAGGTAAATCAAAGGTATCCAGGACTTTTGGCAGGTCACTCAGGAAGCGAAATATAGCTGATTTGCCATCTTTTTTAGCCGCTAATTAAAAGGGCAATCCCCAGCGATAGGCAATGTCTCTCTCCTTCAAGGCATCCAGTAGGGCTCTTAAGGCTCTGCGTAGTTGGAGGGTATGCTTGTCTAAATCTGGTAAAATAATGATTTAAGAACCATGGTAAAGCAGTTTTTTGGTTTTGCGGGCACTTTTGAGGATAGCTTCCGTGTTTCTATAAAACTGTATGTGGCATAGGACATTCCTAGGGTGTTTCAGGTCAGGTGATTTGGGACCCAGGGCTCTGTGTATGCAGTCAATCTCCATGGGGTTGTCTGCTGCCCGTTGAGTTAAAGAGCCAAAAAATGTTCGAGCCCGTGTTTCTAGCTGAGAATTTGTGACTTCCTCAAGGAGGCTTTATTACAGAGATTGCTTATATTGTGTCTATTCTCCAGATTGTCAATATGGGTCAAAATGTTAGCAATTTGGGTATATTGTGCTTTTATAGCTTGGCTGTGGGCCTCCAGTATAGTCTGTTTCTGTGACTCCCTTATTTAATGTGTCCCATTTGCTGATCTTCTTTCTGGAGGAGTGCTAAGGCTTGTTTGTGGCAGGTTTCAAAGCACTGGAAAAGTGAATCCAGTTCACATTTAATGGGCATAGCCTTAATATGTGCTTTCAAATTCCACTCACCATCATTTAGTGGAGAGCCTGGTGTAGCTTGGGGCAGATGCCCAAGAGGGGGAATTCTAGATACCAACAGGGGAGGAGAGCTCTGAGGTGTATGACATGCTGTTGTGTCGTTTGTGAGAGGAAATTCCTGCTTTACTCACATACTGGCGGTCGCTGTATCCTGGAGTCCCATGATGGTGTCTTCTGTCTGAGTCTCCTGCTGTATCAGGGAAAGAGGCAGGGTGCATGCCCGACTGCAGCCTTTTAGGTGAGGGTTCCACCGTGGATGGAGCACTGGGCTTTTTATGTTGTCAGGGCCTCCCCCAGATGTCACCGAGGGCCCATCTATACTCTTTCCAGGCCTCTTCATATCGCTGTAGGGTCATGAAGACCCGTCACGATCTAGGGAAGGAGCCCAGAAGGTCAGATCATGTGATCTCGGGAGTGTCGGGTCTGCTGCTTAACAGGCTGGCATCCTGACTGTAAGGAGAGTCTTCCTCTCTCCTTTTGCACCTGCAAGCTCCACTCTCCATTTCAGACTCACGAGCGCCACCATGGTTCCCCACTGCCAAGCCCAGTGTGGAAGCAGAACACTCATGTCGTGGCGCCACCTTGGAAGTCAAGCCCAAGATACTCAGAGCACTGAGGAAACACTCGAGGTAGACATGGGTGTGGAAGTTCCTCTGTTGTTGCCCAGTGTGCCATGGGTAAGTCCAACGGTACTGATTTTATGCCTGATGTGCACTAGTAGTCGGAAGTAACAGGAGCTCACAAAAAATGACAGCTCACTCCGCCATCTACAAGCCACGTCCGACAGGTCCACTTTAATGCTCTGCAACTTTCTAACATTTTGTTTTTCAATCTCTCAAAATTTTCTAAATCTCCATTTGCTGCCAGTGAAAGTGAACATTCTTGATATTAAAACTCATGCAGACATAATACTTCTCAAAGCTGAGAGTTTGCTCTGTCATTCCTCTATGCTATCAATGTTTCATTGGTGGGGCTCCCTCTCAAAAGTCTCTTCATTGTGCTTAGTACTGCAGCAGTCACATTCAATTGAATTGGACGGAGCTACAGAACCAAATAGAGCCAAATGAGCAGCTGTGCTTGTATAAATAATAAGAACCCAGACTCTTCAGTCTGATGATTTATGGCGGTTCTGGCATTCAGTTCTGTGCCTATCAAACATTGATGGCATATCCTTTAAATAGGCAAACAATGTTTGACTTTCTGAAAACCGTGTTGTGAGGAAAGTAAGTACATATTTGTCACCCATCTATAATGCTGTTCTCGTCCTCCAAGAACTAATACAGTGTCATTAAAATAGTAGAGGTTGATAACATTCCTATTGGTCCCCAATGGACAGCCCTGCAGTATACAAGGAACTATTCAGAATAACATTTCTGGTTCATGAAAATAAATGAAAATCTTTTGCCAGAACATTACCTAAAACCAAAAAGAAACTGCTTTAGATGGACTTTGCAACCTACGGCACAGAGAGTACTGGTAGATAGATAATAAAAGGTATGGCAATGTCTGCATGGAGGGTGGGGGTCGGCGACCACACAGTGGCACACTCAGTCCATGTAAAAGTCAGAATAACTATTTTCTTGAATGTTCAGAGATAACGGAAAACTCAGTGGAAAACAGTCACCACTGGCAGCGCATACACTTTGTGCAAACAACAAGAGCAAATGCCTACCCGTCAATGCATTTACTAAACAGCAGTACTCACTTACTACTTACATGCAGCAATGGTCAGCAAACAGCAGAAGTCCACCAGGTAGATGTGCTCACTCCAGACTCTGACTACCTGAACTTGCAGCCTTTTGTGTCCCAGTGATTACTAGATAGCTCCAAAGCAAGTAGCGAGGGAGCAAGGGACTGGGGGGCGGAGGTTAAGACAGGAAGAGTAGGTAGCGACCAGAGTAGGTAGGAGGAGCTAGCAAAGGAAGAGGAGCAAGGAGGAGGAGAAGGACCGGCCATTCCACGTGGAGTAAAGAAGAGAGAAGGCGTGCCAAGGTCTGCGAGGAGGAATCAGTGATGGATCAGCTCATGCAACAGATCAAAGAAGCAGTTGCCAGCCAGGGACCGGAATGGCTGATGCGGATGGCCGCCGAAGTTGGAGCGACGCCGTCGGGTGAAGCCGGGGCAGGAAGGGATCCTCCGGGACAGGCCGAGAGCAGCGAGCCCCACGGAACACCCCAGAGGAGAAGAATCCCCCCTACCAGGCTGAGCCCGAACCCAGCCGCGAAGAAGGGGGGCCAGAATGCGAGCCCGAGACCGGTGAGAGCAAGCGGCGGCGGTGGAGCGCGGTCGCAGCGCACAACGGCGGGAAGCAGCCAGGGCGCTACCGGAAGAGGCGCAGGAGTGACCGTGGAAGAAAATCCAGGACCTACCAGGAGCAGAGCGGCGGTTTCCAGGAAGGGTAAGTCCAGCACGGGAAGGGGTTGCCCCGCGGCTGTCCAGTGTCTGTTAGAGTGCGAGGTGGTACGAGCCTCGCGCCGCGCCGGCGGAGGGATCTGCGGGCCGGAATGAGTTCCGGCGCCGGGACTCGCGAGCGTCAGGGGAGACGAGCGATAGCTGCGGGAGCGAGTCCCTCAGCAGCGCGGGCGGCAGCAGCAACCGTAGTAGGGGGCAAAGGAGCAAAAATGCAAGGGGAGGTGTAGCTAGTAGGTATTGGCCCATGGCAGGAAAACAGAGGGGAGCGGGGGGGAGGAGAGGGGGGGGGAGGACGCAGCTAGCTCGGCTTCTATATCGCCCCGGGGCTCATGTGCTAACGTGAGGGGCACTCCAATGAGGCTGGATGAGGCCACTACAAGCCGGCAGAGGGCTTACGGGGCAAGGCAGAAGGAACAGAATAACCAGGGGGGAATAAGGGGGGAAGGGGGAAGCTACGCGCCCGGTAGCCATGGGGTCTGTAGCGGGACAGTTAGAGGATTAGGACATAGGCAAGGAGAGTTTAACGTAGCGGGCAGGGGATGGCGCGGCGAGGCAAGGCAGGGCAGTTCGTCGTCAGGGGAGTTTTGCGCAGGCCACGAGGCGTCCCCCGTTGGCAAGGGGCGTCAGAGATCGGAAGCGGTGCAAAGGAGCAATAGGCGTAGCGGCCAAGGGTCTTCGGCTTGGGCTACGCGGCACGCTTTATCTTATTCACCGGCTTCCTCCACAGATGAGAGGCGGGCCGTCCGCACCAGCAGGCAGAGCGAACCGGTCGCGGCCACCAGAGCCTCACACGGCTATAGCATGATACCCCGTGGTGTCTCTCCCAATAGGGACATGGTACGACATGCGGTGGCGATCCCGTCGCGGACCTAATTTAGACCGAGTGACCCGTCCTTTCCCTCGGCAAGGCCGGAGGACGAATTGGAGGGTGAGTTTTCATGTGATAAAGTGTGGGGTGACTCGTCACCCGGTAATATGAGTAACTTTATGGTAGCGCTGAGAGCGCTGGTGAATGATTTTGAGAAAGAAAAGGGACAAAGGGTGTCCCATGGTTATCCGGAGAGACGAGACTCGCCCATGGTTGGTAACGTGGCTCACGCTCCCGGGTACTCGTCAGAGGTGGCGGGCGGGAAAAGCGAAGAGTCGGTGAGAGGTGGTTTACGGTTTTCGGATTCACTTTTTTATGGCGTGGCCCCCCTGGGGATGGGCCTCGCGGATGATACAATGGAGAAAATAAAAATGGAGTGTATGTTGACATTTGGTCGCTCCTATCGGCGGAGCACGTGGCAGTTGACAAAGAGCGTTTGTCGGAGCGGGGAGTCGACAAAAAGCCTAGAATAGCAAAGACGTTTAGTAATTGGTTGCAAGCCATGTTGACCCTGGCTCACGTGATGTGCCAGCAGCAGCCGTTCAAGGGTCCGGAGTTGCTGGTATACATCAATACGATTCATAGCGCTTACAAGCTGCACGGTGGTACAGCATGGTGGCGTTATGACGAAGATTTTCGTCGTCGCATTTCGGGTATAAAAGAGGCGAGCTGGGCGACGAAGGCGACTGATGCCTGGATCCAGCTTATTCTGGCACAAAAGCCGGCGAAGCCGGTTTTTCAGACCAACACCACGGGAGCCGGAAATGGGCAACAGGCACCCGTGGCGCACAAGCCCTCGGGGTCCTGTTGGGCCTTTAATGAAGGACACTGCCGGTTTCTTGCCGCTTGCAAATTCCGGCATGAATGTTCCTTCTGCGGCGGTTCGCACGCAGTGGTACGTTGCTTCCGGAGACAGAAACAAAATGCGCCTTCGGGCACACCCGTGCCTGGGGGCAACGCCAGTGAACGCCCAGTTCCTGGAGGATTGGTTAGACAAGTATCACAGGAGACGGGAAGCAAACCTGCTTAAAGCGGGTTTCGCTTCTGGCTTCGTAATTCCGCATAATCCAAGTTCCGCGTTAACGCTTAGCCGCAATCTAAAATCGGCATACGAGAACAAGGAGTTAGTGATGGAGAAGTTGCTAAAGGAGGTGGAGTTGGGTCGGATGGCGGGACCGTTCCAGGAGCCGCCGTTCGAGAACTTGCGAGTTTCACCTTTGGGCCTGGTACCAAAGAAGGAACCGGGCAAGTTCCGGCTTATCCATCACTTATCCTACCCGGCGGGTGATTCTGTAAACGACGGTATTTCAAAAGAACAGACAGCCGTATCGTACACTTCGTTCGATAGGGCGGTCTGCCTAGTCCGGCAGGCAGGAAGCGGCGCGCTATTGGCAAAGGCCGACGTCAAGTCAGCTTTCCGGCTGCTGCCGGTGCATCCAGATTGTTTCCACCTATTGGGCTGCCACTTGAAGGGCCTTTATTTCGTGGACATGTGCTTGCCAATGGGATGCTCCATCTCGTGCTACTACTTCGAAGTCTTCAGTTCGTTCTTAGACTGGATGCTTCGATATGAGACAGGCATGCGATCGGTTTTGCACTATCTGGACAATTGCCTTTTCGTCAGGCCATCAGAATCGGAGGTATGCGGTTTTCTACTGTCTTCCTTTCAAGGTTTGATGAAAAAAGCGGGAGTGCCGTTGTCGCGCGAAAAAACGGTCGGTCCGGTCACATGCCTAACGTTGTTCTTAGGTATAGAGATTGATACAGAGGCGATGGTTTTTCAGTTACCGGAAGAGAAAGTAGCGCGACTACGTCAAGAAGTAAAGCTGGTTGGCGGTTCTAAGAAGGTTACACTGCACCAGCTGCAAGTACTTCTAGGCCTGTTAAATTTCGCATGCCGGGTCATTCCAATGGGCCGCCCTTTTGCGAGGCGGCTGTCCTTGGCAACGGCAGGAGTAAGGGAACAGCACCACTTTGTCAGTGTGACAAAGGGCATGCGGGAGGACTTGCACGTATGGCAAGTATTCCTCCGGGCATTCAACAGGCAGGTGATTTGTCAGGCGGCGGAGGTTGCGAACGAGGAACTTGGACTGTTTGCGGACGCATCAGGTGCGTGCGGTTTTGGAGTAATTTTGGAGGATGGTTGGTGCAGTGCAGCGTGGCCCAGAGAGTGGGTCAAGAGACGATGGGTTAAAAATATAACGCTTTTGGAGATTTTCCCATTGATGGTGGCCATGGAGATCTGGGGTTCGGTTTTGGAAAATAAGAACATCTGCTTCTGGTCGGATAACCAGGCAGTAGTGACAGCGGTGAATAAACAGTCATCCAGATCTCCATTGGTTTTGTCAATGATACGCCATTTGGTTTTGAGATGTTTACAAAATAACATCAAGCTGAAGGCGAGACATGTACCCGGAACAAGTAATAATACGGCCGACGCTCTTTCTCGTTTCCAGATGGAGAGATTCAGGGAACTTCACCCGACAACGGATAGCGAAGGGGTATGTTGCCCGTCGTTCTTATGGGAGATAATAGAAAGGAGCTTATAACTCTGATTCGCAATTCGGTTGCGGAATCGACATGGAAACGTTATAACGCAATATGGAAAGCATGGCTGGGCGTCACGGGGGGGCATTTCCCTGAAGGAGAGCGAGCAAGAGCAGTGACGCTGGACATATTAGCAGGAATGCGACGACGGGGCGCGTCGGCAGAGGCGGCACGCAAGCACTTATCGGTAATCGCATTTTTGTTGCGCATGCACGGTCAACGCGACATGACAAAGGAATTTGTCTTCGGACAGATTATAAAAGGTTGGAAGAAAGAGAAGTCGTCAAGAGACGACAGGCGGCCGATAACTTTTGAGTTACTCAACGCGATGCTGAGAGTCTTGGAGTTGGTGTGCAAAGACGAAGGAGAGGTGCTGCTTTTCCGAGTCGCTTTTTCGCTAGCATTTTTCGCGGCGCTGAGACTGGGCGAATTAGTAGCCCCCAGCAGGAGGAAGCTGGGGGGGTTGCTTTTTGCGGACGTATTGTGCGGTGAAGCCGATATAAAATTACGGATTCAAAAGTCTAAGATGGATGTGTATGGCGCAGGCGAGTGGCTACGCATAGCCGCACTAGGGTCAGCGTCATGCCCAGTTTCGTTGCTGAGAAAGTTTTTGGCGCGTCACAGCGGTAATGGACAATTGCTAGTGCATGCTTCCGGGGCCCCGCTAACCAAGTTCCAGTTCGGGGCGGTCATGTGCGCATGCTTGCGGAATCTAGGTTTCGAACCCAGTGAGTTTGGCACGCATTCTTTTAGGATTGGCGCCGCCACGTCGGCGTTTGCATGCGGCTTGAGAGTAGAAGAAGTGAAGCGGGTCGGACGCTGGAGGTCGGAGGTGTACAAGTCGTACGTCCAACCTGACTTGCGAGTTTTATAATAGTGGGGTGATGATTTTAACCTTTGGTGTTTTGTTATTGTGTTTGCTTTGCAGGTTCGGAATGGACTATATGGGTGGTGGGACATTCTTTTATACACTGGGCTGAAAAAAGAGCGGGGACTAGGCCTATTGGCAGGAACCTGGGCCTGAAAGAGGTCCAGGTAAAATGGCATGGTATAAGAGGACTGCAATGGGCCAGGCTGCTCCATGAGATTTTGTGCGTCAGCAGGTGGTCCCAAGGAAAGGTGATTCTAGTCATTCACGCAGGTGGGAATGACTTGGGGAGAGTAAAAGTCGCGGAGTTGGTGACACTCATGAAAGAAGACATGCTGCGGTTCAGAAAGTTTTTTGAGCAGACCATTCTGGTATGGTCTGACATAGTCGCAAGAAGAGTTTGGAAGGATGCGAGAGACGTGGAAGCTATTGATAGGGTCAGGAAGACTGTTAATTTTAAGATTTCAAAATTTATTAGGTCAATAGGTGGGGTAGCCATTAGGCACTGGGAGTTGGAGAAGAAGGTGCCAGGGATGTGGAGGAAGGATGGTGTTCATTTAAGTGACATAGGTATGGACACTTTCCTATCAGGGCTGCAGGACGGGGTCGAGGCGGCTTTGTCACTGGCATGTGGGGGGCGGAGTGCAGCGTAGGTAGACTGCATTCCTTCGTGGCATTAATAGGGGAATTTCCATGCCAGCTGGGGAATTGAGGGCGTCTACAGGCCATAATGGGCTTTCTCACGCCTTGAAAGAATTTGAGTCAGTTAAGAAATAGTTGATAGGCATGGGAAGAGAAAAAGATAAGTTAAGGTTAGAATAATAAATAAATAAAGCTGTGGCCTTCCCACATAGTTTTGCCAGCATTAAACAAAATGGATGTTCTGTTTTCAATAAAAGAAGTTTATTCAACAAGAAGTAGTCACGTGTATTTAATAAAAGGGAGCAGGTTAAAGGATGGGGAGTCCCCCCAGTCCTCAGTGGGTCCAGCTGAGTTCACTGGGACCCAGAAGGAAGATGTACTGGAGTTTTATCTCACCCAAGCTAATCTTTTGGGTGAAATGTACACTCCCTCCAATACTTTCTCTTGCACATGTCTACAAAGGGTAAAGGGACACTCCACTGATTTGTTTTCATTCACAATGTAGCTATCCCCCCAATTAATATAAGTAAGCTAGTATTACCTTGGTTAGTTACTTCTTTCTGTCTGACATGCCTGTCCTATTTTTCCTCAGATGGTCATGTGATCTCAGTTCTGACCAACTCAGATTTACTTGGAGTTATGTATTCATTTTCTAGTCAGATTCTCAGTTTGTGTGATATTATTACATGGATCTACCACAGAAAGTGTCTGGAAGGGGAAACATGCATTCCGATCACAGTTACTGATGATGATCACACAACTCCTGTCATACAGTAGAGGAGATCACAGCTTAGCCTGACTGTATAATTATGGTGTGTAGCTTATGTAGGTGAATACAGAAGGTAATGATAATTAACTGTCCGCCCAGTGTAGACCTCCAAAGTGGGGCAGGCAATTAGGTAAAGGGGTCAAGGATGGAAAAATGTGTTTTCACCAGAGTGACCTTTAATTGCTGAAAGGACAATTCCTGTTCAGTTGGTTTATTAGAGTCACTAGGGAAGACAGAGTTAATGGTCACCTGAACTTTCTATTAAAAGACCTATACTTAAAGGGGTTTTCTAGGCAATGCCTGCTGTCAGTTCTAGGATACACAGGGGTCAGACAGGAAGATGATGCTACAACCCCTGTGTAATGGACGCATCACCTTGCATATTTGCGCACCTCCTATAGACTTCTATGAGGAAAGTTTGAGCAGGTCCTACTTTTTTGGTGTGTGTAAATTGCACATGTAAAACACAGTCATGAGCCCACTGAAATCAATGGGTTCTATTCTCTGTGTTTTTGGCGTGTATATTTTATGCACAAGAGCATGTGCAAATACGGTCATGTGAAGAAGCCCTAAGGCTGCTTTCACTCCTGCGTTAAAGGGGTTCTGACATGAATAATTTTTTTATGCTTTAGCAGCCATTGTTCCCTGGTCTGCCTAATGGACCCAGGGAACCCATGGTTTAATGGCTGCTAAAGCATAAAAAGATAACACTTACCTGTTCTTCTGTTGTTGTTGACATCGGGGGGTCATCTCCCGGCAGCATATTAGCACTTTCTGCTTAGGTTAAGCAGCCTGACTAGAGCCACCTGATTGGTGCACGCTGTGCAGTCACGTGGTGCCGAAGAGCCAATCAGGTGGCTCTAATCAGCAGCGCTGCTTAACCTAAGCAGAAAGTGCTAGTATGCCTCCCGGCAGGCAGTCTTCTTTCTCCAGCAGCCACGCCGCTCCGGGATCGCGCGCATGCGCAGTGGAGAGGTGCCCTCTGACAGGAGTCAGGACGGCCCGCGTCTCCACTGCGCATGCTCAGCACTCCGGAGTTCAGCCGGACGGACGGGCCGCCCACAGCAAGCACTGCTTGTGACGTGCTTGCTGTGGCGGTCCGTCCGTTGACCTCGGAAGTGCCTGACGAACGGACCAGAGCAGGAAGCGGTCTTTTTGACCGCTCCTGCTCTGCTTTAAAGGCACAGAAGAAGATGCCGGCTGGAGGGGACATGCCTGGTGATCGGGCCAGGCCAGGCAAGGTGAGTACAATTTTTTTTTTTTCATGCCAGAACCCCTTTAACGCTCAGTTCAGAGTTTCATCTCTCTGCTTCATTTTGGGAGGAGAGAAACCTATATCAATTTTCTCTTTTCCAAAAATGAAGCAGAGAGACCAAAACCCTGAACTGAGCCCCAACACAGGTGTGAAAGCATCTCAGGCCGGGGTTAGCAAATCAATTTAAAGGGTGTATATATGAATTGAATAACATGGTTGCTTTCTTCCTACAACTGTACCACATCAGTGCACAGGATGTGTCTTGTATTGTGACTTAGCTCTTCGTCAACCCAGCAGAGCTGCAAAACCAAACGCAATAAAAATTCATCAGCAAGTCGCATGACCTGCAGAATAAAGGTAAGACGTCACTTATACTGGATATTGAACCCCATGATTAAAAAATGGTAGAATGTCTGTGTTTTTCCATCCTCTCCAAAAAAAAAAAATCATAAAAGTTAAACAGTATGTGTACCCCCAAAGTGGTGGCATTAAAAATATTTTAAAAAATTAGCCCTCATACAGCTATGTCAACGAAAAAAATGGAAATGTTATAGTTTTTGAAATGTGCAATGGAAAAAAAAACATCTGGTCACTAAGGCATTAATAAATCCGCTCTCCTGTTAACCTATAAAGATCAGATCTGTAGTATTAGGTGTATTCATCAGGTCTAAGGAGTTAGTAAGACAAAAAAAAAAGTTCAAGTTTCAACTCCCCTCACAGATCGGATCCGTGAGGAGAGCTGAGAATACTCACCCCGTCCTCCACGATATTCTGTGGCATTCTGGTCCTCCAGGACCAAATGCCGGCATCTGCGCATGTCCGCCAGATGTCATTACATCACTCGCACGCGCAAGGGTCTGGGATGGTCAGGAAATTTTAAAACTCCCTGCTCCCGGCTAGTATGAGTAGCCGAGAGCACGGAGCTGTCACTGGGAACCACTGCATGCGGTTCCCGATCACATGATCACTGCTATCCAATGGATAACAGCGATCATGTAAAAGTAAAAAAAAAAATGTAAAAAAAAAGAAAAGAAAACAAGTTTAACTTTCATCTCCCCTCATGAATCATATCCTTGAGAGGAGATAAAATTACATACCTAGGGCCCCCGGATTTATCGGCGGACCTTACCTTGGCTTCTGCGCACGCTCCGTTGCCAAAATGGCAGACACAAGCACAGAAGCTGGAGAGAGACCGTGAAATTTAAAATCTCCTTGCTCCTGGCTACTAAAGATAGCCGAGAGCCTGGAGCAGTGACCAACGGCCGTAGTGAGCGGTCTCCAATCACATGATCGCAGTTATCCAATGGATAATGGCGATCACATAAAATTTTAAAGGCAGTTGAAGTTTGATGTTCCGTTCAGTTTGGGCCCATTGTGCATATGGACATAAGATTAGGGCCACAATAGGTATGTTTCTGAGCACAGGACAAACAGGGGTATCCATTTTGGGGTCAAAGTCTTCATTCATATATGTGCTGTACAAGAAAAACTTTTTAAAATGACACAATAGGCAAAAAAATGAAAATCATATTTTTTTTCCTTCTGCTTTGCTTAGATTCATTCAAAAACTTTAGGGTCAAAATCCGCAGTACACCCCTGGATAAATTCGCTAAGTGGTCTAGTTTTCAAAATGGGGTCATTTGTGGGGGTTCTCCATCATTTTCACCACTCATGGGCTCTACAAGTGTGCAATGGGGCCATCAAGCAAAATGTCTGTTCTGAAAGCCACTGGCTGCTCCTTTCGGTTTGGGCCCCGTTGTGCATACAACATAAGATTAGGGCTACAAGAGGAATGTTTCTGAACACAGGACAAACAGGAGAATCCATTTCGGGGTGCAAATCCTCATTTTCCTGTGGACTATAGAAAATATGAAATTTTATTTTTTCTCCGCCGATGGAAATATGTACCTCATCAAAAAGGTGTACAGTATGTTTGCACATATTTGAGATATTGCAGTTGAAAATATGAAAAAAAAAAACATTTTTTTCATAATGTTCCCAATTTTGGCACTTTTAATAAATATACACAAATTCTATCAGTTTTTTTTTACCACCTAAATTACTTGGATATGCAAAACCTTTATGGAGTTATTCTATGTTAAAGTTTCACATGTCAGATTTCCAAAATTTGTTTTACTCATTAAGGCGCAAAAAGGCTTGGTCACGAGTGGTTAAGGACTTTGCCCTTTTTTTCATTTTCAGTTTTTCCTCCCCCCTTTTAAAAAATCATAGCTCTTTTATTTATCTATTGACGTAGATGTCTGAGGGCTTGTTCTTTGCAGGATGAGCTGCATTTTTCAATGGTACTATATAATGTACCATATAATATACTGCAGCGGAGTGAAATGGAAGAAAATCTAAATTCCACCATCTTTCGGTGCGTCTTGTTTCTACAGTGTACAAACTGCAACAAAAATGACATGATAGCTTTATTCTATGAGCCAGTATGGTTACTACAATACTGCAAATTCATATCGTATTTTTTTGCTGAACTACTTTTATTTTTTTCAAAGATATTTAATTTTTTTCAAATTATGTTCTGCTGTCACCTTCTCACAGCTATAATTTTTTTTTATTTTTCTTTCCCAGTATAGAAGTCAGGCTCACAGGCCTGTAGTTTCCTGGATCCACCTTCTTCTCTTTTTTGAAGATAGGGACAACATTTGCCCTTTTCCAATCCTCTGGGATTTCTCCTGTTCTCCAGAAATTATGGCAAGTGGTTCAGCAATCACCTCCACTGCTTGCTTTAGTATCCTTGGATGTAATTCATCTGGACCTTGAGACTTGAATTCATTTAAGTTAGTTATGTGTTCCCTCACGATCTCTCTGCTTATAGATAGCCTGCATTCTTTTATTCCCCCAATATCACAGGGAAGATCAGTTGATGTTGTATTTACTTTCTGATAGAAAACAGATACAAAATAGGAATTTAATAGTTCGGACTTCTCAACATCATTCTTAACCAATTCACCATTTTCATCTTATAAGCATTCAATAGCATCTTTGACTTTTCTTTTGCTTTTGACATACCCCCCAAATCCTTTTTTATTGCTTATGGCCTCTGTTGCAAGCCTCAATTCATTATTAGCTTTAGCTTTTCTGACACTTGCCCTACAGTTTCTGCAGACCACATTATATTCTTCTTTAGATATTCCTCCCTCTTTCCATTTGATAAACATATTTTTCTTCCTTTTTAACATGTGATCAAGTTCTGTGTTCATCCATCCTGGTCTCTTTAACTCCTGGAGCATCGGGGTATGTATGAAGAGAGGTCGCAGGGCGTTTATTACAGCTGTGAGATTGGGGGAGCCATGCAGGTGTCATGGCACGCGGGCCTCCAGAAAGGCCCCAGGGCTGCTTTGGGAGACTGCCTATCAAGCCATCCCCGTGGGGTGTCTTGATAGGCTGTCTGTCAGAATGCAGTATGACGTAAGCCTGCAGGAGTGATCAAAGCATCGCATATTGAAGTTCCCCAGGGGGACTTAAAGGGGTTGTCCCGTGCCGAAACGGGTTTTTTTTTTTTTTTCAATAGCCCCCCCTTTCGGCGCGAGACAAACCCGATGCAGGCATAAAAAAAACAGACCGTCCAGTACTTACCCGAATCCCCGCGCTCCGGCGACTTCTGACTTACCTTGTGAAGATGGCCGCCGGGATCTTCACCCTCGGTGGACCGCAGGGCTTCTGTGCGGTCCATTGCCGATTCCAGCCTCCTGATTGGCTGGAATCGGCACACGTGACGGGGCGGAGCTACGAGGAGCCGCTCTCCGGCACGAGCGGCCCCATTCAGAAGGGAGAAGACCGGACTGCGCAAGCGCGTCTAATCGGGCGATTAGACGCTGAAGATTAGACGGCACCATGGAGACGGGGACGCTAGCAACGGAACAAGTAAGTGAATAACTTCTGTATGGCTCATAATTAATGCACAATGTACATTACAAAGTGCATTAATATGGCCATACAGAAGTGTATACCCCCACTTTGTTTCGCGGGACAACCCCTTTAAAAGTAAAGTAAAAGAAAATCAATAAAAAAATTTTAATTGTAAAAAAAAGTTGTTAAAGTTTTTCCATATCTGTAATTTAAAAAAATCTAAATCTATATATATAAAATTGAATGTATGTCTGTGTGTCTGTCTGTTTGTCCTTTATGCGCTACTACACCATTCATCCGATCGCCATGAAACTTTGGGAAGTTGTTGAGTGCACTCCTGGGAAGATTATAGGCATAGGACATTTATGCTACGATAAAAGGCGCGCGTGCGTGCGTTGTCGACAGTTACGACCCCCCCCCACGTAGATCGTTCGATTTCCATCATTGCCACTAATTCTCTCACTTCCCGATGTTGTAGAAACATGAAATTTGGCACGAGCATTGAATATGTCATACATAGGAAAAGTTAATGGGTCCCAACTTGATTATTAAATTCTAAGCGCAAAAGAATTAGCGTCCAAATTTTACGTACGGAATCTAATTTTCTCGCTTCCCAATGTCATAGAAACGTGAAATTTGGCACGAGCATTGATTATGTCATAAATAGGAAAAGTTAATGGGTCCCAACTCGATTATTCAATTCTATGCACCAAAGAATTAGCATCCAAATTTTACGTACGGAATGTAATTTTCTCACATACAAACTTGAAATTTGGCACGGGCATTGAATATGTCATAAATAGGAAACGCTAATGGGTCCCAACTCGATTATTCAATTCTAAGCGCAAAACAATTAGTGTCCAAATTTTACGTACGGAATGTAATTTTCTCACATAGAAACTTGAAATTTGGCACGGGCATTGATTATGCATTACTACACCATTCATCCAATTGCCATGAGACTTTGGGAAGTTGCTGAGTACACTCCTGGGAAGGTTACTGGCATAGTACAACTATCCAACGATAGGTGGCACGCGTGCGAGCATCTTCGACAGTTATGCCCCCCAGACAAAGATAGTTTGATTTCCATTTCAAGCACGAAAGCAAAAGGCATTACGAGCAACGGGAGGCGTGTTCAACCACAAAATGATGCATCCGCCTTACGACCCCCCCACGTAGATCGTTCGATTTCCATCATTGCCACTAATTCTCTCACTTCCCGATGTTGTAGAAACATGAAATTTGGCACGAGCATTGATTATGTCATAAATAGAAAACGCTAATAGGTCCCAACTCGATTATTCAATTCTATGCGCAAAAGAATTAGCGTCCAAATTTTACGTACGGAATCTAATTCTCTCACTTCCTGATATATATAAATGAATGTATGTCTGTCTGTCTGTCCTTTATGCATTACTACACCATTCATCCAATCGCCATGAGACTTTGGGAAGTTGCTGAGTACACTCCTGGGAAGGTTACTGGCATAGTACAACTATCCAACGATAGGTGGCCCGCGTGCGAGCATCGGCGACAGTTATGCCCCCCAGACAAAGATAGTTTGATTTCCATCTCAAGCACGAAAGCAAAAGGCATTACGAGCAACGGGATGCGTGTTCAACCACAAAATGATGCATCTGCCGAACGTTTCGCAAGACAATTGCTGGATATTGAGAATGCTGAGGTAAAATGAAAGCTGTGCTCTGATTGGTTGCTATTTCTTATACTGCTGAGGTAACATGAAGGCTGTGCTGTGATTGGTGGCTACTTCTTATACCACTGAGGTAACATGAAAGCTGCGCTGTGATTGGTTGCTATTTTTTATATTGCTGAGGCAGAATAAAAGTTGCGCTGTGATTGGTTGTTATTTCTCTTACTGCTGAGGTAACATGAAAGCTGTGCTGTGATTGGCTGTTATATTTTATACTGTTAAGGTAACATGAAAGCTGCGCTGCGATTGGTTGTTATATATTATACTGAGGTAACATGAAAGCTGTGCTGTGATTGGTTGTTATATTTTATACTGCTAAGGTAACATGAAAGCTGCGCTGTGATTGGGTGTTATATATTATAAAGCTGAGATAACATGTAAGCTGCTCTGCGATTGGTTGTTATATATTATACCACTGAGGTAACATGAAAACTGCGCTGTGATTGGTTGTTATCTAGATATATAAAAACGAATGAATGTATGTCTGTCTGTCTTCGCAGCAACGCGCGACGGGTAAGCTAGTTATAAAATAAAAATACATATTTGGTATCACTGCATCCGTAAAAGTTCGATCTATCAAAGTAGCACATTATTTACCCTGCACGGTGAACATTGTCCGAAAAAAATAAAGAACGCCAGAAATGCACTTTTTCAGTCACCCTGTCTCCCAGAAAAAACGCAATAAAAAGCGATCAAAAAGTCGGGAAATACAGGACATCCTACAAAAAATGAGCTCTCGCTGAACTACGTTGAGGAATAAAAATAAAAAAGTTATTGCGCGCACAAGATGACCGCAGAAAATAATTGAAAAAAATTAAATGTCTTTGAAAAAAAAAAGAGTAGTATAGTAAAAAAAAACTATACAAGTTTGGTATCGTAGCAATTGTACTGACACATAGAATAAAGTTATGTTGTTTTTGTCGCAGTTTTGCATTTTACTCCACTTAGAATTTTTTAAATGTTTTTCAGTACATTATATGGTGCAGTAAATGGCACCATGGAAAACTACAACTCATCCCACAAAAAAACAAGCCTTTATACAGTGATGTCGATGGATAAATAAAGGAGTTATGATTTTTTTAAAGGGGGGAGGAAAAAACGAAAATGGGGAAAAAAAAGGCCGGGTCATTAAAGAGTTAAATGCTTCCCATTCTTTCTTCTTTTAGGGACAGTTAATGATTGTGCTTTGAGAATCTCATTTCGCAATATTTCTCAACCTCCTTGGACATTTCTGTCCTTAAGAACATCCAGCCATTGGATTCTTCTTATCCTATTTCTGAGTTCATTACAACCTGAGTTTTCTCAGGTCTTCCTCTCCGTTTTATCCAAAATTCAAGGATAACATGATCACTGTCTCCTAAGGTCCCAACCACCCTTACTTCCTCAACCATTCCCTCCCTGTTGGTAAGAATTAGGTCCAAGATAGCAGATCCCCTTGTTTTCTCTTCTACCTTTTGGAAGATAAAGTTGTCAGCAAGAGCGGATCAGAATTTGTTGGATCCATTACTTTTACCTGAGAGAGATTCCCAACAAATGTCTGGATAGTTAAAATCTCCCATGGAGATTTAAATGGAAATTTTTGAATCAGGGCTACTATCCCACCTCAGTTGATGACCAATTCATCAGAGCCACCAGGATACCCAGGAATCAACTACTCCAATACACAGAGAAGGAAGGAAAAAAATTTGTGCCTCTAGTAGTGACCTAGAATCCACATCTGGAGGTGCTAGGGAAAACCGCAAAGAAACTCCATCATACCCTACACAAGGATGACCGTCTGAGAACCATATTCCCTGATCCTCCCCTTCTGTGTTACAGGCAACCTCTAAACTTGAGAAACCTTATAATCAGGAGTGCATTGTGCTCAGACACACAAAAGGAACTTATTCCTGCAATGTAAGGAGCTACAAGACCTGCTCACATTTACCGACCGTGAGCAATATACAAATCCCCAACACAGAAGGATTATAAGATCCCGGGAACATTCACGTGTTTCACGTCTGATGTTGTGTACCTGATCCTGTGTAGTAAATGTCCTGTTGGGGAGCTTTATGTTAGAGAAACAGGGCAAAAACTTAAAGCTAGAATGAAATCTCTTTGCGACATGATTAAACAGAGAAAGACAGAATTACCTGTGACTGAGCATTTCTCTAGTAACGGACACGACTAAGAAGATATGAAAGTTATGATACTGAAAGGCAATTTCAAGTCACAAAGGCATAGAAGAATTTGGGAATATAAATTTATAACAACTTTTGACACTTTTAATAGAGCGTTACATTCTTCAGGAGGATTTATGCGTGACTGGAAAGTATGAGACATCTATAACACAGATAACTCTGCTGGCCTGGTGCCCCCTCCCCCAACAGTAATTCAGGGACCATAAAACCTTCACTCCCTTATCAGTAACTATTCTTTTAAGTGTAAATTATTCACATCCATGTCTGCGCCTTTTCATAAGTATGTGTGTATAAATATGCATGCCTCCTCAGATCCATTCCATTGCATTATGCCTTGATGAAGGACTCGGAGTAAGTCCGAAGGCTCACATTAACATCATGTATTTGAGTTAGCCATTAAAAGGTATCATATCTACAAGATTTCTTGGTTTCTCTTGCTGAGAACAATCTGCACGGTAATCCACGATCTCATCGCAGGGGGCCATACGGGACCCCTGAAAATCGGTCAGGGCACTTAAATGCCACTATCAGAATTGATGGCAGCATTTAAAGGGTTAACAGCTCAGATGAGCAGTGCGGCTTATTGGAGCTGTTGTCGGCTATAAGAAATGCACCTGCGATCTCCCTCCATACACACGCTGAACCTGCAGGATGTAACTGTACACCCTAAAGTGTTCAAGGGGTTAACAATAAGCATAGAATGATATGAAATGTCCACCATTACTAAGAGTAATATGAAAAAAAAGGGAAAAAGCAAAGGAAAATGGAAAAAGCAAGGGCCAAACAGATCAAAATAACAGTGTTTTTGTTACGGCACTCTGCCCCCCCGAGCGCCAGGTGGGGTGCCCTGATCTTCCCGCACCCCACTGTCCCTGCCTACTTGCCTCAGCCCTGGCTAACCCCAGGCGGACAACTGGACAGCGGTCCCTGCACTGGCTAGGGACCTGGCGACTGACAAGATGTGACTAACTGATGGGGGGAACAGAGTGCCGACAGAGAAGGCAGATGGAAATGACCAACAGAACATACAGAGAAGGCTAAGCTGGAAATGGAAGCTGACAGGCAAACTAGAGGCTGAACTGAGACTTAGCTGCAGACAGGACCGACTAGATGCTAGCAGAACCAATAACTGGCAGTGAGCTCAGGTCATTGCCAGCCTTATAACTGCAAGCCTCTGCCCAGGGGCAGAGAGTGGGAGGAGCGGACTCTCCCACTGCTGCATAAGAAAGGTGGATGAGTGCGGGCGGCACCCTACGGGCAGACACACCCACGCCGCCGGGAGAGCCCCGAATCCAGAGCTCCAGGATGCCGGAGCCGACACCGGAGCGGCGCGCGCCGACCGCGGAACCCTGCGCCGCCCTGCATGGTAACAGTTTTATCACAAGAGGCGTGCGAACCCAGTGCTGGCAATATATCCCAAGAAAAGAAAGGAATATGATCTAGAAAGAGGACTATGGAGGATTCTTGGCAAGGAACTCTGTTCAGGGGGCCCAGGAAAAAAATGAGGAGCTATTAGTGACATATCTATAAGAGTATAATTCCTCCAAATGATACGTAAGATTAATGGAATTGATAACCTTGCTAAGGGAAGGTGCCTCCAAAGGTCTCTATTTTTTAAAGATTGACAGGCGAGATGCAAGAAAAATATTGGAGATAATGACTGAATAGAAAGATGGGAGCTTATCTGCATGCCGAAAGTAGAGAGCCAGATCCGGGGCCACAAAATGTGTTCTAGAGTAAACAAAATTGAAAGTAGTGTTCCAAGAGGAACAAATGACTGAACAGGACCACCTCAGGCAGAAATAGGTACCTTTAAGTCAGCATCCTCTCCAGCATGATTCAGGAATAGTGTTGTTCATCTTGGCTGAGCTCGCAGGGGCTAGATACTAGAGTAAGAATATTTTATGTGAAGAGCTCCAATGTCTAATACCATGCAAGACTTTTTTAGTCCAAGTCAGGGCCTTTTTCCTGTCTTTTAAATGAAATTGTTATTTCATATTTTACTCCCACAATTGCATATGTGAGGCCTTGCTTTGGGAAGCCAAGGAAAAAAAGCAATCATAGAAAATGGAGATACCTTTCGATGCTCTAGTGGACAGGTAAAAAAAGAAAAGACATAAGTGGACCTGGGGAAGAGGCTTTTCCATTTAAGGAATGGAGAACATGTTGCAGTCGCAAAAAAGGCAAAAAACAAACTATTAATAATCTGAAACCGCTCACATAATGTAGAAAACTCGAGTATAGAACCATTTTCATATAAATCGCCAATATGCCCATAGATTCCCAGGGCCGAAGTCAAAATCTGTAAGAAAAAATTAAAGAAAATGTAATGGAAGGACCAAGATTGGAACCAAGGATGTAGATGAGGAAACAAATTGCTGCCATATAGAGTATGAGATCTGTAAACTTGGAAGGGAATGGGGTTGTAATGGAATAGGTAAAATTCCTAGAAGGGCTATTAAGGGAGCTCCTAAGGCAGTTGATTCTATTGAAGTTCTATTGGAGAGGATGTCCATCCATGCTTGATTTGGTCTGGGATTGCTTCATAGAAATAACATTTAACATCAGGAGCTTTCATGCCTCCTATGTTATAAGGCTTAGCTAAGGTGGAAAATATCATTCTGGCACGTGAAGCTGCCCAAATAAATGTATTAAGGATGGACTGGAGTTTGGTAAAGAAGGAAATTGGAATAGAAATTGCTAGAGTTCTAAAATACGCGGTAAAATCATCGTTTTAACTTCTGGTATTCTTCCTGCCCAGGAAATAAAAGGCTTTCAAAAATAGTTTAGAAGTTGTGGGATATAATTTAAGCATAGGTTGCTAGTTTCTAGAGAAAGTAAGGGAACCAGGGCTTGTAAAATGGAATAGTCATTTCAAACTAATGGGAAGGAATTCGTTATATGTTGCCTAGTATTATTATCAATCTCAACACTTAATAATTGGAATTTTGTGTTATTTATCTTATAGTATAAAATTTTCCCAAAGTCGGAAAGTAAAGACTGTGCCTGCCTTAAAGAGAGAGCAGGATCTGTCAGCACCAGGATAACGCCAATGGCGTAGAGCTTCATTTTATGTTCTTGATGTCCCATTTTTATTCCCTTAATATCTTTTATTAGTTCTAATCTGTTCAGCTTAATCTTCCCTAAGTAAGGCAAAGATAACAGGCGAAAGGGGACATCCCTGCTGGGTACCGTTTGTAATTAGAAATAGGGACGAAATACATCCAGAAGTAAAAGCCCATGCGGAAGGCACGGAATACAGGGATAACAGCGCAGACTTAATGGGACCTGTGAAGCCAAATACTTCTGACCTCGCCTCCAAATAGCCCCAATGTATCCAGTCGAATGCCTTTTCTGCGGCCAAAGATAGAAATAAGGAAGGTATGCAACTTAGTTCAGCAGTTTTAATGAGATTCAAGAAGCAGCGGCAGGAGCCTGTCTCTGGGGAACAAATCCCACTTGATCAGCAGCAACCAATATTGGGAGAATAGAAAAAAAATCGGTTACTATGAATCTTAGCATAGGTATTAAAATCACAGAGATAAGAAAAAAATGCTCAAAGACATAACTCACAGAAAATGAAGCCGGATACAAGATATATACTACAGGAAAGGCTCAATCACCCGTTAACCTGGTAGCATGCAGCAAGCCAGACTGCAATATAAAGGAGCAAAAATGTCCATGTGCAGACTGAGTCTGGCTTGCTGCATGCCACCAGGTTGAATGGCGATTGAGCCTTTCCTGTGGTATATATCTTGTATCTGGCTTCATTTTCTGTGAGTTAGCATAGATTTTAAGATCCGGATTCAGTAAGGGAATATAAATATATGTTCTAATAAGAAGATATAAAAATACTGCATATCTTATGGTTTTAATTCTTCTTCAAGAATTGCCCATTATTTTCTATGGGAGCATTAAAAAATGCATCCTAATTGCATGCCATATGATTTGCATGTAAATGCAATGCATTTTTAACACAGGTTACTATAGGGACCTCATGACTATAAGAACTGGGAAGTGCAGAACAGATGAAAATGCACATTTTTCACATACATGAAAATTAAAAGAAAATAGCATGAAAACGGAACAAAATCACACTCACACATATGAATTCAATCTCAGGGTTGTTTCACACAGACGTTATTGTAGCAGTTGCTTTGGCCATTTTCATGCTGGTTTTTGAGCTAAGGCCAGAAGTGGATTCAAAGGGTATGAGAGGATAGGGCTTCTCCTTTCTGGTTTTGGTTCAAAAGACTGCAAGAAAAAGTGGCATAAAAACCTGTATGAACGCTTCAAGGCTATGAGCATATTAGGCCATATTTATGTCAACTAAATAGGGATGAGGGTCCGGCACAACCAAAGCTCTACTGACCCGTACACAGATCATCATAGGGAGTCAGTAGACCCACAGTTGGATGAGGATACTTGTCCGTATCAAGGGACTTTTCACACTTGCAGAATATTTTTGCAAGATTGTGGTCTATGGAGCAGAAATGCACAGCAGACTAAAGTAAGGGACCTTTCACAAGGGACATAGTAAATTCTACACTAAAATCGAATTGAAAATGGCTGAAAACCTGCCTGCAATTCTACATCAAAATCCTGTTAGATCTGCAGATTTTGGGATTGGCTGTGTCCTGAGACGTAATTCCGTCCCGTGTGAAAGGTCCTTGAAGGGTACATGAATACACTTTTAAAAATGCTCGCGTTAAACTGACCTAAAAGTACAACCTTGTTGGGGACTACAAAGCAAGATACTCTTCAGAAAAGTAGTGGTAAACACTTAAACATTTTTGCAAGATCCATCACTTTTGAGGTCCAGCTTGCAGATGGACTGTCCCATGAAAAATGGTACAACTGGCAGGTATGGTGGCATGGTGCTGATTTTTATCAGGTATTTCAATTTAAATCATATTCAAAGTTGTTGTTACAAGCAAGATGAGGGATTCTTTATTTCCAACAGGAAGATATAACCTACGGATATTTTGATAACACTTCAAAAGCACATAAACAACTCTAATTCTAATGATACTCCATGCAATATCTTCTGATCCGTATAACAAAACAAAAATTGTCAATGTAATTGAGGGGAGAGATTTAGAGAGCTGTACTCTGGAGTGTGCAGCCTATACTTTTACTAATTAGCAATAATATCAGTATAAGTATTTTAAAAGAGCGCCAATAACTATATAATAGGCAAATTTATAAGTGATCAGGGTAACACCAGAGTGTATTCTGAAATGTCCCCACTAGAGGTCAGTGTGCAATCACGTGTAAACTATTCAGGCGGTAAGCTTCAGACATTTCAGTATCCAGACATTTGTTGGGAATCTCTCTCAGGTAAAAATAATGGATCCAACAAATTCTTATCCGCTCTTGCTGACAACTTTATCTTCCAAAAGGTAGAAGAGAAAACAGGGGGATCTGCTGTCTTGGACCTAATTCTTACCAACAGGAAGGGAATGGATGAGGAAGTAAGGGTGGCTGGTACCTTAGGAGGCAGTGATCATGTTATCCTTGAATTTTGCATAAAAAGAGGAGGAAGACCTGAGAAAAATCAGACCTCAAGGTTGGATTTCAGAAAGGCAGATTTTAGTGAACTCAGAAATGCCCAAGAAAGTTGGGAAATATTGGTAAATGAGATTCTTAAAGCACAATCATTAACAATCCCTAAAAAAAGGAAGAATGGGAAGCATTTAAAGAAACCAGGATGGATGAACACAGAACTTGCACACATGTTAAAAACAAAGAAAAATAAGTTCCCCAAATGGAAAGAGGGGGAAGTATCTAAAGAAGAATATAATGCAGTCTGCAGAAACTGTAGGGCAAGTGTGAAAAATATAAAGCTAATAATGAATTGAGGCTTGCAACAGAGGCCAAAAGCCATAAAAAAGCAGTATGTTAAAAGCAAAAGAAAAGTCAAAGATGCTAGTGGATGCTTACAGGATGAAAATGGTGAATTGGTTAAGAATGAAGCACAAGAAAAATGAACAAAGCACATACAGAACAGGAATTGGACTAAGCAGCAGCACATGTGAAAAAGATTTGGGTATACTAATAGATGATAGACTGAACACGAGTCAACAATGTGATGCTGCAGTCAAAAGGCAAACACAATTCTGCAATGTATTAAGAGAAGTATAGAGTCTAGATCACGTGAGGTCATTATCCCCCTCTACTCTTCCTTAGTCAGACCTCATCTGGAATACTGTGTCCAGTTCTGGGCATCCCACTTTAAAAAAGACAGACAAACTGTAGCAAGTTCAGAGAAGAGTTACCAAGATGGTGAGCGGTCTGTAAATCATATCCTATGAGGAACGGTTAAAGGATCTGGGAATGTTTAGCTTCCAAAAAAGAAGGCTGAGAGGAGACTTAAAGGGGTTGTCTCGAGGAAGCAGTAAAAAATTTTTTTTGCCCAGTCCCCCTAATTAAGCAAACAGCCTGGTCCTTAAAGGGGTTGTCCCGCGAAAGCAAGTGGGTCTATACACTTCTGTATGGCCATATTAATGCACTTTGTAATATACATTGTGCATTAATTATGAGCCATACAGAAGTTATCAGAAGTTTTTCACTTACCTGTTCCGTTGCTAGCGTCCTCGTCTCCATGGTGCCGTCTAATTTTCAGCGTCTAATCGCCAGATTAGACGCGCTTGCGCAGTCCCGGTCTTCTTCTTTTCTCAATGGGGCCGCTCGTGCCGGAGATCAGCTCCGTGTAGCTCCGCCCCGTCACGTGCCGATTCCAGCCAATCAGGAGGCTGGAATCGGCAATGGACCGCACAGAAGCCCTGCGGTCCACCGAGGGAGAAGATCCCGGCAGCCATCTTCAACCGGTAAGTAAGAAGTCACCGGAGCGCGGGGATTAAGGTAAGCGCTGTGCGTTTTTTTTTTTAAGTCCCTGCATCGGGTTTGTCTCGCGCTGAACGGGGGGCTGTTGAAAAAAAAAAACCAGTTTCGGCGCGGGACAACCCCTTTAAGGGGTTAAGTTGTATGGGCTTGCAAGCTACCATGACATAAGTGGATTCATAGGTAAATATAACATGTCTATAGTCCACTTTATGATGGCTTTGAGACCTTTCACACAGGATGGAATAGACCACATGACGCACCACCAGCTGCCGTAAATTCTGCACAAAAATCCATAGGCTTCCTGCGGATTTTGATTGAAAATGGCTTAAAACTTGCCAGCCCCAATGCATCAAAATCACAGTTAGGTATGGGGCTTTTGGAGTGGAATTCTGCAACTGCATATTTGGCTGCATCGTGCGTCCTAATTCCATCCCATGTGAAAGGTCTCTAGGGACGATTTCTTTCAAGAGGCTTTATACAAAATAGGCCATAATTTGTAGTAATAGAAGATCTCCGTTTAATAAAACTTAAGAGCTTATTCACACAAGCGTATATCGGCTGGTGTGTTCACAGCTGGCTGATATACGCTACCATGTGATACACGGGCTCAGCGTATATGCCATCAGGTGGGGAGAGACAGGTTAGGTCTGCTAAGCTGTTTCTCCCTTCCCTTCACCTCGCCGGCTCACCTCCTTTTTCTTCCCCTCCAGATGTTAGCAATAGGGATGGGTGGGATGGGGGCGGAGTTAAGCTCCTGCCCCCTCCCCACCCCTTGTCTGCAGCCAGCAATTGGAGGGGGCTGAGTTTAGCTCCACCCCCACCCATTGCAAACAGCAGCAAGGGGCGGAGAGGAGAAGGGGGAGGGAGTTTAGCAGTCATGCTTCTAAACTCCCTTCTCCGGCCGCTATCATTGGCTCCCATAAGAGTCAATGGCAACGGTCGTAGTCCAGCCAGGAAGATAGTTTCCTGCCCAGCGTAAAAGCGTCCAGTCGGGCGCTTTTACACCGCAGGAATATGCCTGTGTGATCTGATGCATTGGAATCCAATGCATCAGATGGTAGCATATATCGGCTAGCCGTGAAAACGCCAGCCAATATACGCTGTGAATAAGCCCTAATTAAGGAATTGCGTGGGAGCAGAAGAGGTTATTTATTTTTATAATTTGAAAGAGAAAAATACGAAAATCCACACACAATATCAATCAGTCCATTTAGATGACAATCATGTGAAATTCATTTATATATGGAGTAAGCAATGCAAATAATAGTGCAATATATTAGTAGTGTACAGCGAAAACTGTGAGCCCAGGATATACAAATCGCACAGCTCAGTGTTACAGAGCTTACATTAATTTTTCACTTGTCGCTTGTGACGCTAAAATAACCAATCTGAGGCTTCATTCACACGGGCATATACCCGCTACATTTTCACAGCTGGCTGATATACGCCACCCATCTGATGCATTGGTTTCCATTGCATGTGTTCAGATGGGCGATTTTCCACTGCGTAAAAGCTATCTTTTCTAGCTGTAATACAGCGGCTCCCATAGACTCCTATGGGAGCCTATGACAGCTGTCAGAGAAGGGAGGTGGATGGGAGTTTAGCCCCTCCCCTTGCCATAAGCTCTGCTAAACTGCCTCCCCCTTGCTGGCTTTCGGCAAGGGAAGGGGGCAGGATGGGGCGGGAACTATTGTGCTAAGCTTAGCAACTAGCTCCCGCCCCCTTCCATTGCAAACAGCCAGCAACGGGTGGAGAGGAGGAGGGAAGGGGGTGGGAGTTTAGCAGACATACTGCTAAACTCCTTCTCAACTCCATTCTCTGGCAGCTGCCATTGGCTTCCATAGGAGTCTGTGCAGTGGCCGACGTATTCCGGCCAGAAAGATAGTTCCTGAGATATCTTTCCTGGCCGACCTAAAAGCACCCAGCCGAAATGCGCTCGTATGTGCTATCTTGGCCGTCTGGGCCCTTTTACGCCGTGGCAATACGCCCATCTGAACTGATGCATTCTAAACCAATGCATCAGATGGTAGCGTATTTAGGCCGGGTGTGAAAGTACGGCTGATATACACTCGTGTGAATAAAGCCTCAAGCTGAGGTTTTAGTGCTGACATATTGTAGGGAACATATTATACATATTGTATAATTTACTAGCTCCCTCACTAGTAGCTCTACCACTAGTATCTAATCACTGCGAACAATTGATTTATTAAATAGCGTTTCCCCTCAAAAAGTAAAAAATAAATTAATTTTTGTGAATATAAATAAGTCGTCCTAGTGTAGGGGTAACAATTCCATTCAGCTATTTCTTATTTATACCTGTTTCTAGGTAAGCTGAGTGATAACCACGGAAGCCACTTGTAGGAGGTTATCACTCAGCTTTCCAAGAGCGCTGCATGGCAAATCTGCTTTATTATGTGGCCAACAAGACACAGTAGATATATCGCTGTATAAATATGCAGTTTTTCCATTCAGGAGTCTAAAAAAAGCTGAGGACCATGGTATATACAATATATACACTCAGTGACAAAACAATCCCTCCCCTAGAAGGAGTTGTCAGAATGGAATGAAACTTTCTGTCTGATTGTAACATTGATATAAGTAAGTGATTACAATATCAGAGCAAAAGGATCATTTATTGTGGAGAACTGAACACTTGAAGGGAGGCTCTAGTACCCTGTTGTACCACCTCTAGCTTGGATACAAGTTGTGATACAGACAGACATGAAGGCTCTAGCACCTTGTTGTACAACCTCTAGCTTGGATACAAGCTGTGATATGGGTGGGCATGGTGGCTCTAGTACCCTGTTGTACCGCCTCTAGCTTGGATACAAGATGTGATACAGGTGGGCATGGAGCCTCTGGTACCCTGTTGTACCACATCTAGCTTGTATACAAGATGTGATACAGGTGGTAATGGAGTCTCTAGTACCCTGTTGTACCGCCTCTAGCTTGTATACAAGATGTGATACAGGTGGTAATGGAGTCTCTAGTAACCTGTTGTACCGCCTCTAGCTTGGACACAAGATGTGATATGGGTGGGCATGGTGGCTCTAGTACCCTGTTGTACCGCCTCTAACTTGGATACAAGATGTGATACGGGTGGGCATGGAGGCTCTAGTACCCTGTTGTACCACCCTTAGCTTGGATACAAGATGTGATACAGGTGGTAATGGAGGCTGTAGTAACCTGTTGTACCGCCTCTAGCTTGGACATAAGATGTAATACAGGCGGGCATGGAAGCATACAGATTCCATGTTGTATCCTGTAGCATATCGCTCCACATTTGTTGTAAGTGATCCTCCAAATCGTGCAAACCCATAGGCTGTCGAGGTTGGGGGTCTTAGATGGCGATAAATCTGGTGACCGAGCAGGCCACAGAGGGGTGGCAATGTTGTGGAGACATTCCTATGACCCCCTTGTGTGTTCGCCCAAGCATCATCCTGCTGAAAAATGCCGCTTGGAAGCCACCATGAGAGGAACACATGTTGCTGCAGGATGTTTTAAACATATCACTGAGCTGTTATTGTTCCCTGTACCACTAGGGGTGACAGACTGCCATATGCGATAACCCCCCAGATCATTACAGCAGCAGTGGCAACACAGCAAAGGCAAGGCGGAGTTGGTCAGCCCTAGGTCTCCAGATACGATCACTGCCATCGTCAGTGCCTAAACTAAACCTTGATTTGTCACTGGAGACAACCCATTTCTACTCCATAATGGCCCAGTTTTGTTGTTCATGTCACCACTGCAAACAGAGGTGACGGTGGGTTTTATAGGCCATACACGTAATAGGCACTGTGAGACCAAATGTTTTTCAGTCAAGCACTTTGAAATGGTTCTGACAGACAGAAGGGCCTGTAACGACGGTGCCACCTGTCTCTGAAGGGCGGACAGTGAAACAGTTGGAGCTGCTTTTTAGATGATCCTCTGTACTGGTGATCTGTTGAAGGCATCCTGAGCCTGATTGCCTTGTGTATGTGCCTTCATGCATCCACTGGTCCAAACGCCTCCTAACAGTCTGGCCAAAATGGCCCAGTATTCATCACTATGGCCCAGGAGGCGCACAATTCGTGAGCATCTCACATTTCAATAATGCGTCCCCTCTCAAGCTCTGTTAACTGGGTAAAATCTCTTTATGTTATAGAGGCGTCTAGTGGTCAACAAGCTCTACACAAGTGGAAAAAGAGGTCACTACACACAAGTAGCCTCAGAGCCTTTTTATAGGCCAAGAGTAGAGCGGTATTATTGTATCTTGATGCCACCAGGATGTACTGGTGGAGACAGCAGTGACCGGGCCGGTGACACCCCCTGTATCTAATTGGCTGCAGAGATGGCTCCCCTGCGGGTCCTGGCAGGCTAGTATTGACCTCCTGTCCTGGCTCGTGTGGCCGTGATGGAAGCTCCCCGCTGCTGGTGTAACTCTCCCTGGCCCTTCTCCGCTGCTGCTGCTCCCGCTCTGCGTTCCTGGCACACCTCCGCTGGTGGTGTCAATGTCCCCTTCTGTCCCGGCTACCCGGCCCTGATGGAAGGTCCCCGCTGGTGGTGTCACTGTCCACCGCTGTCCCGGCTCCCGGCCCTGATGGAAGGTCCCCACTAGTGGTGTCACTGTCCACGGCCCTTCCTCGCTGCGGCAGCAGCTCCCAGTGTGTGTGTGTGCTCTCGGTCTCTTCCTCGGCTGTAAACTTTGGTCCCCGCTGCTGATGTCTCTTCCCTGGCCCTTCCACTGTGCTGCTGCTGATGGCCGCTGTCCGTCTCCCTTCTCTCCGTAGCAGCAGCGGTGGTGGTGACCTGAGATCCACAGTATGCCACCGACTGTGGTGGCAGCAGGCACACAGACAGAGCATGTTGCATTTTCTGTATAGATTTTTGCCTGGCCCAGAGGGTTAGGGTTAGGGATTTTTTTGCTGTTAGGCTTAAATTATTATCTGTCAAAGCTTCCATGTTACAGCTGTAACATGGAAGTATTTACAACTAATGATGTAAGGCTAACAGGAAAACAATCCCTAACCCTAAGCCTCCGGGCCAGGCAAAAATGTATACACACTGTGCTGCTAGGACCTTAGACGTGTCAGCCAATCGTGAGCTAGGGGGTGACAGAGGCGTTCCTGCATCCAAGCCCTGTCAAACCCCTTGCTTCAGGTGGCATCAAGATACAATAATACCGGGTGGAGCCACATTTGGAACCTCAGGTGGCATGACCATTTATCTAATCACACCATGACACTAATGTCCATTAGCACTTTATTAGCTTCATTTGCAGAAAAAAGGGCCTCTGGGAGCTGTTTGCAGTACACAGCAGGTGGTCTGAGCTCTGCAATCAGCTCCATTGTGCAGAACACAGTGTGCGGTTTCTGTTATCTACTCTCCGGCTGAATGATGGATCTTAAGCTCACCTTAAAATCAACGTTCAGCTGAAGAGTGAACGATGGTAGCATTTACACACAACGATTATCGCTAATATGCCATCATTTGAACAAATTTTGAGCGATAATCGTTGCGTGTAAATGAGGATTTGCACAGTTGATTTTATCCTGAACTCCGAGGTCTCGGCTCTAATTCCCATACAAGGAAACTCCAATCATGAAACGGCAGGTGTCTATAATAAAGTGACCATTCAGTGTAAATGTCTAACAACTTTTCCCAAGTCCTATAAATATATTAAAATGAAAAATAGTTAATGTAGCATTTCATTTCATTCGAATGATACAGGTCAGGACCTATTAGCCAACAGTCCACATTGGGAAAAACAAGGCTTCTAGTAACTCCCTGCAGTTACACAATGATAACAATAGAGGGCAGAATGAATTTAAGTTTTGTCTTCCATAAACTTTCTTGTCTCAGATTTCATGTAATTGTCCTTCGTATTGTAATCAAAGTAGTCCAAACCCCCAACACAGCAAGGTGTATTTCATTACATCTCGTAGAGCCCTCTGTATTCAGAATGGTTGGTTGTCATTCATGGTCCACCCACTCTCCTATCAACATATTTTTCTTTGCTTTATTGCATAGACTTTCTCTGCCTGATTTTTCCTCTTCTTGTCGGGCTGCCGGGTTGAGCATCCAGTATTGCGGTCATCTTCGGCTGACATTGTATCTCCTCTGTCAGTATCACCGTGGCTCTCTAACGTGGGAACCTCTTTTTCTGGGTGCTCAGATAAAGAATTGCTCTGCGGAGGGATTATCTACAAACGAAGCATAATACACCACAGTATTTACTTGCAGCTACCATTCATGGAGTCAACATTTAATTGGATTCAGCATATAGGAACAGCAGCCTGGGTGGATCTTGAGATCCTTAAAAGTGAAGAAACTTGCACTATCTGCGCCTGCTGACAAGTGTTTAGATTTCTAAGCCACTTTTAGCAGTTCTGGCGGAGGCGATTGAAGTAGTAATGCTACAATATGCAGATAATGCAGTTCCTTCGATATCAGTGCTAACTGCATAGATACGTGCCTTAATCTCTGAAGTACCAGAATGTTCCTGTCAGGTGGTGGTTTTATGGCCCAGATTTTTTTCTTGGGCTGCCAAACTTATTTTTACTATGTTTTTTTTTTTTGTTCGTGACGCATTAGACTATTTTATAATACCTTTTTTTCACTTAAGTTCTTTTTCCTTCTTTCTTTTTACTAGTGGTAATGTATACAAATGTTTTTACATTTATAGCTTTTTTTTTTTTAAATCAAAATACTAAAAACCACCTGTCTGTGACTGAGTTACACATGATGAACCCACCGTCATGTGATCAGTCACTGGGGCTCTGAGCTCCGTCCTTGATCACATGACGGTGGCATCATCACTGGTACTTCATCCATGTGCACTCAAAGAGGGATTACAGACGGACTACATCCCCCACAAACCTCTGCGGCCTCAGTTGCTATGGATAAAGTAGTACTTAGTCTGGCAGTTTGTCACAGATCCTAAAACATGCAGAGCCTGACAGCAGCTGTGTGCTTACAGGGTCTGTGATGATGTCACTGTCATGTGATCAGCCACCGGTGTGGGAGGAGTTTGGGGTCACATGAGAGCTTGTGTGTGACGGGCATGTAGCAGAGCATGTATGTGACGTGTATGTAATAAAGGTGTGTGTAATGTGCATGTAGCAGAGCTGTATGTGTGTGTGACATGCATGTAGCAGAGCTGTATGTGTATGTGACATGCATGTAGCAGAACGGTGTGGGTGTGTGTGATGTGCATATAGCAGAGCTATGTCTGTGTCACATGCATGTAGCAGAGCTGTGTGTGTGACATGCATGTAGCAGAGCTGTGTGTGTGTGACATGCAGGTAGCAGAGCTGTGTGTAATGTGCAAGATGCAGAGCTGTGTGTGATGTGCAAGATGCAGAGTTGTGTGTGTGATGTGCAAGTAGCAGAGCTGTGTGTGTGATGTTCATGTAGTAGAGCTGTGTGACGTGCGTGTAGCAGAGCTAGCTGTGTGTGTGCCGTGTATATAGTGAGCTGTGTGTGTGATGTGCATGTAGCAGAGTGAGCTCTGTGTGTGACGTGCATGTAGGGGAGCTGTGTGTGTGACGTGCATGCAGCATAGCTGTGTGCATGTGACGTGCATGTAGCATACCTGTGGGTGTGTGACATGCATATAGCAGAGATGTTTGTGTGTGGTGTGCATGTAGCAGAGCTGTGTGTGTGGCGTGCATGTAGCAAAACTGTGTATGGCGTGCATGTAGCAGAGTTGTGTGTGACACGCATGTAGCAGAGTTGTGTGTGACACGCATGTAGCAGAGCTGTGTGTGACACGCATGTAGCAGAGCTGTGTGTGACACGCATGTAGCAGAGCTGTGTGTGACATGCATGTAGCAGAGCTGTGTGTGACACGCATGTAGCAGAGCTGTGGGTGTGTGACATGCATGTAGCAGAGCTGTGTGTGACGTGCATGAACCAGAGCTGTGTGTATAGCGTGTATGTAGCAGAGCTGTGTATGGCGTGCATGTAGCAGAGCTGTGTGTGTCATGCATGTAGCAGAGGTGTGTGTGTGATGTGCATGTAGCAGCGCTGTGTGTGTGTGATGTGAATGTAGCAGAGCTGTGTGTTTGACGTACACGTAGCAGAGCATTGCGTGTGTGAGACATTAATGTAGCAAAGTTCTGTGTGTATGATGTGCATGTAGCAGAGATGTGTGTGTGTGAAGTTCATATAGCAGAGCTAGGTGTGTGTGTGACATACATGTAGCAGAGTAGCTGTGTGTGTGTGACGTACATGTAGCAGAGCTGTGTGTGTGATGTGCATGTACCAGAGTCTGTGTATGACATGCATGTAACAGAGCTGTGTGTGACATCAATGTAGCATAGCTGTGTGTATGTGACTTGCATGTTGCTTAGCTGTGTGACATGCATGTCGCAGAGCTGTGGGTGTGTGACGTGCATGTCGCAGAGCTGTGGATGTGTGACGTACAACTAACAGAGCTGTGGGTGTGTGACGTGCATGTAGCAAAGCTGTGGGTATGTGACGTGTATCCCTTTCACTATATAATATTAGTAAGTGGCGCAAGAAACACTGGTACTGTAATTTCTTAAAAATAGCTAATCATTTAAAGAGTAATCAGAGATTGCAGATGGGTGTGAGCTATCAAAGAAGGCTTACACTAGCCATGTGTGGAGTGGGCTCAGCTTCCGATCCCATTCCATACAAACTCTGTGAACCCAGAACCTGTGTGTATATAAAAAGATAGCTAGCTAATATATATTACTCTTTTTTACTTCTAGCTATCATTTGATTACATTGATCATAAAACTTACCACTGGGGTCTCACCAAGCAGAATTTGTAGCCAAATATTAGTGCGCTGGCTCCATTCACCAGGAGGATCCACTTCCCAAAGGCGATCTTGTTCCTTCCCATTGTCTGTTAGAAATCTGCCACAGACTAAGAGTATAACAATATTATGCTCAATCCATGAGGAAGTCCATTTGTGAGGAGTCATGCTGCCTTATAATGTCTTAAGATTAACTCACTTTCTGTTTGAAACCTTGCTTTTTCAATATTAAGAAGCCTTCACAGCTGTGATAAAAAAAAAAAAATCGCACAATTTTCATGCAATGCGAGAGTGAGTGAAAACGCAGAATTATGAAACCAAAGATTTTCAATGGTTTCTTTCCCATTTGCAATGTTTTCACTCATGCAATGTTGCATGGAAAAAAAATTGCAGCATGTCCTATGTTTCTGCGATATCACCCATTGTTTTCAATAGGGTTGGTGGCAGCAGTACCAGCCCCATTGAAAGCAATTGGAGGACTCCACGATCCTCTGCCGCAGCTGTGACAGCCGTGGAGGGAAAAACCATTCATTTCCGGTGGGGGAAAACGCTTCATCCCTGGCAAGGGGAATCCCTTCAGCCACGACGGGGGTATCCCTTCATTCCCGTGGGGATGAAGGGATTCCCCATGAAGATGCAAGACTATTAGAGATGAGCGAATATACTCGTTTCGAGTAATTACTCGATCGAGCACCGCGATTTTCGAGTACTTCCGTACTCGGGTGAAAAGATTCGGGGGGGGCGCCGGGGGGTGGGGGGAGGTGTGGCGGAGCGGGGGGTAGCAGCGGGGAACAGGGGGGAGCCCTCTCTCTCTCCCTCTCCCCCCCCACTCCCCGCTGCAACCCCCCACTCACCCACGGCGCCCCCGAATCTTTTCGCCCGAGTACGGACTATTTTTCAATGAAAATACCTCGCATTCACAGGGCTTTCACATGGATAGTGGAAAGTGCGATATCGGGCTGTGATTCACATCCTCTACATCTAGAAGAAAGCAGGTTTCATCACCAACATAGAAGATGGTTCTTTACTGTAAGAGCAGTGAGACTGTGGAACTCTCTGCCTGGAGAACTGGTGATGGCAAAATCTACGGAGGATTTAAGAGAGGACTAAACGTCTTTCTAGAGCGCTTTGATATTACAGGATATAGACATTAGGTGACCAGCGGGTTTGTTGTTCCGGATCTTACATTTAGGTAGGAAATATCAAAGGTTGATCCAGGGATTATTCCGATTTCCATTATGGAGTCGGGAAGGAATTTTCTCCCTGAATGGACTTACTGGCTTCTGCCTCTTGGGGTTTTTTGCCTTCCTCTGGATCAACTAGGGGTTGAAACAGGCTGACCTAGATGGACACTGTCTTCATTCAGCCTAACATACTATGTTATTATTTTAGTGCGTTTTAGCGCAGCTCATTACCCATTGTCATGATGGGGTGCGTAAGAAAAAGGGCTGCGTTTGACAGCATTTTTTGAAACGCAGCGTTTTAACAACGGTTTGTGTGAGAGTGGCCTAACAACTTTATGAGCCAAGTTATATTTATGTTAAGTCATTGAAAAGCTATTGAAAGGGCAAAAACTGTGGCACAGAATATTCTCTTAACATATTAGGTGTCAAATTAATATAGATCTGGCGTATGCACCAGCAAACATCCTAATACATACTGTATGCTGAATGTATTCTCGATAGAGCCTCATGCACTATAGAGTCCCAGACTATTGGAAAATGCTGGGTCAGTATATGTTGTGTGTCAAGATACTTGGTTTTTGGGGATTGTTTTTTTTAACATTTATTATTTCATAGGGTGTAGTTTAAAAAATTAAATAAAAAATAAATCATTCACTTGTCATTCATTGGCTCGTTCACTTATCGTTTGGTTTAAATATCGATCGTTGAGTCCTTGTACAGTCAATGTATAAACAGGCTAACTCTGACATTATTCGCTCATCCAAATGATATATCGTTCGGTGTAAACTGACCCTTAGTTCCCTTTACTTAACAGTGAGCTGTTAAAAGGGTTGTCGAGTTATAAACTAATGATGGCCTAGCCTCAGGCTAGGTTATTAATAGTCAATCAACAGGGGTCCACTACTAGAGGCCCCCCACTGGTCAGATGTTCTCTGGGCCCATGTGCTTGTGCACTGAGTTTATTTCTGCAGGAAGCACACAGCTCCATTCCCACTGCAGTGGTCAGGCTTGGTATTGCGGGCCAAGTTCTCATTGAAATGAATGGGAACTTGGCCTGCAATACCAAGAAGACCACTGCAGTGGGAACAGAGCTGTTTATTTCTGGCAGAAATCATTTTCGTGCACAAGTGCACCAGCCCAGAGAACAGCTGACCAGTAGGAGTCCTGAATCCCTGCTGATCTAGGCTTAATAACTTATCCTTTGGATAGGCCATCAATAGTTTACAAGTGGACAACCCCTTCAATTAATTAAGTTGCCATTATTTCGCCAAACAAATAATATTATTGCATAATGACTGTACCATATCCACCCATGGTAACACCATGTTGCTACATTAGGCTTTTCTTACCATGATACATTTCTGGAGAAATAGGGGAGCTGATACCCAGGGCAACTTCTTGTACAAAAGTCTGACAAAAGTCTTGCAGCATTGCAATCCCCAAACCATGCCTCCGCCATTTCTTCCTCACAAAGATGGTGTCCAGCACCGGTAGCAAATAACAGTGACTGCTCCTGTCACACAGGCTGCCTAGTTCACAAGCAAACCAGTAACAAAGTAAAGTTAATGTGTGAACGACATAACAAATCATACACACTTCACAGTACAGACAAAAATCAAAGGGCAGAGCCGTGGGCACAGAGCCCGTATGGAGACGCAGAGTCCTGTAGTACGGAACTTTGACCTTTGTCAGGTTCTTAGCTAATTGCAAAGATCAAGCAGAAGATTGTGTCCCGTAATGGTTGGACCATTTTTCATTAATAACCTGCCTTACTCCACCTGTAGTGTACAGTCATTCACATAGGCCTGACTCAACCGTTGACTAGATGAGGAGAGCCATTGAGAGGAGGGCGTTCTAATTTAAAGGGTCTTGTCCTGATGACCAATAAATAGCCACAGAGTTGTCCAAAATCCATAGGCTATTTTATAATATCACAGAAGGGCTATTACCTGATATGAGCAGTTCAGATGCTCAGAAGGTAACCCTACAGTCTTCAGCACTGGGGTCATGGGTTACACTTCCAAAAAAGGAGCAAAGTTTATTAGTTTCGACATGAGTTTGCATGTTCTCATTATGATTGTAGGCTTTGTCTCCTGGCATGACAGGTTCCTCCCAAAAGTACCCAATGTAGGGATGCACAATCTACAGCCAAGAGGCCACATGCAGCCCGTGATACCATATGGACACAGAAAGGCTGGTCTGCATGTGGCTTCTTATATGTAGTTTCCACATCAGGGAGAAGAGGAGCAGCACACACTCAGAGGCAGAGATGGGTAAGTACTAATGGGGCACTCTGTAGCATCTGAGTCACCCATATATCAAGAAAATGGGGTTCCTTTACACCGTTTGGCACTCCATGAAGAATTCTATATGTTAGAGGTGGCTGCCTATCCATATGTAGTTTATGGGAGTTGTGAAATGCTAGGCTGCTAGGATAACACCCGTAATCTACAACAGATTGGTGTCAAAAATGACATTAGCGGAAGTCATCTGACCGCTACACCAAACAGTGGCTGCAAAGTCTCTGTTCTAAACTCCTGGCATCATGGCACCCAGGATTTGAGCGCTGCTGCCGAGAGAGTGTGGTGATGCTGCAGCCTCTGATTGGCTGCAGCAGTCACCTGACTTCTGCTGATATCATTTTTCACAACGATCACCACGCAAGCGGCAGAACAGCATCACTAGATCACCAAGGATGGGTAAGTACGGCTCTGTTTGTTATTTTAAGACAGTTTGTGCTATTGCTGAAATGTTGTCCGGCAACAGCACAACCCCTTTAATAGATGATAGTCCGGGAAGTGTAAGCTGTTCCTATTCCCAATCATTGTTATAAAGACCCGTATAAAGGGTCTAACATTGATATGAAGGAATGCTGCTATCCAATAGGTGGCGCTGCAGAGGTAGTAATTCCATCTTGCTTATTTGCATAAATTACCCAGAGGAGCTTGCATGGCCTTATGTCTCCTTATTCACCTTCTAGATATCCTCACACCCCTTTTGGTTTCTCTCCTTGGGGAGAAACTATGCCATTTACCTACCCACTCATCCCCTAGCTGTTGCCACACACTTTTTGGGTGCTCTCCTTAAGGAGACACGTCACCCCTCCTGACCTTGTTCCTATCAGACATTTGTAAGCATATAATTTTGATATGCCTTAAATATGCCTAAAAAAAAAGTTATACACTTTAGGTTTCATAGCGGCCCTTGGAAGTATTTAACTATGTGACCCTCAGAAAATTGTGCACACCTGCCCTTGTGTGTGTATAACTAGTAGAGCTAATGCCCACGGACAGATTATCGCTGCGGAATTCACGGCCAGACGCCAGCCACAAATATTGCAACAGTGCCCGTCCATAGACATGCTGTGTTAAAGATTCACCCCTGCCCACGAACGGAAATCAACTGCGATTTTACGCTTGCAGTGGAGAATCGCAGCATGTTCTATTCTATACAGAAAAATCGCACAGACGGCTTCCATTGCAGTCAATGGAAGCCGTCCGTCCAGCAATATTCCACACAGTGAGCACAGCGGACGTATCGTGGGAATCCGCGTCACAGCCCAGCGCTGGTGTGTCATGCCCTGCACTGCCCATGTGCGGATACATACAAACAGGTGAGGATACATACAGACAGGTGAGTATGGGGTCTCTGGGGGGCATGAAGCCGCAAGACTAGACTGCAAGCTGAGGACAGGCACTACAACTGCAGAATAAGCTGGTGATATATAAATAATGGGACAAAAGAAAATGAAATGGAAACTCGAAGAAACTAAAAAGGAACTTCCCCTTATATCTAACCCTGATTAATACAAGTTTCCATCTACGATTCAGTTGCAAAAGTACAATTTTATTTCCCCCGAATTGGTTCTTTTCAGTACTATAGCAGCCTGTTCACACATCCTAGGACTGGGTATGTATTGTGTAAAAATTATGATGATTGTAGGGGAAAAAAAAGGAAGAGAAGGAACCGTAATTAATCTATTAACACGAAGGTCGCCTTAATAAAAAAGTCAAGGATAGGGTTAAATGGGATGGATCTGGCTAGCGGGTCATGTTCTGTACGGTTGAACAAGTCAGCAGACTGAGTATATTGTCAAAACACACAGTGGATATTGTCACTTCGGTCTGATGAGACAGTCAACAGGAGGTAATTATTTCTGCTGCTTTAATGCTGGCCTTGGCACAGGGGAGGCCAGAGGAGACCTCGCTGCCAAAAAATGACCCTGTTTGTTAAAAACACTGACACCACCAAGAAAGAATGCAGCACAGGCAGCTCACAAACAATGTTTTGCAAGCTGACATCTCACTACAGGCTCAGGGTAAACATGTCATTACTGGACAACAGGGGTCACTTAAACATCATTAAGTACTGGCAATGTTCAATCACTTCCATCAGCTAAAGGGAAAGACCAGCAGATTTTTTTCCTGCAGACTTTCTAATTTGCAGCAATGTATTAATCAGCATATGGAGGCAGTGAGTCCTACCCATGCCATGCCTGTGATGTACTTACCCCATAAGAAGTATAAACTGCTACTACAGGGGCTTTGTTCAAAAAGCAATTCAGTGCATGTTTCCTAGAAAATGCCGCTGACTGTACTATGCTTTTAAAGCGTTACCCACTTTAGACTATCCCTTTAAGTTAGTGTGGTCCCCTAACAATAATGTGTGTACTATTGCTATAGCCCCTAACAATCAACTGTAATTAGTGTGGGAATACAGCAGCAAGTGTTCAATATGCAGCTTCATCATAGGGACAAAGGACAAAAAAAAGGGTAGCCTTGTCAGGGCAGGCGGGATGACAAAATGTGAACCTCACATTTATATTATATTAAATATACAAGGGGAAAATAGTAATTACACAATTCTTATTGAAAACAATGAGTTATCCATGTAATGCATGGACCAGATAGATAGACAAACACTCTTTGTTAGCACTAACTGTAGTCCTTTACTTCCTCCCTGCTGATGCAGGAAGAGAGAGTGGGAGAGAAAGAGCGAGAGGGATAGCTGAAATAGCTTGAATATGTTAAGAAAAAAATAAATTACAAGCTGGTTGTCTGTAGAGGAAACTTTAAAGGAAAGTCCGTCACTTATATTTAGTATGTGAAACTAATCCTAACATATGATGTGCCAACTACAGGTGAAAGTAATGGTACCTTTATCTTCTTCCATGCTGCCAAATAGAAAAATGTAATTTTCTGCACTTCCCATGGGGTATAAAGATCACTATCAGACTGTCTGATGAACAGTTTCACTGTCAAAGTAGTCCGGGCTGTCTACCCCTCTATACTTGCAAGCATGCCCTTCACTCTGATGATTCTTCACTTCTGGCTTAGGTGCATGTGTGTGACATTATTGAGGCTACGGAGACACGACCAGACATCATTGTTCATGTGCAGAAGTCAGAAGTGTAGCACCGGCACAGACAACTGGCATCTCCAGCCAGAGCTGGAGACATCAGTGCAAAAAGGGGAGAACCCAGACAATTATGGCAGTAGAACTGCCCATCAGATGGTTCCAGAGTCATTTGCACATTGCACAGGAAGCACAAAAAAATGAATTTTTCAAATTTGAAAGCATGGAGGAAGACAAAAAAGGTACAATTACTTTCATTTGTCGTTAGCACATCATATGTTCTGATGTGCCAACGACGTCCTTAAATAAAGTACAAAGTCAAGCAGGATGTAGGGTGGGAGTGAAGGAATGGCGGATGGGTAAAAATGGCAAATACTACCCCTTTTCACAACAGTCTGGCTATCGTTTACATTTTTAGTGGCATGGTGTAAATGCCCTAAAAGGTGCAGTTTTAGCATGTATGTCAAAACTGTGACTTTCTGGGGTCCAAAGAACAATAAACAATCCCCAACGTGTGTGTATGTATATATGAAAATGAAATTTAGAAGGTAGCCAGACTATTATGAAAAGACATAGTATAATGTTTACTAGTACACTTCTAGTGATACAGTGACTGCTGACCGGGCTGCATCTTCTCTGTATCTAAGAAAATGAGAACTAGTCCTGTTAGTGAATTAGAAAAAGGTATGTAACAAATGCTTAAAACAAAGCCTCTATAAAAGGTAGGTACTATTGTATCTTGTCTCCACCACCAGAAGTACAGATGGAGACCTAGTGATTGGCTGTATCTGCCCACTGTATGCCCACAAGCAAGTGATTGGTTGCCTTTAGAAAGGTCCTAGCAGCGTGCGCATTTAGTTTTGCCTTGGATGGAGGGTTAGGGTTAGTTTCAGTCTTAGGCTTACATTATTAGCTATAAATGTTTCTCATGTTACAGTGGGAAGCAGTAACATAGAAGTATTATCAGCTAATAATGTAGGCCTAACACTGAAACTAACTCTAACCATCCATCCCAGCCATAGCTTATTCCCTATGCTGCTAGGAGCTTGCCGCAACTCCTGTCCAGCACCACAGGAGCCGTGAGCGGAGAAAACAGACCAGGGTGGTGAGCACAGGTGCGGAGAAGAGAGCCTGGGGTGGGCGTGAGGACAGCAGCAGCTAGCAGCGCAGGACAAGCAAGCATGGAAGGGAGGTGCAGGGGGGGAGGAGCGACAGTAGCGGATAAGGGAGACTGTGGGGGCGAGGGGTTTGGACAGGGGCAGCTAGCAGCGTGGGACGAGCGAGCACAGAAGGGAGACGCGGTGGAAGGAGGGGTGACAGGAGCCATGAGTGGAGAACGGAGGCGCGGTGGTGGTAGAGTGAGTGACAGGAGCAGAGAAGGGAGATCAGGAGGGGAGGGGGGGGAGTGGCACGATTCTAGAGGCCGTGCGGATGACGGGAGTGCCAGGACTTAGACAGGAGCCACCCCTACAGCCAATCAGGAACGGGGGGCGTCACCCGGCTGTCAAGCAGCTGTACTCTTGTCGACACCCATCACTTCCGGTGTCGACAAGCTACAATAGTAGCCAAAAGGTAATGCACATGAACTCTTAATCTTTTACTGGAGGTCCGCTTTAATAACTAAGCAATATTACAATTTAATAGGGATACTGATCCTCAAGTGAAGAAAACCCAACAAGTAAACGACTAATAAAGCAGTTGAAGGGATTTATGAAAGAAGATATATAGTTCATGTCATTGACAAATATTAATTCTCATTTCCTCGAGGCAATTAAAGCCATATGACAATTAGCAACCAGAATCTACATTGCAATGTCAGAGATTCATTGAAAACGTGGTTCCAATTTCATATCGTTATGACAAAACCTGAAAACCTCTCTTCCTTCCTGCTTATACTTGTTTGGTATTTTTTAACCCTTTGTTTTATGGAATGTTTAAAAAAACAATACGAAATTGTAACTGTATACGCACAACACTTCAATTCTTGTGTACCATATTGGAATGGAAGGGCAATAAAATTCTGATAAAGTGACATTTTGGGCATTCACCTTTGTTTTTGTACGTGTAAAATGCCACAGCCTCTCCGTGGTGCCAGAAGATCTTGGCCAGCTCCCCTGCAGAGTGTGGAAGGAAGCAAACCCCATTTTCTGAATCACCGCTCTCCGTAAAGCCACAAACTAGGCAGTTGAGAACAAAGAGGACAATCCTTTCACCACATGTCTGAACCTGGGGAATGACAAACTTGATTACTCAAGGGAAGTACCGCTTTTCAAAGAATCACAAACTGCTGACAAGATCAGTTCTCAGTTTAGCTACATGAGTAATAAAGAGATCGATCTGTTCTCCAGGTCCTCCAGAAAACTGTGACATGATGCGAGAAAAATAACATTAGGAAACCCTAATTTGTCACAGCGAGTCGCAGCTAATCTGAGAGCACAGTGATTGCAAGGCTTAGAACAAATATGTCTGACACTATTGGGATTCTCCTATAAGAAAGTAATAACCTACAGCAGGATTTAACGTAACCCATTATGGTGTCCATGCAGGAACATCTAAAATACTATATACTAAGCAGCGTGAGCAGCTAGGAACTAATCTCCCTCATTGCTATGTCTTATAGCATTCACAAGGGCGGATTATTCGCAGTGGAAAAATCCATACTGTTCTGTATTTTGAGGAGGATCTGCAAAAAAACTTCACACCTTTAATTGAAGGGTAAAATCTGCCGTGGATCTGCATCCAAACCCAAAAATATATTTTGCTGATTTTGGTGCAGATCCCTCCCAAAATCCGAATTTGTGTGAATGCTCCCTAACGGTTCTTTTTGGAAATTTTTGATGCTTATTTTTATTAACCAAAGCGAGGAGTGGATTCAAAAGGAACATGAAATATAAAGGAGCATTTAGCCCGCTTAACCCTTTGCAATCCAATTTTGAATTGGGGGTTTGCTAGGGGGCTCTCTCTTTCTGCCATTATACAATGGCGCCATCTGCCAACTAGAGCCAGTACTGCCATATGGGACATTCTGGAGAGGCCCCCGGCAACAGAGCGCCTAGCAATATACAGTAAGAATACCCTGCCAGACGTCTTCCGACATTGGAGCTGCACAGGCTTTAATCAGAACGTCTGAAGACGTCAGACAGTGGATTGGAAAAGGTTAACACGGGCAATTTTTTCAATGGGGCCAGCGGCAGTATCATGAGTGCCATGTGAGGTTTCACATTGAAAATAATGGGAAACACTCTGCAATCCTTCCCCAAAGTGATACAAAAACACCTCTCATCCGCGTGAAAAATCGCATGTTGGCAAGAGCAATATTGGGCCATGATTCACAGTCTGATATCGCCCGTGTGAAGTTAGCCTTCTACTACTTCTTCCTGCTGGATCCACTTCTGGCTTTGGCTCAAAAAACTGCATCAATAAATGACCCTAAGGCTAGGCTAGCTGTGTGCGAGTTGCACCCTAGAGGCACAGATACATGGACACCGCACAGCGACATACATCGGCATGTCCTATTTGTTGCTGTGAAATGGACAGGAATAGGACATGCCATGATTTTTTCGTAAGGACCATTGGGCTATGTGAAAAAATGTCCATGTTTGTAACTCTATAGATTAGAATAGGGCTGTGTCCTATCCGTGGAATGACACAGACAGCACATGACCACAGCATATGCCAGTGTGCCTGTGCCGGAGGCCTAAGGGTCGCTTTGCACGTAGGTTTCTTGTAATGGTTTTTGGTGCAGTTTTTTGAGCCAAAGCCAAGAGTGCATACGAAAGAGATCGGAAATATACAGGACTTCTGATTTTCCTCCCTGTGGGATGAACTTCTGTCTTGGCTCAAATAAATTCAATCAAAAATTGCCACAAAAAACACGTGCAAAACAACCCTAAGGGTCTGTTCACACATGGTGGATTTGCTGCGGATTTTCTGCAGCAGCAAATCTGCCCCAAATGGCACAGAATTCACTCAATGAAGAGATGAAATCCGCAACAATCATCCTTAGGAAAATCCATATGTTGCATGCAAATCTTGTTGTGGATCTGTACCAAAATCTGCACCATATTTTCCACTGCAGAAAATATGCTACGTGTTAACATAACCGAACTCTGGAACCTGTTTCTGTAGTGGTTCTCATAGCAGGTTCTTGAGCCAAGTGTAAGAGTGGATCCATATACCCTCCGTGACAATTATTTATGTGACAAGGAAGGGGTTAACTTAGTATTCACAAAAAGGCTCTTCATAGCCAAGATGGGAGACCACTGCTACAGTTACCAGCTACCCTGCAGGTAACTATGAAAACAGCAGAGCGCTTCAGACCCATGCCGTTTCCATAGATCCCATTCAAGTGAATGGGAACTACGGAAAGAACGAAGCACAGTGCGCTACACGGTTTCCATGGCTCTTATTCACTTCCATAACTGAATGGCAATACCTTTTTAAAGGAGTTGTGACAAGACAGAAATTTTCAGTCTTCCTTCTATATTTTCCCTCTGTTTGGATCCATTCCTGTGTTTGGCTCAAAAAAACTGTTACAAAATCTGCATGTATGATCCAACCTAATAGCGCCATAGATCCACTAAGAGTGGGAGGGGAAGAGTGTGTGAGATGTGCGCACCAGGACACAATGAATAAAGTGTAACACGTCTGCACAAAATAGCTACAAGTAAATGGGGATATTCAGAATAGAAATTAATTTGCGAAATCCGCAATTGTAACCACCTCGGACAATACGCGGTAATCCAAGCCTATTGAAAAGATAGAAGTTTCGCATGTCCGCTCAGATGAGCGGATAGTAATTGCGACTTCTGCGGAGGGATTTAAAATCGCAGTATATTCTATTTTTGTGTGGAATCCGCATGGACGACCTCTACTGAAGTCAATGGAAGCCATCTAACCAGCAGCCCATCCACAATTGACATTGCGGATAGGCTCCAAGTACACGGGCATTGCTTGGCGATGGCGAGCGTCCGCGGTCATCTGCATTACAGAAATTACAGATACGCTGAATCGCCAGCTGGGGTCAGAGCCAAATTCTACTGCAGACTCCCACATGCGGAATCCAACTCGTTCGTGTGCATCCAGCTTTAGTTATGTTTAAATCACAAAATCAAGTCCCTCTCTTGGTACATGAATGTCTGAGCATCTGTTAGGAAGGCTTAACGACAAAGGGGGGCATTTACTATGTATTCTAAGCCAGAATATTGGCATAGAAAAGTTGCAAAATCTTGCACAAGTCTCGCTTGCGCAAACATTTTGCAAGTTTTCTTCCTCCTGCGTCAGCCCTGTGACTTTTACGAAAAGTTGGCTGGGCTTTTTGGTAGGGGGTGTGGCCTCTGCAGACTGACAGATATATGTACAAGTAACGCCATGAACTGGTGTAAATTAGGTCAGAAATGTTTGCCTGGTTGGGATCAGGCATGCATTTCAGTGACAGAGCATGGTGCAGCCGGGATGCGCTCAATGTAGAGATGAGCGAGTATACTCGTTAAGGCACGTTACTCGAGCGAGTAGTGCCTTAGCTGAGTATCTCCCCGCTCGTCTCTAAAGATTCGGGGGCTGGCAGGGGGAGGGGAGTGGCGGGGGAGAGCGAAGAGGAACGAAGGGAAGATCTCTCTCTCCCCCCCCACTCCCCGCCACAACTCACCTGTCACCCGCTCCGGCTCCCGAATCTTTAGAGACGAGCGAGGAGATACTCGGCTAATCACTACTCGCTCGAGTAATGTGCCTTAGCGAGTATACTCGCTCATCTCTAGCTCAATGCATGAAGCGGAATGAGCCTGTTTATGTATGCAGCGCACCATGCGCTGGAAGAAATTTTATTAAGCACTTACCTGTTTCAGACCTTGTTGGACTGGAATGCATGATTGCAAGAGTTCATCTACACCCCACCACTTGTCCTTCAAATACACGGCCAAAACTAGGATTGCACACACAAAAAAATAACACATTGAAGATTAAAAAAAGAAAAACACAATGCCCAAAAAATTTTTTTAATGGAAATTGTGTTACTGGAAGCCTCTGCTCCTAGCAGCTTAGTGGTTTTGGTAAAGTAAGCACACCATCGGTGATGGCCTATTCTTCAGTAGCAGGTGGATCACAATGCAGAGTGCTGCCTCTATGACGCTGCATCTACTACTTTGACTGACTCCATTCACAATGATGCTAAGACTTATCTTCACTACATTCTTCTATGGGGTCTTCAATGATGCCTATTCTCTTATATGCATAAAAAGGGTAATTATCCATACTAAATCATCAGAACTATTCCACACCTGAGTCTCTTTTCTTTGGGTTTACTAAGAGCAGCATTTTCTGAGAGTCCTCATCACGGTACAAAGGTGCATGAAGGACAGAGTTTCCATCTACTTTTATCTGCAAAAGGAACAGTGTTTCAATGAGTCTAATAAAGTTTTAAATATTACAGGGTTAATTTCATCCAGACGCTCAGTTTTAGGTGTAATTGGCACCGATCTCTCACTACAAGATCAAGGGTAGGGTACCGGTACAGTAAGTTTCTTTGCCGTAAAATGCATGTGGAGTTCCACTGATTAATCAGAAGGCACATGGACTCGTCATACTGTGTTTTTTCCAAAAATAAGACCTACACCTATAATAAGCCCTACCCTCATTTGTGGGAGGGTGGGGCTTGAAATATAGGCTCTACCCTGAAAATAGGCTTCAGCTACACTAAATTTAAAAAAAGCAATACATTATTTAGTACGCGCCGTCCGGGTCCCTCCCACTTGTCTACGGAGATCCAGCAGGCTTGCTTGCAGTCCTCAGCCGCCGACAGGAGTTCACTTGCTGGTAACGGGGTTCGTAAACCCTGTCTCCAGCAAGTGGTGGCTCTGATTGGTTCTAGGGCGCTGCGGCTGAGCCAATCAATGCAGCACTCGATGAACCAATGCATTGGCTGTAATTGGTTCTTCGAGCCCTGCATTGATTGGTTCTCAAGCGCCATAGCTCAGCTAATCAGAGCCATCACTTCCTGGAGGCAGAGTTTATGAACTCTGTTACCAGGAAGCGATCGTCTGTCGGCGGCTAAGGACTGCAAGCAAGCCTGCCGGCACTCCGGAGACCAGCGGGAGGGACAGCGCCTGCTAGGTGAGTATAATAAGACATCCCCTGAAAATAAGACCCTGTGACTCTTTTAGGGCAAAAAATTATATAAGACAGGGTCCTATTTTCAGGGAAACATGGTATTGTTTGTATCAATGAGTCCAGGTGCCGTTTGGCAATTAGCAAAGCTCTGCTTGCTTTTCCTTATAGCCCTATTGGAAACTTGCTGAAATGCAATTATTTTAATACCTAAGCTATCATCCATAGATGCTGCATAGTTTATGAGCTCTCATAAGCAGCTGCAGAGGTAGCTATCACAACTGGGTCCTCAATGCTTGGAAGGTCCATGAACCACACGGATAAATAAAAACGGTGGCATTAAAAACTGAATGGCTACACTAAATAAAGACACCTGCCCTTTCATCTTCCTGTATGAAAATTAGACATGTGACCCCAGACTGCAGCATAAAACAAAGTGAACAAAGTGTTCCATGGATCAATTTCAGTGTAAAACCACATTAGAATGGGAAAATCAAGTGATCTGATCAAGTCTGAATGAGGCCTGGTCATTGATAGTAGACTAATTGGGGGCAGCATTTGAAAAACTGGCGATCTTGTTGGGTTTTTTCGTGCCACAATGTTGAGAATATACCAAAAATGAAGGGAAAATATCCAGCAAAATGGAAACAGGCGGACATAAATAACTTGCCAACAGAAGGAATCAGAGGAGGATGTCAAGAATAATTGTGAGGAACAGGCGGTACGAAGTCAAGCACCTGTACTGGAATACAAGGCTGGTGCTCCAACTAATGTATCCAAATACACAACTTGTCACTCCTTAGGAGTTATATCCAATCAGTTCAAGTGCGATTGCGGTGTTAAAAACAGAAATACAAGACTCCAGTGTGCAAAAGAGCACAAACATTGCCTCCATCTAATCTACACCAAGTGCAAGAACCTCTTCTCTGTCTGCATAGGCCAATATTCCTACAGAACCATTTCAATTTCAATGTGCTACTAGATGGGGGTCTCAAAGAAGGTGGCAATTCAATATAAGTTGGTAGAATAAAGTAATGGTGAAATCATGAGAAATGCCCAATTATAGGTGGGTCAGCTTCTGCACTGGAGTCGAGAAGCATCAATCTATAAACTCTGTGCTCAATAGCACAGGTAAAAGCGCAGAACCCCTATAGCAGGAGCGTCAAACTCATTTGCACCGAGAGCCACATCAGTATGATGGCTGCCTTCAAAGGGACGTTCATACTACTCCTTAACATATTGTTAAATAACCTGAGACACCGTATCACAGACATTCGTCATCCAGTTCTAGAAAAGTAGTATTACAGCAGCACTCCTTCTTTAAATTGTATATACATACACATATGCGATATATACTGCCCGCCCTGCAATGGACAGGATCCATTTGTTTTCTGGCCAGACATCAGACACCGTTTTCCGGTGATCAGTGTGCCCACTTTTATCTCTAGTGCTGTAGTGAGGGGGGGGGGGGGGGGGAGAGATCTCCCCCCCCGTTCCTCCCTGCTCTCCCCCGCCGGCACCCGAATCTTTAGAGACGAGCGGGCAGGTACTCGAATAAGGCACTACTCGCTCGAGTAGTTTGCCTTAGCGAGTATGCTCGCTCATCTCTAGTGTTCACACATATAGGGGCTCCCAAACAGCCCCTTTCCCCCCTGACCTTCCTACCTTAGAGAATGCCTGGGTAGGGCTGCTAGAGCTGTGCCTGCACTTGAGAGGTGCTGAACAGAACGGTGCGGAGGTGCACCGGAGCTCAGAGTTCAAGATGGCACCCGCTTACCGTGCTGGCCACTCTGCCAAGCATGGGCCGTGTATTCCGTGGAAAGTGGGCAGCCAGTTCTTCTGCATCTGGACCTTGAGAGCCACATAATATAACGTGACGGGCCGGATTTGGGTTGACAAATGTGCCCTATGGGAAAGCTGCAGATGTATGTGGATAAAATATAGACGGTCTTGAAATCACAGAGTCTTACTGTGTCTTTATTTTACAGAATGGAATTGAAACATTTTCTTTTCCCAAAAACATCTCTGGAATGACAACTCCTGCTATGTTCTTACAGTTGGAGTCAGTGGAGGGCGCTCAAAGGAAATGCAAGTATATCCTCGGCCCTTACTGCTGGAAGCATGCAAAACAGCTGAGGATTCATAAGAATTTCTGCTCAGTTTAGGAAGAGCCTCTCGGCTGAAGGAGGTGAATATAGTTGAGGCATTGAAAATATGTGAGGGACGTGGGGGGACTCTAAAACAGGGAAGCAAAGCAAAAAAAAAACTAGGTTCAAACGGGGTCTCTGCCTGGAGATGTCGAGAGCGGGACAGTTTGGGTGGGCCTTTTTACTGGCAAACATGTTATTTTAAGGTTGCACAACTGGAAATTAGGTACACAGATCAGTAAGAGAAACAACATAAAAATGCAGGGAAGAAAATTCAGGCTGGAAGCCATAGTTACGTCTGAGCAGACATTATGAAGACCACTGGATGGCAATACAGTCTTTACGTACGGGCTCAACTCAAGCGAGATAATAACCGCATGCACTTATTCTACACACATACCTTCTCTCCGTCTGGGCAGGAAAACAATTCAGCAGAGGATCCATGATGCTGTCTTATATGCAGGTAGTGCTCGGCTGAACTCTCTAAGATACCTCGCAAATCTGACGACGTTACATTGTCAACGGGGGAGCAAGGTTCTACAAAATGACATCCTGTGTTAGAGACTGTATACAATTCAACATGGGATTTCTGTAAGAAAGCAGTAATTCTGAGAAGTAAAGAATGAAGAACCCCTGAGAAGGTTAAACAATTGCTGATGGATATAAGAAGTGACTTCAAGATTATTTTAGGCAGGCAGTACATTATCAAAAGACAGACTGTAGTCTATGAAAAGGTTCAGACGGTCAACAGCTGAAATTCCCTACATGAGGACTAGATGACTTTTCTTCTGAAGCAATACACTCGAATAATCATGTTATACACTGACATGCCAAAAGTCATGGGATAGCAGAATGTAAATTGATTTTGAAGCAGCGTTACTTCAGGTGATGGCTTGGGTATGCTCAGACCTGTACAAGCTGTGAGGTGTTATCTTGTGAGGTTGAACACTGGCCAGCCAGCATGCAACACTGGCTTATGTCAAGGCAACGTGAATGACTGGAGTCCGAATGAGTCACGATAGTGGATGCCAAATGGATGGGATATTTGATTTTTCAAAATTGTATGGGCATTTAACATCCCTCAATGCACAGTGTCACATGTATGTACTCAGAATACATCAAATAAGTCATTACCACCCACAGTGGACAGCACCATGGCCGCCCATGGGTGCTTAATAATTGTGACCAGCAGCATCTGGCTAGAATTGTTCAGGCAAACAGATAATGGACTCATATCCACAGTGCAGTGCAGTGTTCTTTAGCTTCCATGGCATATGGGATCAGAAGACACACCAGAGTGCCACTGTTATAACAATGGTACCGGACACAGTGCCTCACCTGGGCTCATGAGGTTGCTGACTGGACCCTAAAGGGCTGGCAACATGTGGTGCGGCCTGATTAGTCATGGTACCAATTGTTTCAGGTTGCTAGTAGGGTTCGTGCATGGAACATACCCCATGAAGCCATGAACCCCAGTTGCCAATAATGCACCATAATGCATTCATGCCATCGGGCCCAAGTAGTCCAAAACTAGTTTAAGGAGCACTCTGAAGAGTTCCTACAAATGATGTGGCTGGCACATTTGCCCGACAAGCTCAATGGAGCATTTATGGTATGTGGTGGGGAGGTACATATGCACCAATTATCACTCAAAGTTTGTTCAAAAGCTGTCTTTTGAGCGATAATCGTTGCATCTAAATGCGCGGCCATTGTGCACTGTTCGCTCATCGCTCATTTCTAGCCAGCTAGAAATCAGCGATGAGCCTTATCAGCACCGCACGCTGATATCTCAGTGGATGGTGCTGATAGCATTCTTTCAGCAGGTATACTGCTGGCAGTTCTTAGCAGGACACCAGCTGAAAGTGCTGAGAACAATGCAGCTGTTTGCATATTCTAAACAGCTGCATTGTTCTCTGAGCTATCAAGGCGGTATCCTGCTCCGCCTGCATAACTCTTAAGTAGTTAATTAGCTACTTAGAGTTATACAAAGATGATCACTCAAAACTGTCACTCAAACCGTCATTTGAGCAATCATCGCTCCGTGAAAATGGGCCTTTAGTTGGATTCTTAATTCGACATGATATATCACGGTGTGCCATTCTATCAGGGTGGTTTGAATTACTTTACAATGGATTTTATTGTGTTAAGATAAGAGAACAATAGCTTTATAATGCGTCAAGTTAACTTTCTGTGCAGTGCCATCACAATCAAGGTAAAATATGTTCAATCTGTACAAATACCAGGAAGCTGTAGGTGTCTATCCAGACGGCATATCTCAACATCCCTACAGATGTACTCCATCTACTAGTGGTATCAATGCCATGTTGAGTTGTGACTTCGCTGAGCTAGAGGAGGTCCTAAATGATATTAGTTCCAATCCCATGATTTTTGGCATATCAGTGAATTAGAGAATTTTTAAGTAAGCAATTCCTTCATCTATTCTGCACATGAATGTATATGTAAAAGAGACATATTGATTATCACTTGATGAAACAGTGAGTTAAAAGAATTTATTATAGGTTAATAAAAATAAAAGTCAATCCTTTATTTACTAAATGATTGATTGCTACTGTCCTACTTGATGCATGAAGCATTGTGAGAAGGAACTGCTGCTCCTATAATACACAGTTCTCTAGCTCAGCCGTATTTATACCACCTGAACAGTAGGCGACTTTCCATCATTTCATTTTTTGTGAATCCTCATAACGCTATATGAGGCACGGCCTCTTGTTTAATGTGCCTTCTCTAGCAATAGGATCAAGATTCTGCTCCACTCAGGGCTTATTCACATGGGCGATTTTCATATTCGCGTTTGCAACGGACTACACATGGATAACAAACCGACCCATTACAGTTAAGGTGGCAATGCAGACTTTAACAGACTGATGGGCCATATAGATTAAAACGGCATTTTCAATTACTTGGACGCTAGTCAACCTATTCAAGTCAGTGGGCGTTTCCGCTCTATTTTTCAAATTGCTACGAAAACAATCTCTTTTTTTTTCACGCAGGAATAAAAACAAATGACAAACAGAATAAAAAATGGACGAGCGCAACGCATACAAGGATGCAACACAGAGATACACAGGAATTAAAATCGGTCAAGTACTAAATATGGTGCATTTTACTACTTGACAAATTCACGCCCCCTTTTCTAGAAACTTTTCAAAAGTGCCTAGAAAGGCGCAATTATCGATTCTTTTTGGTACAAACTATTAAGAAATGTGTTTAAAAGATTGGCACAACTTATGCTGGAATTCTGACACAACTGGAATATAAAAGGGGTTTTCCAGGAAAATACTAAAATAAATAAAAATAAATCTCATTTGTGTAGTGCCAACTTATTTCGCAGTGCTTTCAAGTAATTTATTTATTACCCCCCAGCAAGCTGGGTACTCATTTTACCAACCTTGGAAGGATGGAAGGCTGAGTCAACCTTAAGCCGCCTACCTGAACCATGTGGGGATTGAACAACCTTCAGGTCGTGAGCGAGAACTTAGGACTACATTGCTGCTGCCTTAGCACTCTGCACCTCATGGGACTCGCTGCTACTACTACTCGCTACTGATGACTTAACCTCACGATAGTTGATCAGCTGGGGTCTGCTGCTTGGCACCCTAGCCAATCAGCTGCCCACTTTCAGCGCCATGATAGACAGGGGTCATAGTGGAAGCTGCTGCTGCTCCAACCTTTGTCTAGTGGTTGGTGCTTGTAACTGCAGGTGAAGCTACCTTTGATTTTAAAGGAGATCCCAGCCTGCAGTTACAAGCGACGGCCACTACACAGAGGTTGGAGTAGCAGTTTCTGCTCTGATCTCTGTGTATCACAGCATTGACAGTTGGCACCAATAAACCAGGGGCCCAAGCAGCGTAACCCAGCTGATGACCTATCCTGAGCATATGTCAACAATAGCATTTTCCTGCAAAATCCCTTTAAATCTACCCCATTATGTTTAAGGCTGCATGCATGTAGAATCGCGCAACGGAATCCGACCTTCGCAGCGGCATCCACGTGTACCTACTTTCTTTTTCTCTTCTCTGTACTGCGAATGATCCACATGGCGAGCGGTCAGACATGTACAATATAGATTTTTTTTAAAACTCATGCTTTTCCCGTGTCATCGCATAGCGATATTGCGGAGTCCGCAATCTTTCCACAATGTCAATTGTGGAAGGGCTGCGCATCAGACAGCTTCCACTGACTTCGATGGAAGCCGTCCGCGCGAAATCCGTGCAAAAATGGGGCATGCTGTGATTTTTCATCACCGCAATTGGTTTCCATTAGAAGCATGCTATGGACAGTATTTGCTGTGGAATCTGGAGGCGGACGCCCGCCCCGGATTCCACAGTGGAAATCCTCCCGTGTGCATGCAAACTTAGGCTGCACACGACCGGATTTGTATTGCAGAATCCGTGATGGACGATTGGCGGTATTCCACATCCATTACAAAAATAGAACATTCGCATGTCTGGGGTTCTGCATGCAGAATCCGACCGTTCATGAGCAGCCGGCCTTAATCACATTTTTTACTGCAATTATCACAAAACAGAAATGTGGCAAAAATGCTACTCCTGTGAAACAGCAACATTCTTGCTACAGTTTGGAAAATATCAAGGCAAAAACAGATAAAATCTTTGCCTGGAGGCGACTGCAGTGCGTGATCATCTTTGGGAAGCATTAGGTCTGATTCAGGTTTAGGCTTCTTCACTAACAGCAAACAGAGATGAGAATATGCAAATGGTGAGAAGTACAAACTATATTAGAACGTTTTAGAACTTTTCATGATACGATGAAAGGGAGCAGCATGGAGCAGGAGGAGTTAAGCATACTGATATAGAACTTTGTAGGAAAGGTTTCAGTAGAACTTGTCATTTATTGATCTACATATCTGTTCATACTAAGCTTAGTAGTCCAGTGGGCGGTCCTACTCAGTGATTGACAGTCTTCCTTCTATAAGTGTCCCTACAGACATAGCTGTCAATCACCGCCTACTGGACTCCTAAGCCAATAATTAGTTGATACCACATATAGATTAATAAATGACATGTATACTGAATCCGTTCCTACAAAACTATATCTCCGTGTGCTCAGCTCCTCCTGATCTACATCATGCTGCTTTCAGATCAGACTGTATGTACAACGCGCTAGGGTCCCTTTATTATACTGGAAAGCCTTTTTAATAATTCTGGATTATTAATGTCTCTAAAAGTGCTTTGGGACACTGAAAGGGTCTCCTGGAAAGTATGTAGCATTTTGTCCCTCCCTAATAATACAATGTAGCAAAGGAAAAAAAACTGCACCATACATACATTCAGGTACACGAAGGGTTAAAAGTAAAATAATTAGTAATTGAATGTGAAATATGGATGCAAATTAAAGACTTATGGTAACGGCACAGCAGATACCGTCTAACCACAAGGAGGGTAAATTTAGAAGCACTGCCCTGTGCGGAGGGAATTCTGGGCATTACTGAGTCCATCTTAAACAGACAAGAACTGGTAAACAACCCCCTCCCTCTCCCCATCCAGCAGAGCGAAGTCTGGAGGGTCCCGCTTGGATATCAGCTTCCTTCCATTTGTTTCTGCAGAATTCAGCTCCACCGTAAGGAATGTATTTATATTAAGGGATAGAAAATAAGTGAACCTGGCGTTAGATGTGTCTTATAACACAAGAGGAGCGCTTCCTGCAGCACTACGTTACTCTCATTAACCCCGTCACAATGCGTCGTGTCAATGACGGAGGGTAACAAGCAGCAAACGTGGCTGGGATCAACGGAAAACAAAACCACTAACTAGAAGAGAAAAAAAAAAAAAAAAAACTTTCCCAGAATTTACCAGGGTTACTATAAGGGAAGGGTCGCCACAAGCGCTTATGGGAAAGTTACACATTTTCAAAAAGTTGCATGCCATTTTTAAAAACAGCTTGCAGCTTCATCAGCAATCCAAATTGTATATATATTAAAAGTCATAATAAAGTTACATGTGCCATATTTCCACACACAGATATACCTGTTCTCAGCATATGACGACACAACATAAGCCTCGTGTGTATCTGATACAAGTTGCGATCAATATTCCAGAGCGATTTTTTAAAAATTGTAGTTTATCCTATTTTAGCACTCTGTCTACATGCTGCAGCCAGCCGGTTTACGTATGGTCACAGAGACTCTGCAGCATGTAATCAGACCCATACCAGGCAGATATAGTATATTTACCTGTCTTAAGGCTGCAGCGTACCAAGACAGGTAAATACAGGTTTTTGGTTTTTTTTACATAGCCAGGTTATTAAAAAAAAAAAATTATCGGAAGCTGTAAGGGTGAGTTTGCAGACAACGGATTTGCTGTTAAAATTTTCTGAAGAAATTTGCAGAAATACCAGCATTCCAATATCTGCACCAAATTGTGCATTTTGGTTTGTGGATTTGACCTTGTGGATCCAAACAACTGATTGCTTAAAATAAAAAAAGGGAGTATATTCCTCTTACCTATCGCTTGCTTCTCCAATGTGACATTGCCTGGGTTAACAGGGTGACCAGAGGCTGGCAAGAGAGCTCAAAACCGTTAGCACAGGAGCAGCAGGAGATAGGTAAGCCAAGTATACTCCCATCATTGGAACAGGGTGACCAGAGACAGACAAGAGAGCTCAAAATCATCGGCACAGGAGCATCGGGAGATAGGTAAGCCAAGTATACTCCCATCATTAGAACAGGGTGACCAGAGACAGACAAGAGAGCTCAAAACCGTCGGCACAGGAGTAGCAGGAGATAGGTAAGCCAAGTATACTCCCATCATTAGAACAGGGTGACCAGACACAGGCAAGAGAGCTCAAAACCATCGGCACAGGAGCAGCAAGAGATAGGTAAGCCAACTATACTCCCATCATTAGAACAGGGTGACCAGACACAGGCAAGAGAGCTCAAAACCATCGGCACAGGAGCAGCAGCAGATAGGAAAGCCAAGTATACGACCATCATTGGAACAGGGTGACCAGAGACCGAAAAGAGAGCTCAAAACCGTCGGCACAGGAGCAGCAGGAGATAGGTTAGCCAAGTATACTCCCATCATTAGAACAGGGTGACCAGACACAGGCAAGAGAGCTCAAAACCATCGGCACAGGAGCAGCATGAGATGGGTAAGGTGAGTATATTCCCATCATTGGAACAGGGTGACCAGAGACAGGCAAGAGAGCTCAAAACCATCAGCACAGGAGCAGCAGAAGTTCGAAAAGCCAAGTATACTCCCATCATTGGAACAGGGTGACCAGAGACAGGCAGGAGAGCTCAAAACCGTCGGCACAGGAGCAGCAAGAAATAGGTAAGGCGAGTATACTCCCATCATTAGAAAAGGGTGACCAGACACAGGCAAGAGAGCTCAAAACCATCGGCACAGGAGCAGCAAGAGATAGGTAAGGCGAGTATACTCCCAACATTAGAAAAGGGTGACCAGACACAGGCAAGAGAGCTCAAAACCATCGGCACAGGAGCAGCAAGAGATAGGTAAGGCAAGTATACTCCCATCATTGGAACAGGGTGACCAGAGACAGGCAAGAGAGCTCAAAACCATTGGCACAGGAGCAGCAGGAGATGGGTAAGCCAAGTATACTCCTTTATTAAATGGGTTACCAAGTTGTACAATTTCTGTAAATCCAGTCCACCAAGCAGTAAAATAACAGTAAAATAGTCATAATACTCCCCACTAAATTCCACAGCGCTGCTCCGGGTCTCTCCCTTAACATTACGTTTATATGCTACCCCAATCTGGTTATGGGATGTCAGTGACGCAGCAGCCAAAAAAAAAGTTCAGCGCTCAATCGTAAACTGGGTGGGACTGCAGCCGGCACAAAGACAGCCACGGAGGGCCAAGCAGCATCATGGGGCACAACGGGAGCGGAGAGACGTAAGTATATGCTGATTTGTCATTTTGCTGCATGGGGGGGATGGATTTACAGAAATTGTACAACTCGGAAAACCCATTTATATGATTACCTGCACCTGCGGAATTTGCTGCAAATCCTCCAGAAATCTGCAATAATAGGGTGGTTTGTACTACAACAGCCGGTCGTTACATTGCACAAAAATTACAAATCCCCGTCAAACTGTGCGCAGATACTTTGTCTCTGCCTCTTCCTGCCCCATCACCCTTTACTGCTTGCTGCTGTATAAACAGCGGTGAGAGATGGGGAGGAGCACTAATATCATGTTGTATGTTCAACATGGTGTGTGACTCAGCTGCGCGCAGCAATATCTAGGGTTCATGGACACGGTTGTATCATGCTTTTGTGCATGAGTGGATATTTAGATCCTGTAGAAAAACATCAAATAATAACTTCAAGGTTTCCTTCACACTTCTTGTAGTATTTTTTCTGGCTTAAAAAATACCCAGAATTTCATGCATTTGTGGTCATACATTTTTTAAGTCTATAGAAAAAACTCCCAAAAGAAAAAAAAAGCACTGTACCATCATCATTGAAAAAAAAAAAAAAGGCTATAGACCCAAAAAGGCACAAAAACCTAATGGCAGTAGTGCCTTTTAGGTTTCCCTATTGGCTTACAGCTAAATTGTGGCCTCAGCAAACATCAGGAAAAATACCACTGAAATCTATGTGTGAAGAAACCCTTAGGCCGCATGCACACGGCCGGGGCAGAGTCTGGCTGCGAGATCTCGCAGCGAAATCCAACCGTGTGCCGGCCAGTGACCGCCGTGTACCTGACTTGGATACACTGAGGATGTGCTGGCTTGCGCGCCTCTGCACATGCACAGTGCAGAGAATGATGCGCCGTCGATGAAGCGGATCCACGGCAATCCCAAAATTGACGTTTCGAAATCACCGTAGGATAGACAGCTTCCGTTGACTGCACTGGAAGCCATCCATGCGAGTTTCACACAAAAGTAGAGATGCTGCGATTCTTCCTCTGCGAGCAGAAATTGCAAGTGATTTCCGCTCATGTACATAGAAGAATCATTTTACATTGCACACTATGGACAGACATTGCTGCGGAATTCGCGGCAGGCTTCTAGCGGATGCACTGTGAGTTATCATTAAATTGATTTTGGGAGACGCAGATTGCATTTTTTCCCACACAGATCCACTATGGATCATCCACGCAGAAAAAATCTTCGGAAGCATTACATCTCTATAGCATGCTATGGGCAGTATTTGCTGCGGAATCCGGAGGTGGACACCCACTCTGGAACCCGCAATGCAAATCCGCCCGTGTGCAGGCGGCCTAACCATTGGCTGCCACTGGTGCGACGCATGTGGTTTACCACAGTGTGGGACCTACCCTTACATTGGTTTAGGCTGGGCTCAAATAAGCGGGTCGGATTCAGTTTGCGGATATCCGCAGCAGAAGACCTGTGCATGGTCGCGCTCAGTTTTCCGTGCGTATGACAGCGTATCGTCTTTGGGAAAGAACAAACACAAGCAAGGAATGACATCAGAAAGTAGCCCAACCCCCTGGAAGCTCCCTTCTATCACTCAGGTGACATTCCCTTGTGCTGTCGTGGTGAGAGCTGTCCTGAGAGCCTTCAGAACAGAATGCTGCTCTCCAGGTTTGGCTGGCTTATACTATTTATTTCGGAAGTAGTATAAACTATTCAAAAAAAACCCCAAAAAACACTTGAGCCGACTTCACAAGGGCGGACCGGAATCACGGGAGTTCCACAGCGGATTCCGGCTGTAAAGCCGACTGCTGACCCCGCGTAACTGAATTTTTTGTATTGCGTATGACTATGGCGGCTCGCCGTCGGTCATGCGCAAGTTTTTTTTTACTGTATTTCCCAATGTTAATTGCGTACAGGGGCCGCCCGCAAGGAACCCGCAGCAAAAAAAGAGCATGCTGCGATTTTTCCTTCGCTCGCGGAATACGCAATTTATATCCGAGAGTGTGAGCAGAAAAGCGACTTTGCATGCTTTTCAATGCCTGCGTTTTGCAGTGGATTCCGCAATTTGAATCCACTTGTGTGAAACCGGCCTTGTGTGAAGTAGAGGTTGCAGACAGCAGGCTGGATGGTGTGTTGCCCCCCAGACTGTCCTGTATTGTCTGCCCACAGATTCCTGCTTTCTTTATACCATTTGTTATATGGTCTTCTAGCAACGTGCGTACAAATCCGTGTCCATACACAATGTAATTACGTATGCACTGCGGATCGAACGCAGCCATAGAAATCAATGGAGCTCATCCGCGATACAATGGAGTTGCAGTTTTGCTTTCGCTCGCAGAATCCGCAATTCCTACCCACAAGTGTGAGCGAAACTTCGAAAGGGAATGCCTGCTTATTACCGCGTATCATAGGTGTTGACAGTGATGGTGGAATCCGCAATTCAAATCCCCAAGTGTAAGATCGGCCTTATTCATGTCCAGGCGTCATTTACAATTGTGATTGCTGATTAAAAGGGAACCTGTCATCAACTATAGGCACCATAAACTAAGTTATGGTTTAGGTCATGAGGAATCTGGGGAGCCTCCTTTCATACTCACTGGGCCTGAGGTGCCCCCCAGCTATATCAGTGTGTGCCCACCAACTTGACTCTTTTCAGAAGGCTCCCATTCATCTCTATGGAAGTGCGTATGCACAGCCTTCTAAAAAGTCAAGCTTGTTGGGCGCGCCGACTTGTCGGGGAACACCACAGTAATGGGGGATCAGAAGAGTTTGAAAAGAGGCTACCTGGACTCCTTGTCGCCTAAAACTTTAACTAGTTTTTGGCGCTTATAGTTGATGACAGATTCCCTTCTAATTAACGTATATATTGATCATACGGGTATTTATTCCATGATTGGAGCGCCAGGGTCTAGAGTAGAGATGAGCGAGCGTACTCACTAAGGCAAACTACTCGAGCGAGTAGTGCCTTATGAAAGTACCTGCCCGCTCGTCTCTAAAGAGTCGGGTGCCGGTGGGGAGCGGCGGGGGAGAGCGGGGAGGAAGGGAGGGGAAAGCTCTCTCTCACTCACCCCCCCTTCCCCCCGCTCCCCCCTGCTCACTCCCGAAACTCACCGCTCTCCCTCGCCGGCACCCGAATCTTTTGAGACGAGCGGGCAGGTACTCGCATAAGGCACTACTCGCTCGAGTAGATCTTGTCACACAGGTGTGAATGGAGCCTCAGCGTCAGCCTGGTCGAGTAATTACTCCAAACTGATATTTGTATTTTATACACCATCGCAGGAAACCCCTGACACTAGTCTGGCAAGCGCTTACAACACTGTGTGGGGTAATAAACACAAGAATGTAACCGCTCACAATATTAGTACTAAGAGCCTCGTGTCTACTAAACATCGTAATTAGCTGCGTATTGTTATGAACTCGTCATCTAGTAGACGGCAGTGCTGGCTGTAAATATGCAGCAACGTCACACTCCGAGGTTGGAATTTGGGGATTATAACGAGAACGGACTATGCTCACTTCTTCCTGCAGACAAAGGTTCTGCAGCAGCTGAGGTGTACATTTTGAAAGGTCATCTAAAATTCCAAAACCTAGTGACGTGTCAGCCGAACAGGCACAGAGCTCAGATAATTACTTCAGCCCTTTCATTTTAGCCATTGGTAAGAGTCTCCGCACCCGAACCTCACTGATCACAACTTACGACGCGTCGATAGGAAGTCAGTTTTTTTCCCCTCTTTTTTAAGTTTGGATACACTATAACCCCCCAAGAGCCAAAACTGTAAAAACTCTCCTAAAAATATAACTTTTTTAAAAATTATAGATTCTGTAAAAATATTTGGCGCAGAACTCAGTCGCCTTTAGTTCATTTTTAAACCCTTAGTGAAAATGAATTTTAGCCTTAAGAACCTGTAAATCATTTCCTCTCTTGCGCTCCAGCAGCCATAACTTTTTTTATTTTTCCTCAGTGTAGGTCTATGGAACTTCGTATTTTGTCGGACAAGTTCTAGTTTTTATAGGGACCAGTTTCAGGGACATATAATATATGGAATAACATTCATTTTATATTTTAACATTTTTCACCATTTTTTTATTGATTTATTTTCACAGCGTTCACCGTGTGGTACATATGTTAAGGCTGGGGTTACATGGGCGGATTCGTATTGTGGAATCCACGGATGATTCGTGGTAAAATACAGACATTGAACGGCATGCATTTTTGCTTTTTTGTTACACTCGCAGACACGAATTGTGCATTCCGCGAGCTGAAGAAAAATGGCAGCATGCTCTATTTTGCCACGAACTGCCTCCAGTGATGTCAATGGAGGTCATCTGACCCACAGCCCATTTGCAATTAACAGTGTGTCTGGGCTGCAGGTACCATTGTTAAGCGATGGCACAGGAAATACAAATGGACAAAAAAAAAACTGTACTGCGCATGACCGTCTGCGAGTCTCCGCAGTACAGTAATAGGAGGGTAACTGGCTGGGCTCACAGACGCTCAGCCTTATTGTATTATACAGGTTATTACGATTTTTTTTTAAGTTTAACAAAAATATCTGTTTTGGCATTTTCCTTTTTTCACCAAGTTTACCATGTTGGCTAAATAAAGTTATAATTAATAGTACAGGTTGTTACAGATGTGGCAGCACCAGTTAAGTCCATAAGTGAGCACCGCTCTCACACGGATGGATCGGATTCTGCATGTAGGAGCCTGCTGCAGAATCCGGCCCTGCCCCTGGACAGCAACCCCGCATACCTGTTTTTTCTTTACTGCGGATGACCGCAGACACTCGCCGTTGGTCATGCACAGTAAAGATTTTTTTTTTATTGTATTTCCTGCGCTGTCGCTAGGCGATCACGCAGGTACCTGTGACCTATCTGCAATGTCGTGCGTCGGTCGGCTTCCATTGACTTCAACCACTATATTAAACTTTTAGAACCCACGTCACTGCTTTTAGTTCATATGAGAAAAAAATGGATATTCACACTTTGGTCTATCTTACAGCTCACACCGGACAATGTGCATAAACTCTGTGCAGTTGGGCAGGGAGTCCGTACAGCACTCCACGTTAAGCCATTTTCACGTCGGCGGAGGTTCTCTCACAGATTCAGCTCAAAGTACCAGAAAAAATGCAGCGCTCTTTCTTCCGTCCAAAAGCCGGGCAGCTGGGTGCAAAAGGGGTTTACTCCATTCTAGTCAATGGTGTCTGCCCGGCGCTGTTCAGTTCCCTCCAGAGACTGAATGGAGCAGGAAACTGGAATCCCCAACGCAGATTTGAAACCACCCTTAGTGCTCATTCAAATAACCGTGATTTTGGGCACGTACTACGGTCGCGTGACACGCGGTTAATGGAGTCAATGAAAGTAAAGGGGTTTGCCATTGGTACACAGTCATCTTTACCCCCCCCCCTCCCCCCCCCCCCGATTGATGGCGAATTTGCGCTGCGGAAATTCCTCAGGAAACTCCATCCTGTGTGTTCACATCCTTGGGCAAATTTCCCACGGGTGAGTGCGATATCTGGCCATGAAACTCCACCCCATATCGCGCTCCCCAACATGTGATGTTTTTTGTGTTAAAACTGCCTCGCATCACTTAGGGGGAAGTAGCAATCCTCCGCCGCCACTAAGAGGATCGCAGCGTGTTTCCCATTGTTGTTAAAGGGTAAACCTCGCATCATATCGCACTTGTGTGCACCGCAGGTGGTGCCATGCTTTGGAAACAATGGGCGATGTGATGTGAGGGCACACCTAAAGATGGGCGTAACTAAAAATAAATGGCTCATGTGTGTGACCTGATTCAAAAGAATGGGTTCATATTCATGCGAAACCGGCCTTCGGTACGTGCAGACTTTGCAATCTTCACAGGACTTTGTTGTAGATTTTGGCGCAGATTTCCACCTTGGAAATTAATGAAATCCGAAGTGAAAATCCGCCGCTTTTCCACGAGAAAACACGTGAATTCGAAAATCTCTGGAATAACGAGACCGCTGCAGATTTTTCCCGCTGTGAGTGAATGACGTTTCTGAAAACCGCATTGACACTCACCGCACCGAGCGTTGTGGCAGAATTTCATCGTTACGCAGATAAAGTTCCACGATTTGTGCAGACACCTTTAGAATAAAGACGTGCGATGTCGGGAATGCATCCGTGATCCACGTTAGGCTCTGGTTTGACTGAACGATTCTCGTTTACACCAGTGATGTCATCGCCAGTTCGTTCGCTCTCGTGCAGTCCGTTTAGACACGCAGATTCAACGAGAATTATTTAGTGTTTCACATAAGCGAACGTGGAATGCTAAACAATTAGCGTTTAAACAAAACGAGGATCGTTCCGTGTAAAATGACCCCAAGCTCTGTATGTTTTTTTCTGAAAGCTGAAAAAGAAATGTGATTGATAACATACATGTCTAAGAACGTACAACTCCTCAGCGCTGTGCGGCCTACTAGCAGGACTGGCTCTATGCCAATGAACGGAAACAATTGGGAAGACTTACTAGAAACCTTCTATCACATTACAGCCGTTATGAAACATCATATATACACTAGCAGTTGCCCATGGCAACCAAATTTTCTACAATGGTTGTATAATCTCAGTGGTTGCTATGGGCAACGACCACACTGAATGCCTCTCCAGGTGTTGGAAAGTACTACAACTCCCAGCGTGCATTGCCTCTATAGAGCAGTGCTGCATTCCAGGTGTTGCCAAAAACTACAACTCCCAGCATGCATTGTAAGCTTGTTATGACATGTGGGGATCTGACACAGGAGGCCCAGTGACTGGCCGGCCGGGGCCCTCCAGCTGTGGCAGTAACACAAGTCCCAGCAGGAGAGCCATAGGCAGTCCTATGTACACAGCCCCTCACACTGTACCTCCCGCCCGCACAGCTCTGGGGCTCGTTCCGCTCAGCTGCTCCATCACATCCTGTTGTAGCCGCCTCCTCCTGTGACCCTCCCCGCTCAGCCAGAGCGGCCATAGGCCGGGCTAATCCCTGTGCAATGCGGGGAATGTCCTGCTGAGAGGGAGGCGGGGAGCAATGTACAGGGAGCGTGGGACTACAACTCTCAGCATTCCCACACAGGCTGTGCTGGGAGCTGGAGATTCCCAGGCAGCCGCTGCACGGAGTAGCGTTATAGACGTGGGTAGATATCTATCTATCTATATATATATATAAAATCTATTAGTATATAGAGCCTCATGGACGGTCAGTCAGGCCAGCAGCCCAGAATGGCGGCCGCTGACCTGCTGCTTAGCAGTAGAGGAATATGGCGGCCACGGACCTGCTTAGCAGTAGAGCGGTATAGCGGCGGACCTGCTACTTAGCAGTAGAGCAATATGGTGGCCGTGGAACTGCTGCTTAGCAGTAGAGCAGTATGGCGGCCGCGGACCTCCTCCTTAGCAGTAGAGAAGTATGGCGGCTGCGGACCTGCTGCTTTGCAGTAGAGCAATATGATGGCCGCAGACCTGCTGCTTAGCAGTAGAGCGGTATGGCGGCCGCAGACCTACAGTTTAGCAATAGAGCAATATGGTGGACGGTGACCTGCTGCTTAGCAGTAGAGCAGTATGGTGGCCGCGGACCTGCTGCTTAGCAGTAGAGAAGTATGGCGCCTGTGGACCTGCCACTTAGGAGTAGGGCAATATGGTGGCCGCGGACCTGCTGCTTGGCAGTACAGCAAGTATGGCGGCCATGGACCTGCTGCTTAGCAATAGAGCAATATGGTGGCCGTGGACCTGCTTAGCAGTAGAGCGGTATGGCGGCCACGGATCTCCTGCTTAGCAGTAGAGCAGTATGGCGGCAACGGTTCTCCTGCTCAACAGTAGAAAAGTATGGCGGCTGCGCACCTGCTGCTTAGCAATAGAGCAGTATGGTGGCCGGTTACCTGCTGCTTAGCAGTAGAGCAGTATGGTGGCCGCGGACCTGCTGCTTAGCAGTAGAGAAGTATGGTGGCCACGGACCTGCTGCTTAGCAGTAGAGCAGTATGGCGGCTGCAGACCTCCTGCTTAGCAGTAGAGCAGTATGGCGGCTGCGGACCTGCTGCTTAGCAATAGAGCAATATGGTGGCCGTGGACCTGCTTAGCAGTAGAGCGGTATGGCGGCCACGGATCTCCTGCTTAGCAGTAGAGCAGTATGGGGGCCACGGATCTCCTGCTTAGCAGCAAAGAAGTATGGCGGCTGCGCACCTGCTGCTTAGCAGCAAAGAAGTATGGCGGCTGCGCACCTGCTGCTTAGCAGTAGAGAAATATTGTGGCCGTGGACCAGCTGCTTAGCAGTACAGCAAGTATGGCGGCCATGGACCTGCTGCTTAGCAATAGAGCAATATGGTGGCCGTGGACCTGCTTAGCAGTAGAGCGGTATGGCGGCCACGGATCTCCTGCTTAGCAGTAGAGCAGTATGGGGGCCACGGATCTCCTGCTTAGCAGCAAAGAAGTATGGCGGCTGCGCACCTGCTGCTTAGCAGTAGAGCAATATTGTGGCCGTGGACCAGCTGCTTAGCAGTAGAGCAGTATGGCGGCCGCGGACCTGCTGCTTAGCAATAGAGCAATATGGTGGCCGTGGACCTGCTGCTTAGCAATAGAGCAATATGGTGGCCGTGGACCTGCTTAGCAGTAGAGCGGTATGGCGGCCACGGATCTCCTGCTTAGCAGTAGAGCAGTATGGCGGCCGCGGACCTGCTGCTTAGCAGCAGAGCAGTTTTCTGCTACCCACCAGTTACTATCCAGAGTAACCGTTGTGTGCAGCACAGACAGACGTATCCGGGCTGGGACTGAGTACAGTGTCAATAGGCAGTCTCCGGTATCTGGTGCCATGCTGACTGCAGGCCATCCTACAGTTATTGGAGGGAGTGTGGGGAACGATTCATAGAGAGAACACCAGCGAGGTGATCCCACAATTGGGTTCAAGTCTGCGTAATTAGGGGGTCGGAAAGTAGTTGGAAGTCTTGTCGGCTCTTCCAGCCGCTGTCGGACATTTCTAGCCGTGTGACGTTGCATTGTCTTACTGGAAGATCCCATCTGCCCCATGAAGACAAGCCATTTATCCGGGGGACGTGATCCGTGAGGAGGGACTCATAACCAGATTGGTGCGGAGTGCCGCCACGTGGAGAACGGCCCAGAGAACGCCATGCAAAAAAAAGTCCCCAGCTCATAATGCTGCCGCCGCCAGTATGTGTTCTTCCAGCGATGGTCGCCGGGTGTTTGTTCTCTGCTGATTCTCGCCAACGTCCATCCTTTCAGTGAAGCAGAAAGCATGACTCATCGGAGAAGGCAACTCTTTGCCAAGCAGCAGTGGCCACTTCCGATACGGCCGCGCACACTGAAGCCTTTTTCTCAGCTGCACCTTTGTTAGCAGCGGCCGTCCGTCTGCTTCAGAGCCCCATATACAGAAGGCTGCGCTGAACTGTTGTTTTAGACCCCTCCGGTCGCCGCCTGGTGCTCATAGTAAGCTGCTCCACTGTAGCGCATCAGTCGGCCCTCGCGCACCATCATAGCCGATGTTCACCTCTCACATCATTGGCACGTGGTGCGCCACGGTTTCTGCGTTGGCTATTCCCAATGATGCCATTTGCCCGCTCACAATACTTTCACCACAGCAACATGTGAACCGGTCACAAACTGCGCTGTTGGAGAAATACCGCCACCCTTGTCCGAGAGCCAATCAGCATCCCTATTAGTAACTCTGATCGCCCCTTTCACCTGCAATAAGAATGAATGATGTGTGAGCTGACAGCCTATCGCACACCTTACAGTGGATATAAAAGTCTATAAACGCCGCATATACGCAATGTAATCGCGTATGCTCAGCGTTTCGTATGCACACAGAGAATAATAGGGCTCTATCGCAAGTAATAAAATAGAACATGCGTTATTTTAAGCGCGTTTTATACGCAATATATATACACAAGTGTGAATGGATCAGTGTACTTTAACTTTATAAACCGTGTGTAAGACGCAGTGAAATTACGCTCGTGTGAGCCTGGCCAAATATGAATCATTTCGCATTGATTTCCACCTTCTATGTGACCCGTTATCTGTACAAATCCACTGAAAAACATCTTTTTGGGCGGAAAAATAAAAATAGCAAAATTAAAATGTGGTTGCATAAGTGTGAAGCCCCTGGTTTCCTTCCCATTAGCGGCATGCTTTATCTTTCTGCGATATTTTATTTTGAATCTCCCATGTTTCCCTATGGAGCCTACCTGTTTATGGCGTCTCCTAGCACCAACGATTTTCTGTTGATGCGATAAATTTTTAATATTAAAAACTCCTATTAACTTTCTCGCAATAAAGTCGTGGCCAGCAGCGACCTGGTGACGCTACCAAATCGCAGGAACAATTTTGCGATATCGCTGTCGCCCGTGTGAGAGATGCCTTAATAATACAATTACATGTTGTGATATACGGACTCTTGTAATTTTCTGAGATCCCAATTACTAAATCTCACTTTTGCATTGCAGGGTCTACCAGTTGGTGAATCAATCCCAGCGCACTGGGAATAGCTCATGGCTTCCAGTTCAAGTAGTCCCAGTCTCATTGTTGTTACTGGTAAGTACCTGGTAAAAAAAAAAAAAAGATCTAGGCGATCAGTAAAGTTCAGGACACGCATTAGCACCCAACAGCCGTCCCACGGACTACTGCCCAACTATCACTCTAGTTTAAGGGCTCTTTCACACGAGAGTGTATTGGCTGCGTTTTCACGGCTGGCTGATATACGCTACGCATCTGATACATTGGTTTCCAATGCATCAGTTCAGATGGACGTATTCCCGATACGTAAAAATGGCCGGCCAAGATAGTGCATACAGTGTGCATTCCGGCCGGCCGTCTTTATGCTAGAAGATAGTTCAAGAACGGCCGGAAGTATCTCCGGACAGAATACAGTGGGCGCTGCCATAGACTCCTATGGAAGCCTATGACAGCTCCCGGATAACGGAGGGAGTTTAGCAGCCTGACTGCTATATTCCCTTTCCCTTCTCTCCCCCTGTCCACCCCTTGTCGGCTGTCTGCAATGAAAGGGAACAGGAGCTAGTGTGCTAAAGTCCCATCCCTCTCCCTTGTCGGCAGTATAGACTGGAGCGGAGAGGGGGGGAGGGACTAGCGCTGCTAAAGTCCCGCTCCCTCCCCTTGTCATAAGCTGGCAAGCGGCAGAGAGGAGGTGGGAGTTTAAACTCCCACCCCCCGCCAATGGTATCCCATGGCTGCGGCATATATGTGCCTCGGGCATTAAAACGGGAGCTGCAGCCGTGACTTGTTCACGGCTGCCTCTCGTTCATGCAATTTACGGCTGCACTGTGCTATGATACGGCCAGACCAAAATCGTTGCACCTCTAGGAATAAAGCCTAAAGTACCGAAATGACAGTTGTTTAAATAAATGGCGCCTGCCCGCCACCATTTCCAGTAAACAGGAGTTGCTCAACCATTGAGTGGCTCCTCCTTACACAACCTGACAGTCACTTGGCTTTTAGTTCTGCTATAAACCAAGTCCAACAGGTGAACGATTTCCCGTTCAGTCACCTGTTGGCGGCTGCACGCACCCAGGAAGATGATCGCCCGAATTTGCTGTTTCCAGCAAGAATTCATAGATAATCGCCCCATGTAAAGGAGCCTTAGGTAGTAATATTTCCACTTGTAGGTTTATGTCTTCATTTCTGTTAGTGGGCATCCTGTCCTCTACAGGAATTTAGTCCCACTACTCACTTTAGTATTTCTTAATTTTCCAACACCTTTAAGTCGTGGAAACACAAACTAGTACAACCTCTGCCTATATTAACTATTGAATTAGTTGAGCTGAACTTTTGTTTTTGTTTGTTTATTGGAAGGTTTTGGTCCATTTGGAAGTTATTTTGTAAACTCAAGTTGGGAAGCAGTGAAGGTAATCGGCTTCAGCCAGAAGTAGTTTTGCTGTGTTCCTGTTTGACATCTGTAGACTATATTCACAAGAGATGCATGGTGTGTCCCATTTATAGGTCTTCTCTTCCATAAATCATGGGCAAACCAAAAAGCCTCATGCACCAGGCTGTATCACAGCTCCATATTGTAGATGAGCAGTAATTTCTTACCCATAGGGTGGCACACAGGGGTGTTCCTATAGCTCCATATATTTCAGGTTTCGTATGGTGGTTTCTAATTGTCAAGCATCCGGCTAATGGAACCCCCCAATCAGTTCATCATTGGGGAACCTGCAAAGTAAAAAGTGGTTGTCCAACACCTTTAGGGCTATTTCAGACGACCGTATATCGGCTCGGTTTTCACGCCGAGCTGATATACGGTGTCCTTGTCTACAGGGGGGAAGGGGGGGAATATACGGTGTCCTTGTCTACAGGGGGGGGGGGGGGGGGGGGGATGGAAGAGCCAGGAGCAGGAACTGAGCTCCCACCCCTCGCCACTATTTGCAATAGGAGGGGGCGAGACGGCGGAACTAAGTACCTTAGCCCCGCCCCTGTCCCACCCCTCCCATTGCAAATAGCAAGGGGCAGGAGCTCAGTTCCTGCTCCTGGCTCCCCCCCCCGCCCCCGCCCCGCAGACAAGGACACCATATATTGGCTCGGCGTGAAAACCGAACAGATATACGGTCGTCTAAATAAGCCCTTACCCTGCAGCCAGGGCTCCTATGGTTACCTGAGAGGAATATATACATACACATATATATATTCTCTCACATTTGCTTTGTGGATTCATTTTTTTTGTTCTGCATCGGTGCAGAAAAACGGAATTCAAGCTCAGACAGATTCAAGGGCTAAAAGTTTATGGCAGGGCTTGCCTGAGGTCAGATGGTGCCCTGTGCGAATTTCTTTTTTTTTTGTAATAAAAAATGTGAAACTGAGTAAAACTGCCTTTTAAAGGGAACCTGACATCTGCTTTAAGCACCGTAAACTAACAGTGCTACTAGGCAATGGTTTTTTAAAATTTTTTTAATGCTCACCCGCTCTGTAAATCCCAGGGTGCCCACCGCTGAAGTCTGTGCAGTGCACCATAGTAAATCCTTTCAGAGTCCCATGCACACATTCTCCCGTAGAGATTGTGCACGAGACAATATGAAGAGTCGGATTTTCATACACTGCAAGAACCTCAGGGGTGGGATTCACAGAGCAGGCGAGTATAAACAATACCTCGTCTCGTAGCACCATAAGTTAGTCTACGGTGCTTAAAGCAGAAGACAGGTTCCCTACAAGTCACATAAGAGTTCTAGGACCAGAATAGCAGCTCTGCTTCTGACTTTGTGCTTTTAGATTACCAAAGGCGTTTTATACTAACACTATATACCAAGTCCCTCCATTGTGTAGTGTAGTTCACCATTACCTTGTTGCAGGAGCTGGCAAAACTTGGCCTTGGTGACGACGTTCAACTCAAGATCTTGGAGCTTCCAGTAAAATACAGCGAGGTGGAAAAGAAGATGAAATGGATCTGGACAGAGCTGCAGCCACAGGTTAGGACCATCACATGCACTATGTTAGCACTTCGTAGATGGGAAGATGCAACAATACTTCTGCAGCACCACCTATTGGAAGGCCGCATTCCTGCAAGTCAATGTCAGACTTTTTAAACAAGCTTTATAACAATGACTGGGAATTGTAAGCCAAAAGCAGAATAACCATGCACAGTCATCTGTCTCACATTGACTTGCAGGAATGCTGCCTTCCAATAGGTGGCGCTGCAAAGGTATTATTTCATCTTTCATTTGCATATTTCCCAGAGGAGCATGGATGGCCACACCTTGTAGATGCTCTCCTTAAGGAGAAACAATACCCTTCCTGAGCACTTAGTAGGGCACACTTATCTATACTGTGGGGGTAAGACCGATACTTTACAAGTAAGCATGCGCTACATACGGTGCGATTTAAGCCCAACATTTCTTACAGGACAGCATGCTGTGCTATTCTCCCCTGTAAAACAAAAGCTAGATTTTGAATCTAAATTTCCCTTCTATACAATTATATAAAAGGTGCCAATAGAACAATGCCAGTTTTTGACCATCCTCAAACATTTTAAGACCATTTTATGTTTTTGTTTCATTTTGTGCCCAAATGCAACTTCTAAACAACCCGCTTTCACTGTGTTCATTTCCTGTTATTCTTTGCTGGCAAAAATGGCAAAACACACTAGCTGTCTGTGCATGTTGGAATGATGTCTTCATCCAAAGCAATTGCCCTGGAGCAATGCGGAAGAAACAAAGGCTACATGGAGAAAGACCTCAGCGGCGCTCACCCACAAGGAGGCTGCTGTTTACTGGAAGGACCGGAAAGAATAGAGTCTGCCGTTAATATGAAAAGCGTCTGCAAAAACATATCATGGCCAGGGGTTCATGTTATCCATTCCAGAGATGCTGGGAGGTAAAAGAAGTTCACATCAGTACTTTGACTGTGCCTGGAAAGAATAGCATAGGGAGTTTACAGCTGGGGGTATGTGTTAGTTATTTGACATCTAAGCATATTTTAAAGGGGTTATCCAGGATTAGATAAAAAATGTCTGTGGTGTTCGCAGAAACAGTGCCGTGTCTGACCACAGGCTATGTCTGGTATTGCAAATTAGATTCATTCACTTGAATAGCAGCGAGATACAATACTAAACGCAGACCATGGTCAAACCTGATGAAGTTTCAAAAAAAACAAAAAAACGCAATCTTTGTTTGGTTTTGGACAGACCCCTTTAAGTATGGAACGGGCCATAAACTACAGATTTCAGCCCTGTTTTCTGTATGTCCTATTATTCACAGTTGGGTGTCTTAAGACTGTCATCTTGTCTGACACCAGATGCAAAAATTATACATCGCCAACAACGGACAGAGCAATCCCTTCCTTGTTCTATGGTTTGTGCAGGGTTCTATTGAAGATGATTTTGTAGACATATATGCTATGCCGCACATCTCACCCAGCACAGATGAAACCACCCAACAACCTGAAAAGTCCAACGTGGCATTTCCTCATACACTAGTCTACCAAAGTAATTAGACATCTGAACAAGAATTAAAAGGATTTATGTACATATGTTTTTACTTAGGGGGGCTCCTCTGGCCCTAATGACATCAGATACTCTCCATGCCATACTTTCTATTAACGTCTAATACACTTCAGCTGGTATTTCCCTTTATTCATCCTGCAAACACCTGGCAAATTCTCTCAAAGACGTTCCAGTTTGTCCCAAAGATGTTCAAGAGGGTTCAGGTCAGGACTTCGTGAAGGCCGGTCTAGTCGTGGAACACTCACTCATACCCTCAAATCAATGTAAAATAGCACAGAATTTAGGACAAGTGCATTGTCTTGTTCTAAGTATTGCTGACCATTACACTATTATCTAGAATGTCAAAGTACACCTCCGTGTTCATGGTTCTTGCCCCTACAACCAGGGGGCCGAGACCATGCCATGTAAAACACTCCCAGATCATAATTGAACCTCCGCCGTGCATAACTGGTGGTGCAACAAACACATGAAAAAGGTGTTCCTCAAGTACATCCATCTGATTTGAAGATGGAGTAGTAGGATTCATCACTCCATAGAATGTTCTTCCATCGCTAAACTGTCCAATGACAATGCTCCTTGCATCATTGTAGTCGGGCCCATACATCGTTTTTGAGAGAACTGGCCAGATGTTTGCAGGATGAACGGAAGGAAATGCCAACTGAAGTGTATCAGAAAAGTAGAACGTATGCCATGGAGAGTATCTGATGTCATTCATCCATCTGGATTTGAAGATGGAGTAGCATGGTTCATGATTCAACAGAACGTTCTTGCATTGCTCAACTGAACAATGATGATGCTTCTTGGCACCATTGTAAATGGGCCAATGCATCTTGTTTGAGAGAACTTGCCAGATGTTCGTAGGATGAATGGAGGGAAATACCAGCTGAAATATAACAGACTTTAGTGAATGTATGCCATGGAGAGTATCTGATGTCATTGGGGCCAAAGAAGACCCCATCAGGTATTAACATATAAAAATATATACTATGATTTTTTGCTCAGTTGCCCAATGTATGTTTACCATCACAGTTCTTGCCATTAAGAAGTGGCAACAGTCAACAGCAAATTTTGATAACTTTTCAGCCATCTTAAATGTATACTATATGGCTAACTGACACTTTTCTAAAGAAAAGTGACAGAGAGCAACACACATTAAGCCTGTCCTTCTGTAGTATTCATCATATTCCCCAACTTGCCTGTATTATAAAGTACACGCTAGATTCTAATAGAACATATCTGGCATCTTTTTACTCTAGTAGAGTCCGTTATAAGTAAGATTTGCTAACGTGTCTCTCTATAGGTACCTCTGTGAATATGCCTACTACATGTCCCTCTACTACGGCTCTGGTAAAGCTGTGTTTATCCATGTGCCAGCATTGGGCAGGATCATAACAGCAGGACTACTGGGACAATCCTTGCAAATCATCATACAAGAGGTGTTAAGACAGCTCAACCAGCTATGTGCCTGATGAGAAAAGCTAAATGTCTGGGATATAATCAGTGTAATTATACCATTGTAGTACAACTCCATTCAGAAGAGCCTGAAGAGAAACCGTATAATTTACGGTTATATCCCCCAAATAAAGTCTAATAGTAGATGCTTAAGTCTTACCTTGAAATGGAGGAGGCCGTATGGGCTTACTTATACATAAAAACTCTTGCAAATAAATTGGCGCCGACCAGTCAATCCAGCCAAATCCATCTTCTTAGTACCCGTACATCTGGATGTTTCTACATTTTCTTGAGCTTGCATGATGAACATAAACTACTCATGGATGTGCCAATATCTGCTACACAGAGAAAAACTGCAAGACCTAAAGGTCCATTTACATGGGACGGGTTTTTGGGTAATCGATGCTAGACAGCTCTACTGCTGAGCTGTTACACAGGAGTATCGCTGGCATCGCCCACAGCGCTGCCGGCAGGGAGACGGAGCGGGCCGCAAAGTGTTCTTCCCCTGCCAGTCTCTATTCCCAGTAAGAGCTAGTTGTTCACAAGTGAATGACTATTGTTTACACTGAATGGCAAGTCATTCACTTGTCAGTCATTCTGGTTTCACACACTGTTTTTGGAAGGAACAAAAACGTTTTGGATTCAGTTTTTGAAAGGGAACATATCACCCAAATTTTACTCAATGGCCAGGAGGGGACGCATTGACTTGTACATATAGGTGTGTACCTTTCAGTTTTAGGGTATTCTCGGGTGCATCTCTATTCAGACAGCATACGAACGTCCTATCTATGTGTGGAACACTGAAATACGTGCTGCATTTTTTTTTCTGCTCGGACTTTTCAACGGAATAGAAAAAGCCCATGTGACTGACACCCATTCAAATGAACCGGAGCTATTCTCGTCTAATTTTCGGTCCAAAAATTGGACACAAACAACATCTGTGTGCACGTATCCTAATCATGCCTGTGAGGTTAGTGGGATGGCTACTGCAAAGTTGAAAAATGCAGGATTTTAGTTTTTGTTTTTTCTTTTTATAAATACAGATTTTGATAAAAAATAAATAAAAAAATCTTTAAAAACCTGTTTAACACAAAAATGTGATTTATATAATAGGTCATTTTCTGATGACACATTCCCTTTAAGGCAAAGTCAGAGGTGGATTCAAAGGTAATCAGCAATATAAGGCTAGTTTCACATGAGCGTTTTATCATGACCATCTAAAGCATTGGATTCCAATGCATCCGTTCAGATTGGCGATTTTCCGGCCTGTAAAATCAGCCGACCGGGAAAGATAGCGCTTTTACTCGGGACTGGAAGAGATAGGTCTTGTCCTATCTTTTGCAGGAATACGCTGGCCACTCCCATAGACTCCTGTGGGAGCCTATTAGAGACATCAGAAAAGGGAAGGGGGAGGGAGTTTAGCAGCGGTTCATGTTGCTTAAGTCCCTCCACCTGCCAGCAGCTCCCATAGGCTGGGGGGAGTTTAGTGCACTAGCTCTGCTAAACTCCCGCCACCTTCCTTTGCCAGCAAGGGGTGGAGAGGAGGAGGGACTTTAGCAGAGCTGAACTTTCTCCCCCCTGCCAATGGGATTCCAGACTGTGGCATACATACGCCACAGCCCGGCCGTCTGAATGGGCAAGAGAAACAAGAGATACAACCACGACTTTGTCACGGCTGCCTCTCGTTCATGCGCTTTTCGGACGTGATGTGGGCGGCCGAAAATCACAGTGCCTGTGTGAAAGAGCCCTAATGGAAGGCTTCTTCCTGCTGGATCCACTTTTGGCTTTGGATCAAAAAACAGCATTACAAAATGCAGCAATGTTTTCTAAAAATCGCTGTCAGATGCGAATGCCAAATATTGTAACATCCAGTGTCAGAAACTGCCTAATCAGAACTTTACTGAAGTGAACATTTTAAAACCTTACTGGAATAGAAGAAAACCTTTGTGATTCAATAAAGAGGACAATAAACAAAAAGAAAAAAATTAAAAGCCAGAGTGCACTTAAACCACTAAAAAAAAAAAGGGAGCGAAGAATCACTAAAAGCCTATAAAATGCAAAAAAATGTGATAAGTAAATAACAGCAGCAAAGGTGAAGACAAAAAGACTCCTTTCCAAAGAGTAAAACTAACCCTAAACTGTTCAACTATATAAATAGTAAAAAGACTTATACTAAGTGGGCCCTTTAATAAATATGTAGGAAAAATAGAGGGCGAAGAGGAGAAAGCAAACCTATTAAATAGTTTTTTTGCCAGTGTATTCACTGAGGAAAATGAAATGTCAGGTGATATGCAGAGTTATAAACGCTTCATTAAATGGCACTAGGCTAACCCAGGAAGTGCATAGTCGCCATAAAATGGTTAAAATAAGCAAATACATTTTCCAGGATGGCATACACCCCCAGGTTCTGAGGGAATTAAATATTAGAAACAATAGTTTGCCTATCACAGAACCTGAAAACTACAGGCCGGTAAGTCTAACTTCTAGTGTGGGAAAATGTTTGAAGGGTTTGTAAGAGATGCTACCCTGGAGGATCTCAAGGAAAATAGCTGTATAATTCCGTATCAGCATGGGTTTATGAGTGGGTCATTCCTGTCAAACCAATCTGATCAGCTTCTACAAGGAGGTAAGTTCTAGACTGGAGCGGAAAGAGTCATTGGATTTTGCGCATGTAGGCACACACATGCGCAAAAAAAACAGCTCGTCTGACCGAGCCCTAAAAGTGTTACTATGTAAAAGGTGCACTACCAGGTCAGATTCTGAATGGAAAAACAATATACAGCACGAACCTGGCAAAATGGTAATCAGTGAAGGAGAATTCTAAATAAATCATATTTTTGTGTTAAACATTTTTTTTAAAGAATTTTTGGTGAAAAATTTTTGGTCACAAACTGAAATAAATAAAATTATATATCATACCCTCCATTTTTCACACTGATCACACAACCTAAAGATACCTTTACATGGGTATACTGTTGGGCACAGAAGTGCCCAACAGTTACCCAAACAACTATACCTCCTGTGCTTTCACGCAACAGCCCAATGAATGGAGGTGGTGCGGGCCAGAGATCTCTTCCAGCTGCACATCTCCATTCACTGCGAATAAGCAGTTCATAGATGAATGACTGCAAGCTTACATAGTTCGATAGTTGCTTGGATCTTAGATGAGCTAAAAACAAAGTGAATTCAACAAGTGAGCAATTTCTCGCTCAATGTTCTGTTGGCTGTGTGGACACAGGCCGACTATCACCCCCCCCCCCCCAAAAAAAAAACAAAAAAACCCCACTTTTTCCAGAAACTATTCAGACGATAATCACCCCGTGTAAAAGTAGCTTAATAACAGGCTGATACTTACTGACCTGTAGTGAAAACTTTGCAACAGTCACCTCATTATGATCACGGCTACTGAAAGGTAACCACTCACATGGATAACTCAAGATCCATCATTCATATTTGGTGATAAGCTGTGGTTATCTACTCCCCTCTCTATATAATGACCTCTACACAGGTCACACGGCAGTCTCCCATACAAGTCAATGCGTCCCCTCCTGCCCATTGTGTGAATAGCCCATGAAGCTGCTGAGAAACATCTCTCATGAGGCTGTATCCACACGGGCTACAAAACACCACTCACGTGAAAAAACCCATTGGAAACCATGGGCTTCAGAGTGTAGCGATGTTTTATAACGAGATTTTGTAGCCCGTGTGGATATAGCCGGCCTGTTTCACATGGGCTACAAAAAACCCCCCCAAAAAACCGCAAGAATTCTGTAGTGATGCGACCGCTACAAAACGCATGTATGTGAAGTTTATGGTCTCCAATGGGGTCTTTCACATGAGATGTTTTGTAGCCTGAAAGAACCCATTGGACACCATGCATTTTGTAGCGATGTGACATCGCTACAAAGTCGTGTGATTTTGTACTCCATGTGAAACAGGACTAAATGCTGTTAAATGTAGCTCAAGAAAAATGCCCCCACCCCTTCCCCATGGTCATGTATAGACAACAGAATGAAAAATTCTGCAATCAGAAAATAAAAACAGATTAGAAAAATGGAGTAGGCTTCTCTATCTGGTTTTATTTAGTTAAAAAAAAAGGAAATTGGTGATATAGTCCCTTTTAGCAGCTCAAATGTAAGCCAGAGGACATCAGCGATTGGCGTCACTAGTTCTAATACGCAAACAAGGTTATTATGCGTTCTAAGGCTGCTATTACATGAGAGTAGTTAATGCTTGTGTAATAGCGCAAATTGCCGGGCTGCACCCGCACTTGCAAGTTCAGCCTGGCAATTGTCAGCAAGACTTGAACATTTGCGCAGACCGCTAGCCTAATGCTACTAATGTATTTACTTAATATAAGCAATTATTCAATAGGTTTATTTTACTGTCCTGAAAGGAAAACCCTAGAAACAAAATCAGGATTATACCAGAATTATTACTGAATCAGAACACATACACAATCAACCTAAGGCAACTTGTAAGTTTTCAGGTTGTCCAAAGTCAGATGGTTAAGAATTCTATTAAAAAGGTTCTATTCATTAGGTGGGTCTCCCAACAATTGAGTCCCATCATGACCAACTATGAATGGAGGAATCTGACAAATGTTCAATTCACCTGCAATACTGCCACATTGAATCATTACGGAGCTCCTATCAAAATCAATGGACTGTCTGTGTAATGCAGAGATGTACTGAGAGCTCCAGCGTGAGATGCCCTTCTATCCACCCCTTGCTCCAACTTTAGGGCTTATTCAGACAACCGTATATCGGCCGGATATTCACTCCCGACCGATATACGGTGTCCCTCTCTGCAGGGGGGAGGCTGGAAGAGCCGGGAGCAGTGCGCTGAGCTCCTGCCCCCTCTCCGCCCATCGCCACTATGTGCAATTAGAGGGGGCGGAGCTACATCCCGAACTTAGCTCTGCCCTGTCCCGCCCCCTCCCATTGCAAATAGTGCCGAGGGGGCGGGAGCTCAGTGCACTGCTCCCGGCTCTTCCACCCTCCTCCACCTGCAAAGAGGGACACTGTATATCGGTCGGGAGTGAAAACCCGGCCGATATACGGTCGTCTGAATAAGCCCTTAAGATGAAGATCTGGACCTTACCTGTATTCACTCAGATTTCCCTAATAGGGTTATTGAGAATGACACTCTAACCTAGACAATTCTTTAAAGGCAATATCCCACAAAACTAATCCCCACTGGTCAGCTGATAGTCGTTTAGTGTAAACACAGCCATGTTGACCAATGATAAGTCACTAGTTGTTCCGTTTCAGCTTACAAAAACAAAGTCTCTGGTTAATCAAGTGTCATTTGGTTTAAAGTCAGTTGTTTGAATAACTTTCAAACAAATCTGCATGGAGATCCCCTCTATGAAGGATCTCTTGGTGAACAACTATTGATGATCATCGCTTGGTGTATAAGCAAAGGAATGACTGTCCATGCTTCAACGACTTTCTGAGTGACGATTAGAGATGAGCGAGCGTACTCGGAAAAGCACTACTCGCTCGAGTAATTTGCTTTCTCCGAGTATCGCTGTGCTCGTCCCTGAAGATTCGGGTGCCGGCACGGAGCGGGGAGCTGCAGGGGAGAGCGGGGAGGAACGGAGGGGAGATCTTTCTCTCCCTCTCTCCCCTGCTCCCCGCTGCGACTCACCTGTCAGCCGCAGCGGCACCCGAATCTTCAGGGACGAGCACAGCGATACTCGGATAAAGCAAATTACTCGAGCGAGTAGTGCTTTTCCGAGTACGCTCGCTCATCTCTAGTGACGATCTTTACGATTGCTGCTCTGTGTAAAGTGATTGATGGGGTATAACCACTGGGTCCCCCTATCCACCACTAATCAGGAGAACAGCTTCTAGGAGGACCCTGAATGAATGGTGGAACAATCCATGCATCAGGACTGATAAACTGCTTGAACCCAGCTATCTCCAGCAGTCCCTTTGAAATGAATCCAATGGCAGTGCACATGCCTGAACGCCACACTATTCATTCAGGGACCTTCGGGATGCCCATTCTTGACATCAATAACGGTCTTAGTGGTCAGACCCCCACTGATCAGTTAGCTATCCCTTACGATATGGATAGGGAATAACAGGTTTGTAGGACTACCCCTTCAAAGCAGTCTCATCCTTGCTTCTGACAGCTGGATGATAACCAAGTACTCACTACTACAAGCTCCCATAGGTGCCACTTGGCTTCTAAACAACAAGCCTGTCTAGTTAGACTGTGGCATATACATCACTGCTTAACTAGGCAGATCTGCAGTGCAGGACACACACCGGTGAGTCCATAGTGGTTGTCAAACTTTTCCAAAAGCAGATGGGCGAACAGAATTTACAAACAAGGTGACAGAAATGGACAACTGAATGCAGGTTTTGTTTTTTTTGTGTGTGAAAAGGTTCCTAAATGCAGACGTACAAAACCAAAGAAAAATCAGACCATAATGCATACAGATTTATTTTATTTAACTTAACTCTTGTAGTACTGGAACTACTAGAAAAAAAAGCAGAGTAAGAGAATCTAAACTGCCTTAGGTTCAGCCATTCAAAATAGACAAAAGTTTCTTTTTTTTCCAATAATGTAAAGAATTCAGATTATATAGCAAGAACAGGAATAAATTCTTACAACAGAATATACAAAAACATGTTGAAAATTTTTCTTATCTACTGATTCATTTAATATAAACACAGGAATATTTTAAGAATAATTTACACACAGCATGTAATTTTAATGTAACAAATTGACCATGTTTTTTGATTTTTTTTGTTTTGCTTTTTCTTAACAAGAAAAATTGGAAAAGTTTTTTTTTTTAATCCATTTATATTATTTTTTTATTAGCAATGCATCAATTCCATAGAGTTTTTTTTTTTTTTTAAATGACCCAGAGGTAGTGATCATCTCTGGTCAGTTACTTTTCTTTCTGAAGCCTTACTGGATTGGAAAAGCAGAAAAATGGAACACACCGTTAACATTGAGGAAATCCGCTGAGAGAGGTTTGCTCAAGTTTGTCCTTTCGCGCAGAACAAGTTGATGCGTAAGGTGGCATCAAATTCGCTGGATCTTTATTCCGCCATTTGTAATGGTTTATTCCAAGCGGTAAAAATAAAAAAAAAGCCTGTTCAAACTAGATTATAGGTTCCTAGATATTTGAGCAACCAAAATCTCCAATTCTGCTGCCATCCAGTGAAGGCTGTTTTATCCATTGCGTTAACTGTAGTATACAGTAAAAGTGAAATGACCAGTATAGCTCTTCCCAATGTATCCCAATGCAACTAGAGGGTTATGTTTAAAAGAAAGAAAAAAAGGACTCTCTCTCTATATATATATATCCATCTCAATACTAATAGGGAGCAGAGGATACAGAACTGTTCAGTTATCACAATCCGTATAAAAAAAAGGGTTAAGTGTCCTTTTGGCATTTCATAAAGCTCAGAAACCAAAGACATTGTAGTGTGTATATGTAGATATCTATTATGTACATATTAGGACAGAAGCTGTGTAAAAGCAGGCAGGGATAGACATTCGATAATCTTGTCACTGTAGTAATGCAGCGAGACAAAGAGGAGTGTTATCTGTAAACCAGAATTTTAAATATTCTACCCGTAATCTACTGGACCTGGCAGACCCATCGAAGAATGCTAGTCAATAAATAGTAAATAATGCGAGATCACTTGAGCAAGACAAATGATGGAATAAGGTGCGGAGACTTGGAGTTTGGCACTAGTATATGGGAGGTGGTGCTTAAATAAGCATGAGTTAACCCCAAAGTAAGGGGTGGGAGAGGAAGAGCAGTGCCAACTGCTCCGAGCTGTTTTTCTGTAGGGCCCAGACCAGTTTGCACTTCCTTTCGCCCACACAGAAGTGTAAGAGCTCTCTTTCCAAGGCTAACAGAGGAACCTTAACTGATACTATGTGAAGAACAAATATTAATGCCGGACTAATATAATACTTGGCGACTACATCCAGTTCTAACCATGTTTAGTAGGATAGAACTGCCCTTGCAGTTACTTGTATTTTTGATATGTGTTGTGCTCCTATTTAAAGGGGTTGTCCAGTTGGAAATTCTTGTTGGTCAGCAAATGATAGATTAGCAGGGTTCCATCGCTTGGGACCCACACTGAGCATCCGCTCACAGGCCCTTGCACTCTTGTACTGATTTGATTTATGAAGAAAGCAGACAGCTCCGTCCGTACTGCAGTGGTCAAGTTTAGTATTGCAGGCTGAGTTATCATTGAAATGAATGGGAACTTTGCCTGCAATACCATGCCTGACCACTGCAGTAAGAGCGGATCTGCCTGCTTCCTGCAGAAATTAGCCAGGAAAATTGACTTCCCTGCCAATCTACTATTTATGACCTATGCTGAGGGTAGGCCATCAATAGTTTACAAGTTGACAACCCCTTTAAGCAAAACCAGTGTTTATCGTTTCTTCTATGGTGACAAAAATTAAAGAAGCTCACATAATTTTGATTAATTCCCAATGCCGAGTGGAGAATCTTAGACAAATCCTTAAAGATATATTGGTAAAAAAGGCTCGTGTCTAGTTATATTATTAGTTCAACCTATGTCAGTTAGCCATTTGCCAAGACAAATCAAATTAAATGCACCATTTAATGCATTTTACAAAGTAATGAAAGCAATAATGTTATGAGGCTTCTATTACTATAGTAAGCTAGTAATTCCATACATTGCCCCATCCTCATTTCTGTGTGTTCAATGATGTTCCTAATTTGGGGAGGGTGGGTGTGTGAAGCATCTAAGTGCCTTTTAAATAGAACGCTGAACCAAAAAAAAAAAGCAGGAAGATTAGAAAATGATAAAATAAAAAGAAATTAAAGTTCTGTATCTTCTGCTCCGCAGTCACACAAACTTGTCACTTGAGCATAAAAGGTGGATCAGTTTTGAACAATCACAACAATAAATGGATGCTAGACCTTAAATTATACTTCATTGAATGGGATATGGTTTAAAATTTGCTTCCTTAAAAGGGATTTTCCACTTTGCAAAATCTCTACTTATCAGAAGCGTCTCATAATAAGTTGACCAGAAATTGTCTTGGGATATCTGCCAATAGGTGTTCAATCTCCTTGCAGTGCTACCACGGGAGATACTAAGCATTCCACAGGGTCCATTCAAATCAGTGATCTTCCTATGTAACACAGGAGACGATACATGGGCCCTTCACAGAGACTCTTTGTAACTGATCTACAATCTGGCCAAGAAATGAAGATCCTGAATAAAGGAACCTCCCCTCCCATTACATAACTCAGAATTCCCTAATAAGGTATACAAACATGGGATTTCTAAACCCTTTTGAGGACCAAAGGACATATTTGTCCCATAGTTTGAAACGGCCCACAAAGTCAACTGAATCATTTAAGGCCCTGAAAGGGTTAAGCTCTTTGCTTTAAACCTTAGGCCTATGGTACATGGATGACTTCTAGTAGTACAACCCTGCCAAGACCAATTGCCTTTCTTTGAAGCTTTATTACACCATGGCTGACCTGTGCTTATGGGCCATCAAGAAAGTATATTCTTACCAAGGCAGATTGGTCCTCATACTCTTAGTAATCTGATCTTGCTACTAGAAAGCACCCACATATCTTACAAATGATGTTCTGTTAATTTGTGCTACAAAAATAAATCACTTACAGATATACAAGTCAGCCAAACAAACTTTGTAGGCATTGATAGAACAGAAACAAACGAATGAAGCCTCTAAGTAAACGGAAACCATTGCTATAAATGGTCTATATCATTTGGTGGCAATATACAAGGCACATGTACTTTAGTTACTGTGGAGAATAAATTCTTTAGTGCCACCTGTCCTGTTAAGATACCACTAGTACTGCTCACCTTTGGGGGGTAGGGGGATAAGTAGAACAGGGAAATTCTATGCTAGGAGATCCTTGCTTCCCCTAGCAGCAGGCGCTAGACAAGGGTCTTTCAGACCATTTGGTACCACTGATTTTAATGGAATCTGGTCATTAATTAGACAATTAGTCCATAGAAATGTTTTCAGAGCAGACTGTTGGGTTTAAAGTGTTTTACCAACCACAGTAAGTGATGGTATATGGATAGGACATTGCTTTCTGCTCGGTGGGGTTATTAATCAGTGGGTGATGTAGTGAGACAAAGGTAAGCACTGCATCCCCTTCTTTCTAGCAATCCGAGGCAGTCCCCAACAATCAGACCCTTACTCATCACAAATAGTACTAAAGTAATAAATAGTGATAATACATTACCCTGCTGTGCACTCAATGGAAGAGGAACAGTTCACGGGAAGGTAAATATCACCCAAATAATTGGGACCAATGGCAGTAATTACGGAATAGGGCAAAATCTATTTGTTTAACTCTGCCTACAAAAACTGCATGTCCATTACCTACATGCCTGCAAGTGACTTGGTAGCAGTATAACATGGATACAAAGAGAGGACATGAAATATCCACCTGAAAGTAACAATAACGTATCACTCTCTGGGCAAAACTAGACCCTTAAAGGGGTTGTCTCGCGCCGAAACGTTTTTTTTTTTTTTTCAATAGGCCCCCCCGTTCGGCGCGAGACAAACCCAAAGGATGGGTTAAAAAATATATATATATATTACTTACCCGAATCCCCGCTCTGCGACGACTTCTTTCTTCCTTCTCCAAGATGGCCGCCGGGATCTTCACCCACGATGCACCGCAGGTCTTCTCCCATGGTGCACCGTGGGCTCTGTGCGGTCCATTGCAGATTCCAGCCTCCTGATTGGCTGGAATCGGCACACGTGACGGGGCAGAGCTACGATGACGACGCGGGACCAGCTCTCCGGCACGAGCGGCCCCATTCACAAGGCAGAAGACCGGACTGCGCAAGCGCGTCTAAAAATGCCAGAAGACAGCGAATTTAGACGGATCCATGGCGACGGGGACGCTAGCAACGGAGCAGGTAAGTGAATAACTTCTGTATGGCTCATATTTAATGCACGATGTACATTACAAAGTGCATTAATATGGCCATACAGAAGTGTATAACCCCACTTGCTGCCGCGAGACAACCCCTTTAAACATGCATCAGCTGAACACAAAAAATCCACTGCAGCCTCAAGGACAACTGTTGGGCGCATGAGCACCCGTCATTCTTCCCAGCGAACAACGTTCCTGTGCTTTTACACACAGAGATAGTCGTTCAGTGAATGGAGGCGCACTGGAAATCTCTTCCGGCTGCCTACCTCCCACCACATTGAACAGGCAGTTGCTCAAAGAGTTAATGATTCCTGTTTACATTAAGCAAGAAGTCGCTTGCTAGCCACTTCATTTCAATGCGCTGAAACAAAGCGACTAATGAGCGATTTTCTCGCTCAGCGTCCTGGCAGCTGTGTGTACGCTGTACAATTATTTGAGAAAATCGCTGTTTCAAATGATTATTCAGGCAATTCTTGCCTCATGTAAAAGATACCTTTAGGGGGGGGGGAAATCTACTTACGATGAAATGTACTAATGAAATAAGCATTTTCTTACTCATCTTCATTAGGGATCTCTATTTGTAATCAGTCTGTTCAATTTTTGGAGCAGGAAAAAAATGGAATTCAAACAGATTAAGGATTTTTTCCATTGATTTCAGTTTGAAACAGTTCCATTAGGATTCCGGTTTTTTTTTTTTGGTAACAGAACAAATAGCGCTATTTGTGCAATTAAAAACAAAAAAAACCATAATGGAGCAGAATCAAGCTGAAAGCATTCTTTATTTTTTATTTTTATTGAAATCCCATTAAAATCAATGGGGGGGGGGGGGGGGGGGCTTAATTCCATCTGAATTACATTTTTCTGCTCCAAAGAAACAGACCGAAATCCCTAAAAGGCAGGCGTGGATGAGCCCTTACTAAGTGTATTGATACATGATGGATTTTATCTATACAAACCAGAGGCAGCAACTTTGTAGCCTGGAATTTGACTTATAAATTCAGTATAGTGTAAGTGACATTTTGCTTAACGTATCAACAGGACTTGTTCTGTTAGCAGTAGGAGCAATCATAAAGTAATGCGGCCTGAGGCATTTCATGCTAGATTCTTATACAACCACAAGTAACCTGCTGATTGATTTGTAAGATAAAATCTCTCCAGCTGCCGGGCTTTACTTTTAGATCGCTCCTGTTGCAAAAGTAGCAATTCTGCTATTAACACTGTATAGGAAATAGCAGCTCTGCAAAGTGCCTCCGTAGGTGACGGACTTTTGTTGACTGTCACCTCAAAGCAATTCCTGTCCTACTATTGGGAAATAAAGATCCCTAGTGCCCATAAGGAGGCGCCGAGCACGGAACTGGAGGTGTACACCCCAGTCCCAATCATTCCAGCAGGATACATGGTAGCAATTACACAAAGTGCCTAATGACTCTAGTGTCTAAAATGCTCCTGCATTTGGAGCGAAGGATTCCTAGCGAGACCATTTAGTGAAAGTCATTTTTTTTTCCTACTATGCATCCAATAATAAAGACATTTTTTTCTTTTTTTTTTTTTAAACATAACCCTCATAGTTTATTGGGATCTGAGGAGTTTAGCAGTATGTGCGACAGAGAGAGAGGGGGGTGAGGCAATCACCATGTCAAGAGGTTATCACCGTGTCAAGGAGGTGCCATCATTCTGAAATAATTTAGATGCAAAACCTGTAACATTAAGGAAATCAACCAACATCAAAAACTTCAATAAGTAACATATTACCCCTTCATTACAAAAGAAACCTGGGCAATCCGCCCTTTACTGCTCATACAGTCACTGACCAAGACAATATTTATACAGAAACCAATTACATTCGAAGTATTGCTAAAAACTTGGGATGCAATTTTTTTTTTCTTCTGTGTCCTTACCAGCTGACAATATGAGTAACTTGCATAGAAGATTCCCAGCTGTAAGGCCTTACCTAGAAAAAAGCAGCATATGTTCTACCAGAATGCTGTAAAAAGCTAGAGTGTCAAAGGCTGTCACTTTCTGGGGCTGGTTAACAAGAAAAAGAAAAGCAAAAAAGTTAAAGTGATGTATTTTGCCTCCATTTCAATAGAACAATGGATTGTAAAACCTAAAAGTATATAAAAGGCTGGTTGCATAACTGGGGGGTTCAGTTGCCCTTTGCGATAGTAGGAACTGATTCCAAAGGGATGAGAATGGCAAAATAATGCACTGGTACCTCTTTGGCATCTGTCCCTGGTTCTTTCATTGACTGAACCACCACCAGCGTATGAGCCCAGCCTAATACTTCTAGACTATTCCAAACTTCTGCAATGAGGTTGGTTTCTAGTGAAGAAATGAGCAGCATGTTGGTTGAGCGCAGAATAAACCTGCTTCAACCATAAGAAACCCTTCTACATTATATAGTATCACTTGTATGCAGAAATGAATGAACTCTGCCTATAGTATATACTGATACTTACGGTAGGTGAACCTCACCGAGCGACGACCGCGAAGGTCTGTATTTTTTTTTCTTCAGTGTATTAAGTCTAGAACTTTCTTACAAAAAGTGAAAACCTTTGAAGCTCCAGTAATTGAGCATCATGGCCATGTAATTCAGCTACAGCTGGAGCTGTGAATTTTTCCATCACTGACTAAAGAGATGGCTTTTATTATTATTTTTTTGGCTAGGAAAGAAGCATCCCCATAAAAGACCGGACTTCATATACGGTGGTTCCATCATGTAACCTTAAACAAGACATCTCTCAAAAACACTTATAATACCCCATGCACCCCAACACACCCCGGTAAATTGGAATGGTAGATCACCTCTCCCTCCTCTCTTTAACAGCATTTTGTTGCTTGAGTAGTGTATGAGGTTACCGGTTTTATGGTTTATTGTCAACTGCTGAAAAATGTGAGATGTACTTTTTTTGTCATTTTTATATAATATGTTTATATATAGATATTTACACATATAAAAAATAAAGAGTGAGGTAGATAAATGTTTGGGAAAAAAATATTGAAAACTGTCCCCTGTCATTTACCAAAAGAAAAAAAAAAAGAAAAAAAAAACACTCTCAATACATAAGAATGTGTTGGGGCATTTTTACAGTGACCAAAACCGATGAGAACAATAAATTAGAAAATTAAAAGAAAAAAAAAAATCCTACATAGAATACCTTCTTAGGTTTAGGGGCTGCACGATAAGAACAATAGACAGGATGAGATCTGATTCCATATGCTAATGGGAAGACATTCATGTTTATGCAGACACAATAACCTGTGAGTAATAAAACGGTTAGAAAGTAGAAAAACTCCTTCACCCAAGGCAAATATCAGAGGGCTTCACTAAACATGATGGGTGACCACGAAATATGCTGCAAGCCATAGAAACTATCCATGCATTAAGTGTACCGCTTATTTATAGGGACCCTGATAGAAATATTAGCGTGTTGCAATATGAGTGACTACATATCAATCCAGCAATAGGAGTATATAGAAGAACCCTCCTCATGAATTCCTATTCCCCATGTATATTTTTACAGCCCATCGGCAAATTAGTCGCACAGAAGTTAACATTTTCCCAACTTACCAGCTCTACTATAGGAGTTTTTTGGCTAAAGACAAAACATTAGTGATTTGCTCGTGACGCAATTGCCTATAGACAGTCTACTGGCAGCTACCAAGATAAATGTGTAAAACTCTACTCTTGTAGACAATATATTTGGGAACTACTTAGGATATCCCCGTGTTCTTTAGTCACGGTTCCCCAAACTTTAAGACTAAAGATTAACCCTTCCAGTTTTTATACTTTATTATGGTGCAAGATGATTACTTAGAAGACAGCAGTGCTTCTAGGGTGTTCTTTCCTGGAGAAGCATACGCCTTCTCCTTCCACTTGGGTCAAGCATGCCTGTATATAAAAGACCAGGCCTGCAGTAAATTGCCCATATGTAATCACTGTCTGACCAAGAGAGTGATGACCGAACCCCTAGTGAACCCCAAAAGTGAAGGCCCTGTATAGTGCCATATCCCCTTCAAAGTTTTCTCTGCATAGGACGTCCAGCATTCGGACCCCATTGATTAGAAAGTGATGGGCTATCCCGCTAGCAATAAGTGCAACCAACAGTAGTAGATCTCTTAGATGACCGGATATCAGATTACTTCTTATGGATACAGCACATATTCGCACCCTATATCACGTTCTATTTGAAAGATTGGTATTTTGGTCTAAATACGGACTAACGTCACATCTTTAAGCACAGCAAATGGCAATGCAAATGAATATGGTTGCTTGATCCTTTAAAACACCAAAGCTGCTTGTAGTATACATTTACCTATGTTTACCTTCCAAATGCAATAATACATATCTACAAGTAGTATTGCAATGGAAGAAGCGTTACCAGTAGTATTGTATTCCACTTCATCTATGTTGCATAAGACCCCACTGAATGACATAACACATAAATGCATTCTGTGTCTCGAATAAGAGCCATCACACTGCTCGGTACCAAGGTAAAGCACCCAAAACTAAATTGCAAGTAGTCAGATTGTAGAAATAAGTGCCTGTTTTTTACCTTTCCACCTTGAAACCTAACCGGACATGGCACTGCACAATAATGAATGTGCCAGAATATTTCTGTGTGGTGCTTACTAGAGATGAGCGAGCACGCTCGGTAAAGGCAGTTACTCGAGCGAGCATCACTCTTCTTGAGTAACTGCATACTCGTCCGAGCAAATGCGGGGGGGGGGGGGGGATGAGATCTCTCTCACTCCCCCCCACCGCCGCCCCCTGCATTTGCTCGGACGAGTATGCAGTTACTCGAGAAGAGCGATGCTCGCTCTAGTAACTGCCTTTACTGAGCATGCTCGCTCATCTCTAAAGCTTACAGTACCGGCAGAAAATATTGTTTCACTCACTGCTCAGTCTGATTTCTTTGGTGCTCTGGAAATACATAAGTGAATGGCTCTAGACAGCTGCAAATAGTTTGTGTAGTAGGACTTGGTAATGTGAGAATTAAAGGCGATGGCTATCTGCAAACTCTGAGGATAGTGGAGTGTGAGAACTGTATTACATGTCCAGCCCTTTGCATATATATCGGACAACATATCACAGGTAAGAAAGCCATCATATAGGTCAAGCCATTATTTCAGATGCATTGCCTGCGTTTTCCCATCTTGCCTGTAGATGCAATAAGGCACCACAAGGTGACATACTGCGCTTGAAGACAGCGACAAGTTACTTGGAATCAATTTAGTTTTAAAGAATTTGGTCTGTGTATCACATACGCTTTGTCCTTGGGATTGAAGGGTTTTTCAAAATGCTCCAAAAATACAAGTTGAGACTGAACGCGCGGAGCTGCAATCTAATAATCCACACAAACAACACATACAGGCAACAGATCCGGAAAGATGTAAGCAGTCCTGTAGCCACCAGCCAGTGAAGTGCTCTGCCAACTGGAGGTACAGGAACAAAAACAGAGAATTTGGTAAAGATGAAACTGTATGATTATTCTTTTTTTGTTTTTGTTTTTTTAACCTGAGTTTTTGTTTGACGCATTGCATTACGACAGAATGGTCGCTGTGTGAGGAAATAAGAGAGACATAGGACAAAAAGTTATACACTGTATCATAAGACACTTTTCTCGGCCCCTCCACCCTTCCCTAGACACCTGTAGGAAACATCTAATAAAAAGAAGAAAAAAAAACAACAACGTACACACAAAAAAAGGCATTAAACAAACAAATGGATAATACTACATGTTCATTTGTGGGAGGTGCACAATGTGAGGGGGTGGGGTGGGGGCGTTATGTGTTGAAGTGGCGCAGAAAAATGCAATGATCCAAAATCATCCCATCCCAGTAGATGGAAATTTCTAGCAAAGTGTGTGTGTGTATGTATATATATATATATATATATATATATATATATATATATATATATATATATATATATATATATATATATATATATATATATATATATATATATATATATATATATATATATATATATATGTGTGTGTGTGTGTGTGTGTATATATGTGTGTGTCTGTGTGCCCTGTGAAAAGAGAAGCGGCTTTGATAGCAACATGAGGAGATGAAAGAGTAGACCTGAAGGTGCATTTTTTTTTGTAAGTTTTTTTTTTTCTATCATATATTAAATACACAAAAGATAAAGAAAAAATAGCAGCCTTTTTCTGTACAGACATAGATGAATATCTGAACCATAAAAAAGTTATAAAAGGGACACAAAATGTGTATGTAAATGACGCTATGACCTCACATTGAACTGTAAGGACCTGTTTTTTTTGTTTTTTTTTTATAAATTCATTGCAAGAAAGAAAAAGAAAAAAAAAATACCCCTTTTCGCCCCCAACCCAAAAAAAAATAAAAATTTGTATATACGTATGAGGTGCAAGAAAGTAAGTTAAGAGATGTGGAGATGGCTGGCTGGGGTTTGCAGGAAAGTCACGTTCTAAGATTTCCAACACAAACAGAAACTCAAAATTTCACTTAAGATAAGCCTCCCCATCTGTTGTTTACCTGGATACACACAGCCTTCTATCCAATTTCATCGCTGTAGCCTCTGAAAAGCAGAGTCTTGCACTTTACTGTAAACCCCTGCCTGCGTTTTCTTTGTGATGTGATATTTTGCCAGTTTTCTCCAGAATGTACATTACACATATTTATATATTTACAGGATTATTCCACTTCCTACCTCATCACACGCAAAAAGCAAAAAAAAAAAAACTAAGAAAATGCTTAATTTAGATAGCAAGTTCCCCATTAGACAAAAATAAAAGAAGAGCGCATGGGTTTGTGATATGAAAAGGGACTTCATCCATCCACACTGTCCATGCTGTAACAAACAAAATAATCTATTTGGCAAAGACTGTCAGAATTAAATAAATTTCTGGGTTGCATTATGCTTTCGATTTCCTAGTCTTTCATAGAATGGGCCGAACGTAAAAAGAAAAACAAAAAACAAAAAAGTAGGTTTGTTTGCCTTGCTCTGGCCCAAAACTTGGTAGGAAAGAAGAAGTGCTTTCATCCTTGTTGTGTGAGAGCAGGAACCGGCTTACTGTGACACACAGTTAAGAGGGGGCACTGGCCTGACGTACCATGTCCTCCAAGTACACCAGTGCCAACTTGGTAGGCCGCTGAAGCCCGACCAGAAGAAAAAGTGGATTAGCGTTTGCACGGATACGGAGGGAGCCTCCCGCGTGTTTAGTCTTAGATGCACACGAGGGGCCTAGAACTTTTAAAAGTTTTCGTCAGACCTCAAACCTTGATCAGCAGGCTGAGGACTGGGGGAGAGGTAGTGCCCTCTCGTTCTTGCGCCCCCCGTTCATGTGTGCATATGGTTGCCTCTCGTCAAAGCTGGCCCTTAAGACAACTACACCTGGGCCGTTCTCAGCCTTGTGTCCCACGAGATGCTCAGATGTCTGCAGGGTACATGATGGATCCAATGGAATGCTCTCCATGTTCTCTGCCTCCAGGTCCAATTCCTCTGTGTCTGGAGGTTTGTTCTCCTCGCTGTAAAAAAACGAAACTTCTCTGAACGCTGGATCGATCTCGTCTTTAATGCTGCTGATTATTTCCAGGAATGAGGGCCTCATTTTAGGGTTGTATTGCCAGCATAGGCGCATCAACTCAAACCTAGGAGAGAAGAAAGGGAAAAAAAAAGACAAGACAAGAGATTAAAGGACATTGCAATATGACACAAAATGGGATTTTTGTGCATTTTACTATCAAAACTGAGAAACAGAAATACTCCATTTTCCCAGGTTATCAGTCATGTTAACCATCTTGTGTCTGGAACTAAGAAAACTGACTGCAGCTAGACCGTCTTTTGCCCTGTCTACATTAAGAATCAGAGATTGTTAAGAGTGTTGTCCCACTTCTAGATGTTTTACTGCAGGAAGCAGACAGCTCCATACATTGCACAGTGGCCCAGGTTAGTATTGCAGGTAGAGTCATATTGAATTGAATGCGAGTCCCATTCAATTGTCTTGCAGTACCAACCCAGGCCTCTGCGCAATGTATGGAGCTGTCTGCTGCAGCAAAACATCTAGCAGTGGGACAACCCTTTAAACACAGATCTCAGCCATTCACCAACTGGAAATCGAACAAATCAATAGGAAACGAACGCCTGTATTCCCTGCAAGACTCTGGTTTCAGAATAATCATCAATCCTGTAAACTGACAAATAGTCGGGGCAAGATTATCTCCTGTTTACTTGCATTTATTTCTAAATTTAGTGAACTGTCTAATGCAGGAGTAGCCCTTTAAGGACACATCCACAAAGAGAAAATCCGCAGAATTTACCTTCCCTGGGAAGTCACTATTATGGCCCTCTCTGCCTCATAAATAGAGACAGATGAGTGTTGGCCATTTATTACTCATTCCCAAAGCTAGATTCATACACGCAGTTTCTGGTGCAGTTGTTGATGCAGTATTTTGAGCCAAAGTCAGGAGTCAATCGAAAAAAAGAATAAAGGTAGAACATATCCTGTCTTCCATCTACTTGTGTTGCCTAAGAAACTAATGTGTAAATCCAAGCCTAATACTTCTATCATTCACAATTCCTATTCTCACTGTAGCAGCCTGACTGCAATGTGGTACTACAGGTGCAGCAGAGTTTGCGATTGAGTTTTAACGCTTTGCGATATCGCGTTAACCTTTACAAAGGCTTTTCTTAGGTCAAGGTGAAAATTAGCTTTTTCACGGCTCACAATAAGAATTTTTTGAGACAAGTTATGGCAAACAAGTTAAACTCTGCTACATCTGTATTTATAGTAGCCTACAAAAATATAACTGACCCCTTTATGGAAGAAGTACATATATGTAACACTCAACAATGCAGCACATGTTCTGGTTCCTGATGCAGCACACCCAGTCTATTCCCACCAAGGGCGCCTCTTCCTGTAATAGTTGCTCTTAAGCACAGGATCTCTCCTCTACCCTTGCGGCCCCTTCACGTGGGGTCCGTGCTGGGGAATCAGGTCTGAGCTGGGAAGCCAGACGTCTGACGTGCACACAGAACTCTGTCACTTGACGCTCCCCGAGCCATTCCGGACTGACCATGCTTCCAGCTCTTGCCATAAATGGGATGCTTTTTAATCCCCCTCTTCCCCTCCCGTGTGGATTTAATACCTTGTTTACTGAATCTCAAGGAGGAGCTGCCTCGTGCACGGAGGGAAGGAATCATGTGCTCACCAGCACACCAGAGCCCCATTTGGAGGATGGATATCTTTCTACCTCCGATGTGTTTACAAAAAAGCAAAACAGAAAAAGCTTGTACACAGGAAATCCAACGAACGGCGACTGCACATGTGGTCCAGAAGTAGAACAAGCATCGTGGCAATTCACTTCGCAATAGCTATGTGGTTCCACCACAACGGTAACAGCAAGGATTTGCAATCACATAGGGTTCTTGTTGACTGGGAGGGGGTCTACTGCCACCTTATAAAATAATAGCCCCTTCTATAGTCTATTAGATATTTTAGACTGCCATGACTGAAGGTGCTCTATACTCCATGCCGTCGGAAAGAAAGAGGCTCATATGCTGTTTTTGCAAATAGACCCTGTGTCAGGAGTCACACGTCTCAATAATACTAAAGGGCCTTTTACCTGAGCAGCATATGGACAATGGACAAGTTTAGAGGAGCATCGTTTGTCACTAAATTGTTGAGGATGGGTCCAAAAGGTCTCGTGTTATATTGGTTGGTGCTTTTAATTGGACAGGGGATGCCCCTTCGGAGCAGGATGTGCACCTTCTTTGAGAGTGCAGACTGAAGGCCCGAAGAAAGAGCAAGTCCTGTATTGAAATGCGTCCAATGAAAGGCATCAACCATCTACCGATGCTGTGGTTGCTCTGCCAAGCAGCGCCATGAATTCCCCTGCTTTTCTTTTGTTGCGTTGGATCTACTAAGGCGGTTTTCTGCTCATCCGTCCCGAGAGGCTGCAGCAACTGATAGGTATTATTAACAGTGATGTGCTGCCAACAACAACAGAACTATATGTTTCCGAGCGATTCCACCAATGATCAATACAGTAACACTGATTGTTCCGTGTAAATGGAGCTGATGAGCACCAGTCGGCGCTCGTTACTGGCAGAAAGTTTGCCAGTGTAAAAAAGGGTCCTTAGAATTTAGCGCAATGGGGTCTATTTGTTTGGAGAACTAGAAACAGCTACGTTACATTCCGACTTAGTGATGCAGGTCCGGCTGCTATAGAACTCAACTACTAATCACCTACCCATCGCTAATGTATTCCGTATAGGAGTGTAATGCAGCAAGCAAATTACCCATCCCGGACGTAATGTAAGCGAAAAGAAACTTGTCGCAACTGTGATTCATGACAAGCGATTCTCCGGATTAAGGACAAAGCGATGACCCCAACCATAGAATAAAGCGTAGCGAGGTTTTATGGGAATCCCCTAAAGGACAAGTTAGAAAGGCCTCCCCCATGTCTGGCCTCTTTAGAAACGTCCCATGATACTCATCTTTCAATTGCAGCGAGCACAAAAACAAACAAACATGTTTTGCAGGCGGCTCACACCACATCTGATAGTGAGCGATCACTGGAGCTCGTAGCAAAAGAAAATGCCCCGTCAGTAGATGGGAGGATGAACTGAAACAGTCATTTACAGAGTGCACAGACTATGATATCAATTATAGCAAGACTTCCCAGACTGTATTGATCCAGCGAGGGGCCAGGGCTTCTAATGCAAATAATCCAGCCACATAAAAGGCGTTCCACCATAACCCTAAACAGCAGATGCACTTCAACAGACACACGTGTGGGTGCGCATAATGCAGTGTTAGCCTCATTCCACACAAGCGCATTTTAACATGTCTGTAATATGAACATTGGTTTGATTTTCTACTGGGGAAATACAGATCAGTGTTTGCCCAATAGAAGGCGATACCAATTAATGCTAATATGGAGGCAAAAATAGACAAAAGTGGCGCATGATACTTTTTGAAACACGGATGTGAAAAATACAGCCATGTAAATAGATACATGGATTTATATTAGCTCTGTATGACGGCCTGTATGAGCTAATAATGAGTGAAATATGGTCCTGTGAAAGCGGTCTTATAGCATTATCTGCCTTCTCTTAACTACAGCATAGCCCACCTCAGGCACCGAGCCCGGGGGCTGCAAATGAGGACGCCGTAAGTTTCTTCACAAAGGAGCGGAAAATATGCTCATGATAACGGCTGTATGATATTGATAGTTTGTCAATTCAGATCGTGAGCTCAATCAAACCTGATCAAGTATCAGAACAGCATATAAAGCCAATATTCTAACTCTTGTGGTGCATCAGAAGGATTTCCGATGTGTACCTGGTGTACAAATATTGATGGGTACCAATTTATAGGCACTGGGAAATCACATAATATACAAGGGATCCAAGAGAAGAAGTGAATAGTGGCAGCATACGGGGAGATTTCATAAAAATGAAAAAAACTTTATTGCTTCATAACCAATCCATATAAAGTGGGGAAGCTACGTTTCGGCCCACAAGAAGCCTTTTTCAAGCTACTTTCTTTCTTCTGGATAGAATATACAAGGGAGTCAATTAAGAAAAAAATTGCAATTCGCACCGTTTACATTTTTTCTATTGGATGGCTCTGTATAGGCTATGCTCCTTTATACAGAAATAACAGGAAACACATTACATATACACATGGTAAAAGGTCAAGTTCCCTGGTGCAAGTACCGAGTCATGACAAACCCCTTGGGTAATGTCACATCGTGGCATTTTCCAGGCAGACCGTTTTTGTGGGGGTGTTTTGCAATTGCCTTCCCCAGTCATCTCTTTACCCCCCAGTAAGCTGGGTATTCGTTTTACCAACCTCGGAAGGATGGAAGGCTGAGTCAACCTTGAGCCGGCTACCTAAACCTGCAACCTTCAGGTCGTGAGTGAGCGCTTAAGACCACATTTCTGCGCCACACAAGGCTCATAAATAGAGATGAGCGAGTATTCTCACTAAGGCACATTACTCGAGCGAGTAGTGCCTTAGCCGAGTATCTCCCCGCTTGTCTCTAAAGATTCGGGGGGAGGAACGGAGGGGAGATCTCTCTCTCCCTCCCTTGGGTTGCATTCACAGAGTGCGATTTTGTAATAGTTTTTACATGCAACTTTACAGCCAAACCTAATAGTAGATTCTTGTGTGAGGAGAGCCCAACGCAGCGCTGCATTCTTCCGTTTCTCCCATGCAAAATGCATTCAAAATCTGTAGTGTGTGGCCAGGTCTTACCAATGTACTGATATATTACTTATGTTTATATAATTTTGGCGGAGAATACCAGAAACACAGGTCATTTAAAGCATGTGCACTGTAAATACGAAGTACTATATGTATAGCTGCTGCCACGAGAGGGCAGACCGTTGTATCTAAAGAGCAGCTGTAGCGCCTGTTCTATTAGCTGCGCTAATTTGTGCCCCTCCCAGGTATCTGCTGCATAAGAAATTGCAGACAACAAGAAATCGTACTGACCACCTGAAAGTTGCATAACTTTTCAGGGTAGTCTAATTAGATTTCCATGAGAAAACCCTTTAATAGCTGTACATATAATGCAGCTGCAATACTGACTATATACGTTATAAATATATGCTGATCCCTGGATGCCATCTCCTCAGTGAACCCTTTCTAACACCTGGAAATAAAGAAAGAAGAAGCGACATACAGCATATCTGGGCAGTTATCTGGCTTCTCTAGGAGACCTCCTTCCATGACAAACCGAAGGACCTGCTCATTGGACATGCCGTGGTACGGCTGCTCAGCTAGTGTAGCTATCTCCCATAACACGACACCAAATGACCTGCAGAGATGAGAGTGGAAGAAAGTAGAGAAGTTAGAATTAAAATTTTAGTGTGAATTTTAATTCAGATTTTTTTATGATTTCACTTCCAAGTCAAGCTACCGGGAATGTATGCAATACTTCTAATTACCAGACATCAGAGTGAGTGGTGAAGACACCGTCCTTGAGAGATTCTGGGGACATCCAGCGCACTGGAAGGAGGCCTTTTCCTCCCTTTCGATAATAATCTGTCTCATAAATGTCTCGGGTCATTCCGAAGTCTGGGGGGGAAAGAAGCAAATACAAAATTATGATTAAAAGGAACAAACAAAACCAATGTTCCCTAAGTGTTGAGGCAGGGAAGATAATAGGCTAAGAAGAAACAAGGACATACAAGTAATTAGTAGTCATCATCTATGACCTTTCACACAGGCCAAATATTGGGACAATTTCCTTATTTCCAAACAATTTCTAACAATAACTGAAAGACCCTTTGGTTGTCTTGATCTTAATTGAGGGGTCTGTACACAAGGAGAGTCCATACACAATGAGCACAGAGCAACCCAAGCCCAACTCTAGAAACATTATTTCCAGTTTTTGTAGTTCTACTTCTACATGGGACAATGGATTTACTTCAGAAAACATGTACTTAGAAGAGTCTTCCGACCTTTAGACTTGTGGATATTCCCACCTATCTCCAGAATTGATGTCCCCAGGCAGAGAATGAAATTAGGAGAGGCCATACATGTCCACAGCTCTCTGCATTCACTTCTATGGGAGTTATGGGAATAGAGGAGCATGGCTTGTGAAGGCCACCTCCATAGGCCATGGTCGGCTTTTTCCGTAATGGACACATATGTATAAAAATATGAACACTACATATCCACACGTCTCTTATGCGACCACATACAGTACAAGCAAACTACCCTGGTCTACCATTGCATTTCTTTTAGTAAAGGAGATTTATATAGGTTTACCTCCGATTTTGACTGTGAAATCTTCAGACACCATGCAGTTTCGGGCTGCTAGATCTCTGTGAACAAATTTATTTGCATTGAGATATGCCATCCCATCTGCAATTTCCCCTGCCATCTGGATCATCTTCTTCAAGGAAGGAGGCGGCTGCCCAGGGTTAGTCTGAAATGGAATAGAAGAGATGGCCAGGTATAAATATGTGCACACATCTCTGCTTTCTGGCATCATAATGAGAGGGTCTACAACAGGTTACACAAATTACTGCTGCTTGGGAAATAAACATCAGTTTCCAAAAATGAACGCGGAGGTCAGATAGTCTATCAATAATTAGCAGAAGAAGAATAGAGATGTGACTGAAATACCCAAAACGATAACTAGACAAACTTCCAGCCTCTTGGAACCACTTTCAGATACCCGAAACCCATAGTGATGGACATCAAATTAACTCAGTGGGTAGCACTGTTGCCTTCCAGTGCTGGGATCCTGGGCTCAAATCCCACCAAGGACAATATCTGTATGAAGTTTGTATATACTCCCTGTGTTTGAGTGAGTTTGCTCCAGGTACTTCAGTTTCCTCCCATATTTCAAAAACATACAGATTGGGGATTATCATCTATATTCACCTAGGTGAACAGAACCCAATCTCAAGTGATATAAAGTGCTGCGTAATATGCATGCCCTATATAAAAGGTGATCATTATTACATATCGAATATAAAAAATACATGGATACAAGTGCCCATCCAATATAACAGATGGATCTTCCTCTATGCTTATGCAGCCTTACAGAGCGCTAAAACTTTCAAATTGGCCCAGATGAAACATTGCTAAACTATGAGCACCTAGGAACAATCTATCCCAATCGTTAGGGGTATGTACAGTATTTTACATCTACCGTAATAATAGGAGAGCACATAAATCCACATGAATATTTTTCAAGGTAAAAGTCAGGAACACAATGTTCTCTCCTGTCTGCTTCCACCAAGTATCACTGTGGAAACACAGTATGCTGGAAGCTAAGCTGAACAGATTTGCTTATTACATTTGAACTTCTCAATTTTAAAGTACAACTAACACCTTATATCGTATACATAAAAAAAAATAAAAAATGGTATGGACCTTAGACGGGAGTGCTTTCATATACTGTAAATTAAAGTGTTGTCCAGTTCCAAACTAGTCAACAATAGTAGATTGGCGGGAGTCTGTCACCTGAAATCCCCGCAGAAGAGAAGTTCTGAGCCAGTGCACATACCCACTGAGCTGAAGTTCTCATTTACTTCATGGCCTGTAATACCAAGCTTGGCCACTGCAGTAGAAACAGAGCTGTCTACTTCCTTCACGAGTGCTCCTGCCCAGCAAACAGCTGATCAGCGGGGAAATCCTTGGTGTCAGAACCCCACGATCTACTATTGAGAACCTATCCAGACAACAAGATGGTTGTGTACTATTGAAGACTGGCAATCAATCGTTCACAACTGGACAACCCTTTTAAAGCAAGCCATGGGCATGAAATGTAATAGAGTTGGTCCTCCAACAGGACCCATGATAGTTAATGTTATAAAAAAAAATAGGAATAGAGATCTAGCAACGTTTAACTTGACTTCAATAACATTCTATGACGTTCCCTCCTCTAAAGCCATTGAAAAGTTATTGTTGTATTAACACAGCAAACGTAATTGAAAAGCTATTGAACTTACTAATAAACTGTGGTACAGGAGGTTATCATAACACGGTAAGAGTCCAGTTAAACTGTGCTACATCTGTATAAGCACAGACAAGAAATCATCAAATGCAAAAACAAAGAACGCCTCCGTCTACTACCTTTGCCCTATTGCATGTTAACTAGTTGTGGTTGGTATGTTTGTGAAAGAGTTAGGCAAGGAAGTAACAGTCCTAAAGGGCTTGTCAGCTTAAGGCTGGACACCCACTGGCGTTTTATTCTCTTTTGCGCTGCGAGAGCAAGTGAAAACACTTGCAGCACAAGAAAGACACCGGGATGAGGCCGGGATATCGCCAGTCTTTTCAATGGGGCCAGTAGCAGCAGCGCTAGTCCCATTGAAAAGATAGGTAGAATACCGCGGACTTCTGCCATAGCTATCACAGCTGTGGCAGGAGTTTCCTTCATCCCCGTGGAGACCGCGGGGATGAAGGAATCCTCTGTCACAGCTGTGGCAGAAGTGCAGCATGCCTTCCCATTGCTTTCAATGGGATTGGCACTGCTGCCGGTCCACTGAAAATAGTGGTTTGTGGCAAACCCCGCAGTATGATTTTCAGGGAAGGGCTTGAAATATAAGCCCTTCCCTGAAAATCATCATTAACTGGTAAAAAAAAAAAAAAAATTACTCACCTCTCCGCCGCTCGGACGCATCCTCCGGCTGGCTCCCCGATTTAAAAATCCCCGCCTACTGAAAGGGCTGTGCTGATTGGCTGAGCGCTAAGCCAATTATAGCTAGAGCTTAGCTATTCATTCATGAATAGCTAAGCACTAGCTGTAATTGGCTGAGCGCTCAGCCAATAGCTAAGCACTAGCTGTAATTGGCTGAGCACTCAGCCAATCAGCACAGCCCTTTCAGGAGGCGGGGATTTTTTTAATACCCGCCTGCTGAAAGTGCTGGACAGCAGTGTCGGGGAGCCAGCCGGAGGACGCGTCTGAGCAGCGGAGAGGTGAGTAAATCTTTTTTTTTACTTTTTTTAACCAGCTTTTGATGATTTTCAGGGAAGGGCTTATATTTCAAGCCTTTCCTCGAAAATCATACTGCGGGGTTTGCCACAAACCACAGCACTTTTTCCACAGCTGTCACAGCTGTGGCAGAGGATTCCTTCAAGCCTGCGGTATTCTCGCTATCTTTTCAATGGGGCTAGTGCTGCTGCCGCTGGCCCCATTAAAAAGACTGGCGATATCCCGGCGTCATCCCGGCTTTTTTCTCACGCTGCGGGACAAGTGTTTTTACTTGCTCTCGTAGCGCAAGAGAAAAAAAAAACGCCAGTTAGACAACCACTATCCATATGTCCTACTGGAGCAGCTCTTCCTCACTGAAGGGACAGACCGCCGATTTCAGTGGGTGGCTTCGCCCTTCAATCAACAGCAAAAACCAAACATTAAATAGTTGTCTTATTGTCCTTGGATAAAGCCTGTGGTCTTCTCTCTTGGTAACACTATGTACCCAAAGATAAAATATTGACCTCCATCATGTGTGCGAATGCAGCAGATCAAGGAGAGTCCATGCACAATGAAGACCCTGACACAAGCACAATCCAGAGCACAGCTTTTAGTTGCAAAGAGTTTAGAAAAGTGTTTGTAACTATTAATAATCCTGTCCGTTAACAATACATGCACTAAATCTGACCAGAGATAATAACCAGCATACAGTTTGTTGACAGGGTGCAATAAAATAATCAATATGTCGCCACTCCCCGCGGCTCTGTGTTACCGCAGCCTGTTCTCTGAACATATAGCATAGGAATTTCGAGTCCTGGTGACGGTAGGGTCACAAACAAATTACAGCCCTTGGAATGTGGAAGGTACTCTCTTGGGCACTGGAATGCAGATAGGCAGACTTAGTTTAGCTAATATTGCCCCTTAACCTTCTCACAATGGTACCTGGCACAGGGATGATTTATTGTCTGGGAATAGGTGACACAGGAATGTGGAGAATGAGCTGTCGGATTAGCTTTCAATAATCACCCTCTTCTAAATGAGCAAAGTCCACAGTTGAAATGTGTACATAGGCAGGTTACAAGAACCAAGCAAGATGCTTGACGGGGTACCCAAACTCAACTGGTCTCTGGGGGTGTCAAATCAATATACGTCAGACGCTGAGTAGTTTAAGGCTATATGGACTCCTTTTTTTTTAGTTTCATGTAAGTATTTAGATTGAAGACAATTTTTGCAATAGGGTTTAATTAAAAATGTTGCACTATTTGGCTCCTGCAGCTTCTACATATCCTTGTATATAGCAAACCTTCAGATGCAGAAAGGATCTCCCTTCTGACCAGTGTACTGGACTGACAGCTGGGTCTTCAGTCCTTTTCTCTCCTCTCCTGAACCTTCTTATCAGTAGATTTATAACCGCAAAGAAGATAAACTTTGTTGTTAAATCAGTTGATAAGAAGATTCAGGGGAGGAGAGAAAATCTCGCCCGGCAGTCCAGCACCTGCCAAATAGTGCAACATTTTAGATTAAACCCTAATGCAAAAGGGATTTTCAACCCAAAATACAATCATTTAAGAAAAAAAAATTGCCATTAAAAGGTGTCCATAGCCTTTAACTAGTTTCTGACTACCCATAGACTACAAATGTAGTCAGGGTGTGGTTTAATCTGAGTATTGACAGATTTTGACAATTTAGTTCTTGTGCCATTTTCGTGCTTAAAGAGGTTTTCCAGGCAAATGCTATTGATGACCTATCCTCAGAATAGGTCATCAATAGTTGATCACCAGGCATCTGGAGCTCAGGATCCTCAGCGATCAGCAGATCATCTGGCCAGCTGTCTGTGCATTAGGGCTGCAGCAGAAGTCGCAGAGGTGGCTTCATTCCCTTTCAAATCAATGGGAGTGAGGCTGCCTTTGAGACTACCTGCTCTGACGCCAAATGCAAAGCTAGAAGTGTAATAAGCAGCTTCGCTGCCAACCGATTTCCATGGGAGTGAAGCCGTCCCTGAGACTTCCTGCTCCAATCCCAATGCACTGAAAGGTGGCCAGATGATCAGCTGATTGCCGAGGATCCGTGGCAGAAGATCCCTGGCAATCAATGATGACCTATCTTGATGATTTCATTAATGGTATTTAAAATTAAAATTTTCCCAACTCAAAAACAGACTGCGGACAATTTCATGGGAGGCCAATTAGCCTATCGGTAGGTTTTTGCAGTATGGAGTAAACCTGATCAAAGAGAAACACTGTACAGTAAACTAATTCTGATTTTATAAATAGGAGATCTTTATTCCGGTAGATGAAGTGAACACCAGTCTCCCAAAACATGTTGCAGTACTCCTAGCATCATTAACAAACTAACTGCTAACGGAATAACTTGATTCCCTCCTGTTAATAAGATCACTGTCATTCATCACCAACTGGAGATAACCCTGTGCCGGTTGATGGAAGCAGAACCAGATGGCTTCTAATGCCTTTATGTCGGTCCAAGGTATAAACTAGGAAAAAAAATAAAAAATCCAGACACACTTGTGCAATTCCAAAGTTCTAAGACATTTGGGACCCAGACTATAACTCCAAGGTATTCACCCACTGGTTTTCAGCTTTTTAGCATTCCTGCACTGAACTCTCCTCCTCTCAAATATATCCTGAATGAAGCAGCCAGGTTCATCTTTCTATCCAACCACTTACACTGATGCCTCCTCTCTGTACCAGTCACTACACCGATGCCTCCTCTCTGTACCAGTCACTACACCGATGCCTCCTCTCTGTACCAGTCACTACACCGATGCCTCCTCTCTGTACCAGTCACTACACCGATGCCTCCTCTCTGTACCAGTCACTACACCGATGCCTCCTCTCTGTACCAGTCACTACACCGATGCCTCCTCTCTGTACCAGTCACTACACCGATGCCTCCCCCCTGTACCAGTCACTACAGTGATGCCTCCTCCCTGTACCAGTCACTACACTGATGCCTCCTCCCTGTACCAGTCACTACAGTGATGCCTCCTCCTTGTACCAGTCACTACAGTGATGCCTCCTCCTTGTACCAGTCACTACAGTGATGCCTCCTCCTTGTACCAGTCACTACAGTGATGCCTCCTCCTTGTACCAGTCACTACACCGATGCCTCCTCCTTGTACCAGTCACTACACCGATGCCTCCTCCTTGTACCAGTCACTACACCGATGCCTCCTCCCTGTACCAGTCACTACACCGATGCCTCCTCCCTGTACCAGTCACTACACCGATGCCTCCTCCCTGTACCAGTCACTACACCGATGCCTCCTCCCTGCACCAGTCACTACAGTGATGCTTCCTCCCTGTACCAGTCACTACAGTGATGCCTCCTCCCTACACCAGTCACTGCAGTGATGCTTCCTCCCTGTACCAGTCACTGCAGTGATGCCTCCTCCCTGTACCAGTCACTACAGTGATGCCTCCTCCCTGTACCAGTCACTACAGTGATGCCTCCTCCCTGTACCAGTCACTACAGTGATGCCTCCTCCCTGTACCAGTCACTACAGTGATGCCTCCTCCCTGTACCAGTCACTACAGTGATGCCTCCTCCCTGTACCAGTCACTACAGTGATGCCTCCTCCCTGTACCAGTCACTACAGTGATGCCTCCTCCCTGTACCAGTCACTACAGTGATGCCTCCTCCCTGTACCAGTCACTACAGTGATGCCTCCTCCCTGTACCAGTCACTACAGTGATGCCTCCTCCCTGTACCAGTCACTACAGTGATGCCTCCTCCCTGTACCAGTCACTACAGTGATGCCTCCTCCCTGTACCAGTCACTACAGTGATGCCCCCTCCCTGTACCAGTCACTACAGTGATGCCCCCTCCCTGCACCAGTCACTACACAGATGCCCCCTCCCTGCACCAGTCACTGCAGTGATGCCTCCTCCCTGTACCAGTCACTGCAGTGATGCCTCCTCCCTGTACCAGGCACTACAGTGATGCCTCCTCCCTGTACCAGGCACTACAGTGATGCCTCCTCCCTGTACCAGGCACTACAGTGATGCCTCCTCCCTGTACCAGGCACTACAGTGATGCCTCCTCCCTGTACCAGGCACTACAGTGATGCCTCCTCCCTGTACCAGGCACTACATCGGTTGTCAGTCACAATAGAATACAATTTAAAACTCCTCACTGTCATTCATAGAGCTCTCTACAATGCTGCACCTCCCTCATATCTGTCTACCACTCTACCAGTTTTCTCCGTTCTGCTAATGCTCCTAGACTAACATCCTTCATAATCTGAATCTCCCATTTCTGTTTTCAAGACTTTTCTCGAGCTGCACCAGTTCTCTGGAATGCGCTACCCTGACAATAAGGTTAATTGTCCACAGTGTTAAGCATGCCCTAAAAACACATTTATTTTGGTAAGCCTACCACATTCCCCAATCTAACTTGTGTTTACCCTTTCTACATTCTCCTTCATCCTACTGTATCCCCCACACTCTAGTCACCCTATTGCATTTCAAATCTGAATATAAAGATACCAGCTTGGAACTGGTTCATAACAGCTTATACTACCCTATCCAGAAAAAAAAAGCCTGGTCCATTGTATAGAACAAGCATTGTTACATCCTCTGTCACCCCTATTTCTTCATAGATTGTAAGCTTGCAAACATGGCCTTCATGCCATTATTTATGGTTTCTTATTGTTTACAGTGTCTGGATTTTGTCCGTACATGTACCCTTCGAGTTTTAAAGTGCTGTGGAATAAACTGGTGCTATATAAAAAGTTATCACCCCCAATTTAATAAGATGCTTGTTTTTTTTCGGTTGCGATCTTTTCGGCCATTCGAGTACTCTGTGACAGTGACTGGGAGAATATGCATACGATTCCCTGAATCCATTTGGTTGCTCCTGTCTGCTCATCGTAAGTATAAACCAGCTCAAAAGAGGCACTGGAGGCCGTGTCGGGAGATCAGACGCTTTAGTCCACATGACAACATACAGAAAAGGATGTTTCTGGGCAGTGAATTTATATTTCTAAACAACTAAGATAAAAAGTAACATCTTCCTTCATAGATGACTCTTGATTTCATTTCCTTTCCCAAAGAACACAGAAGCCTGTGCAACTTATTCCTCATCGGCAGCTGCTCTTCCCCCTTTCCTGTTTACTTCCACCTGCATCACTTAAATGTCAGCAAATAGCTGTGTTCCAGATGTAACAGGCCTGTGACCCCATAAACATGCTTTCAATCAATCAAGAAAGATTCCTCAGGAATGGTAAAATATACTGGAAAATAGAATGGGTTCATCCAGAAGTATCCAGTTCTGGAGCAAAATGCCAAGCAGAACGTTTCTCATGTTCAGGCCTCTTGTGTATAGCCATGTTCATGTTCACTGTACCTCCGCATTTCTAGGATTCCAAGTGGGAATGAACATAGGCATTTTATGTCAGATTGCATTGCTTCTAGGGAAGAATACACTTTCCTAACCGAAAGTAATTGGACATTCGAGGAAGAATCAAAAGTAGTATTAATTTCCATGTTTACACATTGGCCCTAATGACATGGGATACTGTCCGTGGCATACCTTCTAATAATGTCCATTCATCCTGAAAACATCTGGCAAGGACTCTCAAAGATGATGCATCGGCCCGTCTACAATGCTGCAAGGAGCGTCATCACTGGACAGTTCGGCAATGGAGGAACGTTCTATGGACTGATGAATCACACTAGTCCATCTTCAAACCAGATGGACATACCTGGGTGTGGAGGAAGCCTGGGGAACGCCCTTTGCCAGAGTATATTGTGCCAAGTGTAACGTATGGTGGAATTTATGTAATGGTCTGGGGAGGTTTTACGTGATATGGTCTCTGTCCATTGGTTGAAGTGACAAGAGGTGTACCTTGTCATTCTACATAATGATGTGCTGCTGATAATGTGGGAATACTCTGGGAATGGTCAGCAATACTTCCAACAGGACAACGTGCCTCGTCACAAATCCAAGGCTGCTTTATATTGGTTTGAGGATATGGATGCAATTTGATTGGACTGGCTGCACAGCATCCCAACCTGCACCCTACTGAACATCTTTGGGACAAACTGGAACTTCGGATCAGGGTATATGAACAGCGTCCATCTTCTTTGAGGAACTCGCCAGATGTTTCCAGGATGAATGGAGTGAAATACCAGATGAAGTGTATCAGACTTTAGTAGAACGTATGCCATGTAGAGTATCCCATGTCACTAGGGCCAAAGAAGCCTCAAAGTATAAACATGTGTAAATAACTACTACTTTTGATTCTTGCTCAGGTGCTCAATTACTTTTGGTAGGATTGTGTATTATGCCATGCAGCGGCACACAGATCCTGCTGTTGCGCAGCACAGGGATTTCATGTGCTGCTATACAGCCCCTGCCGTGTGAATGAGCATTAAAACTTACAAAGAACATTAGTGTCAACAGGTTCTAGTTTCCCAACTGCAAACAGACAGTCGGCTATATTACTTCATTCTATAAAATTTGACCTATCTACATAGGACGATTAAAGATTGGGTAAATGTGTAGGAAGAGGTGTGGCTCACTGACGCTACCGACGCTATTTTACTGTTTACGATCATAAAAACACAGAATCAGGCAGGGACATTCTTGCTGAATACTGCACTATGGTAGCATAGTTTTTCTACTGACCTCTGCATCTGGTCTTAAAGATCTCAAATAGCTTTTGAGGTCTCCTCGAGTCATTAACTCCATGATGACAAGAGTTGGTTGGCCTTGAGAGACAACGCCTAACAAACGCACCTAAGAAAGAAGAGAGAAAAAAACATAGTAAAATATGAGAACTTATTGGGTTCCCTGTCACATATCACTTTGGCAAATGGCACAACATGCAACAATGGTGGCGTCCACCTACCACATGGTGACAGTTGAATTCCTTCATCACCGAAGCTTCGTTTAAGAACTCAATCCTTTCCCTCATGCTGGCTGCCTCGTTCACAGTTTTTATCGCCACTCTGGTTTCTGCTTCGTCTTTCACCACCCCTTTCGCGATCCCTTCATACACCATCCCAAATGATCCCTGGCCCAGCTCACGGTTCATGGTTATTTTCTCCCGAGGCACTTCCCACTCATCAGGCACATACACTGTGATAAAAGAAAAGGCAACAAGAAATCAAACTCCAGCTTCGAAAGTAGATGATCTCTTCTGATACATTTTGTATACAAGCCACAAGTAATAGCTATTGTTTTCCACATGAGTGATCCAAAAGTCACCAGCATTTACAGAAGGCCCTATACCACAACACTCCAATCAGGAGATTAACATTCATTGCTCAGATAAGATGTTGTGGGTTTGGGCTCATGTCCATAGGTGTTTTTTCACCACGTATTACATGTACATTGCACAGATGTGTGATACGTGGTGAATGGAGGCAATGAAAGTCAATGGACTTTCATTCTGCAATGCATGTGTGTGTATAGGAAAGAGAGATAAATCGCAGCATGCTCTATTTCTGTGCGTATGATATCGCTTCATGGAGGTGAGATTCAAGAACCCTGTAACCGGAAAGTGATGCCGTGATGTGTGGGCGGCCGAGGACAGTGGGAACTGCATCGGGGCTCTGGAGAGCAGCAGGAAGGACCCGGACTGAGCCAGCTGGGTTTACGTATTCCTATTTTTTTATGTAATGTAACTAAAGCTCATTTTCAGGGTAGGGCTTATATTTCAAGCCTTCCTGAAAATCCTGAAAAATCAGGATAGGGCTTATTTTGGGGTGGGGCTTATTTTCGGGGAAACCGTAACATTCTGTTCTCACTTTGTCATTATGGTGTATTGAGTGCAGACTGATGGGGAACAACTTGAAGCTTTTATTTAATTAGTACAAGGCCACGACATAACAAAATATAAAAAAGTGACAGGGTCTGAAGACTTTCCGGACCAACTGTAACTAAAAGTAATTATTATTATTGATTATCGTGTGTGTATTTGAGAGGGAGAGATTAGATGCTACACAATATATTGATGATATATAAGCAATAAAGAATAATCATCAGGTGACAGGTCTACTTTAAGAGTGAGCGCTGATGTAAAACGTACGGTTTTCGCCATAGACGACGGTCAGGAGTCACAAGGAAGCTGTGGCGAGAATACATTTGCTTTCTGGGAAAAAGGCGGAAGGATAGAAAATGCCAATTCTGACCCAGAAGATTTAAGGGGATATGACAGAGGGAGGAGAGTAAATTCTTCAACAGATTAAAGCTCCCTGAGGCTCAGAGAAACCAAAACCCAGGTGGAAAGTAATTACGGGATAAAGAGAAAAAAAAACATTTTTGGAATACATTTTATGGATAATTAATATACACGTGAAGTTTTAGTCATACAGCTCCAGGGTCCGGGTACATCTGCTATGTCTGGTTATAGATACGGGCGCAACCAGGACAGTGCATCTAAGAGAGAACTCCTATGTATTTGCTGCAGTGTAAAGTCACTACGTTGCATCTGGCTACAATAGGCTTGTATGGCTTCTCTTGATTTCCTTTATAACATGCAGATATGCCGGAGTTTACAATGTGCATGTTACAATAGTGCATTTCTATTACACGTTAGGTCAATTTCAGATGACGTTAATACAGCACCCACATTTGGGCCCATATTAGGCTCCGTTCAGAGGATCCATCAGAGGATTCCGTCATGAATGCTGGAAAGAGCAGTGCAACATGCAGTGCTATTTTTTCCAGTAAAATGATAAACACCATGACGAAAACCCGATGTAATCCATGACAGTCAATGGTGTCCGTCGGGCCCTGTTCATGTCCGTCAAAATTCCCTCAAAGCCGTCTTGTGAGGGATAACCGTTGAGTCTAAATCCACAGACATTGTGCAGCTTTCGTGCACAATTCATTCCTCGCTCAATTCTAGTTTTCTTGAATTGAGCGAGGAACTCTTATCAGTGGTGCAGGCTGTTAACACAGTCGGCAGCGCTGATAAGATTCTTTCAGCTCGTGTCCCGCTGGTAATTCACAGCGGGACGCAGGCTGTAAGCACAGAGAACAATACAGCTGTTCCGCATAAGCAAACAGATGTATTGTTCGCCGAGTGATAGCGGCGGTGTGCTGCTCCGCCTGCTACTTAGCTACGCCTGCTACTTTGCTATTATAGACTATGCAAAGATGATCTCTCAAAGCTGTCACTCAAACTATTGTTTGAGCAACTTTTGAGCAATCATCTGTCAGTGTAAATGGGGCTTAAAGAGTTTGGATGCATAAGACAGATTTTGGGAGGAGAGGTAAAACTAAAAAAACGGAAAAATACGGATCAGTTTTTTTCCCATTGATTTCAATGGGTAAAAGAAAAGCAAACGGAAAGACTTTCCTATGTTTCCATTTCTGCAGGTAAAAGTAACGAAAACTCCGCCATACCTAACTGTTGACACAATTCACTCAGGCAAAAGGTGTTTCCCAGGCATCCTCCTCACCCATCTGATGTGAAGGTGGAATAGCGTGATTTGACACTCCATAAAGTGCTATTCCATTATTTAACTACCCAATGACAATGCTCCTCGCACCACTGTAGATGGGGCAGTACATCATGTTTGAGAGAACTCACAAGACACTTGCAGAATGAATGAAGGCAAATAGCAGCTGAAGTACATCAGACATTAGAAGAAAGTATGCCACGGAGGGTATCCAATGCCATTAGGGCCAAAAACGGCCCCACAAAGTATTAACATATGTAAATAAACACTACTTTTGATTCTTGCTCAGGTATCCAACAACATTTGGTAGGATAGTGTATCTTGAAGCATGAGGAAAGGAGGTGAAGCAGTGATGTGCAGCACTGCTAACACTACAGCTTACTACTCACTCTTGCCACTTTTTGCATTATAGGGTTAACCACTGCAAATATGAGAACTAGGTCAACAACCCCCCAACCACTTCATTTAAGGGCCACTCCAGTAAAAAGCAGTTTCCCTGCCCCCTCATCCAATTGCCTGTCACATTATGTAAGTCTCTCTTGTGTATTACAGTCAATTCCATGAAGTGCAACCCCCTATCTGATGCTTATCAGGCACCATCTTGAGGCTGAGATTTTTAACTTTCATTTTCACATCTATCCCATGATACATGAGCACAGCATTAGTTAAGGATAAACCATTCTGATTGCTGGGGGGAAAAGGTTACTTTTCATTACCCTCTATATTCACCTAAATAAGCTACAGCCCATAAGTTTACAGTCAGAAGGTTAAAGGGGTTGTCCCGCAAAAGCAAGTGAAGTTAAACACTTCTGTATGGCCATATGCATGCGCAGACGACCTGTGCGGCGCGAGCACGCCGGAGCGGCCCCATTCAACAGGACAGAAGAGCAGACTGCGCAAGCGCGTCTAATTGAGGCAGAAGAAGGCTTCGGTCAGCGCCATGGAGACGGGGACGCCAACACCGGGGTGGGGGGGTGGGGTGTAAGTATATAACTTCTGTATGGCCAATATTTAATGCATGATGTATATTACAAAGTGCATTTATATGGCCATACAGAAGTGTTTAACTTCACTTGCTTTTGTGGGACAACCCCCTTTAAGCTGTGATCTCCTCTATTATAGCTGTGTGACAGGAGTTGTGTGATCATCATCAGTAACTGTGACAGGGAAGCCTGTATTCTCTTGTAGGCAGTTTCTGTGGTAGATCAATGTAACAGCATTACACAAACTGAAAATCTGCCTAGAAAATGAATCCATAACCCCAAGTAGATCTGACCAAATGGGAAAAGAGACTGCAAGTTTCATACAGAAAGAAATAACTAACCAAGGTACCACTAGCTCATATATAATACTACATGATAAATCAATAAAACAAACTAAAAATTACCATAGAAGCCATATAATATTTCTTATAAAATAATAACTAGTTGTACCCTACATCTACCGGTCGCGATGCGTCTTGCTGGCTTGTGTAGTGCAATATCCACTGAGGCAATAGCCTGTGGCCTACTGCAATGGATCTAAATGACATGTTATAGCTCACAAGGTTGTTTTAATTAAACCTTTTTTTTGTTGAGGGCGACATTGTAGGGATGTTCTTGTTGTGGCTCTATTATCTTCCAGCTCAGTGACGCTATGAATTGTAGTCATCACATCTGTAAACCGGCTAACACCTTCATAAAACTAGGACATGCTGTAGGAACGTCTTGCCGTCTACAACTGCAAAATATTTTGGGATTGGTTCATCTCCAAGGTGAGGAGAGCAGGGAGCTTCTCGCCAGAACTTGCTCAGTTAATAAAACAAAGTTTTGGAATTTCCTCTCCGGCATTAAAGAAAAACAAAAGAAGCGGAGTCAATGTATATTTTATATGTGCCTGATGATGTCAGTAGGCTGCGTACAAAGCACTGTGGAATATGTAGCTGAGGCTGGTGACTATATTCGCTGTATCTGTTCATGGTTAAAATAAGAGTCTGGCGCAACTTACTTTCTGCAGCACTGAAGTATTCCGGGTTGACAGAGGCGTATAACACTCCATTTCCCAGACGTTCATTGTTTCTGCAAGGATAAACAGGTTATGAACCCATGTGGTCTATAGATAGACTTCGAAGACAGAAAACAAGATGGTGATCATCGATATTAGACCTAAGAGTTATGTCCACCTTCACAATCAATTTTTTTTCATTACCTCAACGCAACTAAAAAATTCAGCAACTTTACCATCGGTCTTAATTAAAAATGGCCTACCGTTTTAGTTCTACAGCCGCTATGCAGAGTTATGTGTCTCGGTGGTAACCGATGGCAAATAATCTGTGTGATCCGATTCTGCATTTCTATTCCCTTCTATCTGTCCTCTGCTTTTGGCTAATGGTATCTTTACACTGGGCTAATATTGCACAAATAATCTCTGGAAACAGTGATTTTGGCGACAGTCGTCCACCAACGGGCACTGAGTGAATAATCACAAAGTACTTGTTTGGTTTCAGCTCACAGAAATTAGGTGAATGGTGAGCGCATTCTTAATCAGTGCAATGAGGAGTCGTTGAATCTTTGAAGAACTGCCCGTTCAATGTGAATGGAGGCGGGCAGCTGGAAGAGATCTCCTGTGCTCTATGCCGCCATTCTTCATTCATGCTTTCACACAGGAGTGATAGTCCCCGGGACAGCTGTTGAGCGCCTATGCACCCAATGACAGTTGTCCCGTGTAAAGGTACCTTAACCTAACAAATCTACATTAGCCCATTGTGAGGGACAAATAAAAAAAGTATGAGACTGCACGATTACACTACACAGAACTGGCTTGATGTCTGTTATGCTCAGTTTGAATAGGAGTTCTAGAAACAAAACGATACAAATTTTTTACTAAATTTTACCTATCAGTAATTTTTTAAGACTAGAAAGAAAACAAAAAAAAACATCCATCCAGTTCTGCCTACTATTCTACAAGCCAGAGGAAGGCAAACGAAAACATGAAGTAAAAGCCACTTTTCCTCATTTTAGGTATAAAAAAAAAATAAAAAAAATTCTTCTTAACAACCCTTCTGAAGTAGTCAGTGACTATAACATGTAACATTATTACACGCAAGAAAGGTGTTTAGGCCTCTCTAACTCTTAGCGAATTCACCATTACCACATCCTCAGGCAGAGAGTTCCATAGTCTCACTGCTCTTACAGTAAAGAACCCCGTCTAGGTCGGTGTAGAAACCTTTTTTTCCTCTAGACCTACAGGAAGCCTATTGCAAAGTTGCTATATATTTTTTCATTGTAGATTTATTGCAAAACTGAAAACAAAAAAATTTGGTTGTGAAGGAGGACATAGACTTTAAAGCAGTTTAGAAGATATTGAGGAACAAGAGATCAATGACTATAACAAAAAAACAGTCATTCACACAAATATGGATTCAAAAGGGGAAAAAAAAGGCAAAAAAGGAGACTCTTCTAACGAGCATCTTTCAAATCCTACAGATACAACAGATGCACTTTTTGCAAAAATAAATAAATAATGACGGCTATAAAGGCAGAACTGATTTTTGCTTTCGCACCTTGAAATTGACACAACAGAATCAACTCTAGGCAGGTCCGGACACGTGCGTACTCTACCCAACACAACAAAGGTGGCCTTAGAGGACATCCTTCTACAAACAGCACTCGTCACAAAACAAGCGCCTCCTCTCCCTCGGTAGGAGCAACGATCACAAGATGACAAAGACAGACACAAAGTAAAACATTGTAACGGCTGAACAACGAACAAGAACCGGGAGGTCGTCGTCAGCTCACTCGCTCGGACAAACGAGAATCGGCCCGTGTAAAAGGGGCACAATTCCCTAAACCTCATGACTCAAGTGACAATTACATAAGTAAACAAAAATGAAAATATGGGATGATTTGGCACCAGGCTGCATGACACAATGTGATCAGATAGGAAATCTACTATCTAGCCTGGACAACATCGGAAAGTGTTGCCCATAACCACCATTAATGACCTCTGCTATTAATTTTTCCAATGAAATGTGATCTGAGTGGTTGCATGTGCTAATTGTCATATATGAAGCCCCCTATATAATCACTCTAACGACAACTTTTCTATTTGAAGGAAGTCCTAGAAAACACGTAGAGCTAAATGGACGTGTATATAAAAGGTTATGCAATGAGTGAAGTGATGTCCCTAGGAACACCACCAGAATAGTTCCCTTCGCTCTTACAACTCATCCTCACACGAGTCTTACCTCTTTTTTGTAACGTAGCAGGCGATGAGAGAGACTATCACAAGCAAAAACACCGTGGTCACGGGTAGAATCACAGCCAGGTGCAAGAGATTGTCAATTTCAATAACTGCAAAGGGAAGGAGAGAAAACAAATGGTCATGCAAGGCCTGTTCACATTACGTCAAGCCCTACATTAGCAGATGCACTGGGAAAAGCACCCATGTACATGCTGAATGTATCTATAGGGCTTCATTCACCGAACACAGGCCAGAAGAGCGTTCTTTTGGACTCCAGTGAGTAAGTGAGTGAGTAATTATGTATGTATGTATGTATGTATGTATGTATGTATGTATGTATGTATGTATGTATGTATGTCACATGTAACATGTCAGAGCCTTCTATCGGAGGTATGGTAACTACTCACAATACACAGTATATTTTTGATGAAAGGCTCTAAGTGGATGTAAACCGAGCCTCACGGAAGAGACTGGAAAGGACCCAGGAGAACGGTTTACATAACACCAAGAATAGGCCCTTCCCGCAGAGGAGGATGTACGTAGATTTATGCACTTGTCACTTTAACATATAGACAATGTATATAATTGTTACTTAAAATCAACCTGAAGGGACACGGTCAACGAAAGGACACCAAGGCCACACACAGTGCAGTCACCGTATGCACATTTTAAGCCAAACCAGCAACTGTGCCCAAGTGAAGAGTAGTATGGCTTTCTTTGACACTTCTCCATGTAGGACTAATTCCCAAACATGAACGCAGCACGCTGTGTGTTCCCAACGGTATAGACGTACGAGTCTCTATACTTACATCAGTGCCTATTGCTGTGGCTTTTAAGGGGAAGAGATAATTACTTGTTGTAAGAGAGCTGGTGGAGCAGATATTGTTTTTGGCACATGAAGATGTAAAAGTGGTAAGGACCATGCCACAAGCCGTCTCGTAGAGCATGAGATGCCTTGCTTTATGCTACATGATGTATACAATACAATATCCGTACCCACAGCAGATCTTCCGAGATGCTACTTACCTTTCTCCTTCACATAGAAGGACACCATCTCTGTGTAGGACCCATTCCCGGAGAGCGATATAGCCCGCACCTGTGCAGTGTAGTTGCCTGGGTTTAGTCTAGTAAGTCTGGCACCTCCCATCTTAATGTAGTCATGTCTGGAGACACATTCACTGCTGAGAGGCTGTAATGGAGAATAGACACAAGATTAGCAGTGCTCATGTAAATCAGAACGAATTTTCAACTAATAATGTGTTTTGCTTCTCCTTTTCCTTCATTATCTGGCTACAGACAGACGAAAAAGACACAACTGCAACTTGGCCCACCAGACTGCGTATCACATAAATCAGACTGTACTACGCTAAAGGAAAACTGTGAGAGGTTGACTGAAGATGAAGCCGATTTATTCAAAATTGGTTGGTCATGGTAGTCACAGGGTAGGAATCCATTACAATCTGATTCAATCATTGATTACATGCTACATAGCTACAGGCATAGTAGAAGAGGGCCCTGGAGAAAATGACTTCAACTCAGGCTGGGAGGTCTCAGATGACATTATTTGGTCTTCCTCTATGGGGACATCTTACCTCCCCCTGCTGTTTGTACTCAATATCATACATAAGGATGAGTCCATTGGGATTGGTGGGTTCCGGCCACTTCAAGACGATGACTGCATTATCATCGGATTCCTCAACGGTGATGGTTCCAGGTATGTTATCGGCACCAACTGAAAACACAAAAGCAAAATCCGGTGAATGCATTATTTTTATTTATTAAAGTACCTACAGTCCTACTCAACCAAGTATGGATCAACAGGATCACAAGCCAGGGCAGAACAATATTGTTGGCTAACTCAGCAGCTGAATCCCCTGTGTCACTACTAGCAACTTTAAGAAAAGTCTGTCCATGGACTGGACGGGGGAGTTACGTTACCTGCTATTGGTCTCCTGTGTTGTGGTCCCTCCAATCTGCCAGGCACTGGTTTTGATCATCCAATCATACAGCTACCTAACCCACACAGTGTATTGGGTAGTGTTAGATTACCGATGCACTACACCTGCTCTCTGATTGGCCAACGTTGCTCATATGATCAAAACAGGCCAAGCAGAGAGTAGCACATTAGATAGTTAGAAAGCAAAGCTCGGAATTGGAGGGTCAGAAGGATCATGACACAGAGGACCAATTGCAAGTAATATAACCCCCTTCTGACCAGAGGGTTGCTTTAAGCACAAATTACAAATTGATCAAAAGGAGGGAGGAATAATAAAATAAAACCCCACAATTCTGCGTGGAGTTACTATGTTCAGTCCATGCTTGTGTGGGTTAATGCCATACTGCGAAATTAGATTGTAGGCCCATTGTAGACAAGGACTGCTATAAGAGTGACGACAATGTGAGTACAGCACTGCAGAATATGTTGGTGCAATACAAACAAAAGAAACAAAGACCAATACAAAAAAAGTAAGCACTACACAACTGTTTGCAGACATCTATATTAGTGTGAATAGCATTCTTCAATCACAGGTTACTAGACAGTATTTTCTAAGAGCTCACCTGCAGGCATGGTTCGGGCAAACACAAAGTTAGAAGCACTGCAACCGAGCCTTTCTGCTTCATGGTTACAGCTATGGATATCGATACGGTACAAAGTGAATGGCAGTAAGTTTGAGATAACAGTTCTCTGGTATTTATGGTCAATCTTTGTCTCGAAGAATGGATACTCCATCTCCTTTGGTTCAGAGTCGGATGTATTAGAGAGGTCTTGTGTTGTGCCATTTTTGCTATAGCCAGCCAAACTTGCATTGCCAACAGCGAACACGTCACGACGTCTGCGATCGGGCCTAGCAAGTTGAACAAAAGAAGATCAGTAGAGTAGACGGAGGCCAGTTGAATAAGAGGAGTCCAACCCCCACCACCGATAATGGAAATCTTCTTAACCTGTACTCTGGCTCATTGCTGCTACTTGAGGAAACCAACCAGGAAAGAAATAAACTGGAGTTTCAGGGTATTAAGGTGGCCATACACCTTAGGGCTCATGCAAACCGGTGTATGCAATTTTGAGGCGTGAAGACGGCACTATTTTCATTGCAAATGTGGGTGAATTCAGTGCATTTTTGGTGCATAAGTAGTTTTTTTTTTTACAAGTGTTGCATCCGTATTCACTGTGTTTTTCATCCACGCACAAAAACGGCAGGCAGCCCCATTGATGCCACTATTGTTTTTACCCTGGCAACAGGAGTAAAAACCCAGTAATTATGCATACAACGGCGTAATTGCTGCTTTTTACGTGATCCAAATCGACTTTTATGGGCGATTCATGTTCCTGATGACCCGTCGGGTGTGTGAAAAAAATGCTCACCTGCATATCCCAATGCAAATTCATGACGTTTATGTTGCCCGTAAAAAAATAGATGTAATACAGATAGAGGGCTCAGTCACACGGGCGCATCCAGGCGCCGATGCGCCCATGTTACTGCACGAAAAAGACAGCCGCACTGCAGGTGCAGACGACTCTTCACACCGTCGGAAGAAAGAACACATGACCGGCAATGGAGCCAGTCATGTGTTCTTTCTTCCGGCGGTGTGGAAAGTCGTCCGCACCTGCGGTGTGGCCGTCTTATAGTGCAGGAACAAGGGCGCCGATGCGCCCGTGTGACTGAGCCCAGAAAAGACGCTCCATGTGCACCAGCCCTTAGACAGTTGAGTGTTGGACCAAAAGGTATTATTCCCAACCCCTCCCAAACAAATGCCTGCTCGGCGGAGTGTGCGTGCACATGCTTTCAATAGGTATAAGAGAATAAGTCACCACCAGACATCTCTGCTGGCAGCTCATCTCCAATGAGAACAAGAGGAACAGGAATGTTAAAATCCAGAATGCCCAAACCTCTTTTCCCCTGATATCAGCTGTTGGGAGAGATTTGGGACACCTCCATACACATTAGATGGCTGATATCGGTGGGACTGACCAATGTGTATGGCCAACTTTAGAACATAGTATCACAGATTAAACTACATAGCATTAGTCACTGAAAGCAAGAAGGATGTATAAAATATCAGAGATAAAGGGATCAGTGGTGTGACCCATGGGCTAATTAATCAGCCAAGCGTCTGGTTGCATGATGGTCTCCGGTTTCCCCGCCCCAACCCAGGGCAAGTGAGTTGGATTATGAAATTAACCACTGTTGATCTAATAAAGTGGTTTGAGATTACTTTGGACATATCAGGGACACAACCACTTTGTGTGTACGTCAGGTACATGGAGAAACAGAGCCCCCAGTCAGGTATGGCTAGGAGGCACAGTCTGCTCCTCCACCGCTTATGAGGGCAAATGAGGATCACTTGTCTACTTATATTCACTTCCTCTGCGATAACAATTTTGCCTTCTAAATCCGCAGGCAAGCCAAGGCAGGATGAATTCATGACATCCACCGTGTACATTCATCACACTGTTGTGTATGTTTTACACACTCCTCAAATAGACAGAATAGTCAAGGACCCCTCCCAAAATTGGGCAGGAAACGTAATCTAGTATTAACAGAGAACGTGTTGAGTGATGGATTAATTTATGTCTCTGCTTCACTCACTGCTTACAAACACTTAGTATCTAGCTGCCATTTACACTGGATTCGGTCACCTACTTTTAGCCCTACGAGCTAAGCTTATGGGCTAAAACTAGGTGAGCCGTTGGATCCAGGAATGAAAGGGTTATGTTTACCTCCCTCATCGTTACCCGGCGTGGGTGCTGAAAGCCGCCGCTCAGTGAATTGAGCAGCCCTACAAAGTAGTTCGCCCATTATAAAATTAGAAGGCTTCCAGTACTGAAACACCAGCGGAATGATAGCGGAGGCAAGTATAAAGGCCCTTGTACACGCAACAATTATCGCTCAAAATTTATTCAAACGGCCGAAAATGAACAATAATCGTTACATGTAAACACGGGCATCATGTAGTTTTCGTTTGAACGATGATTTTAAGGTTAAGTTAAAATCCATGGTTCAGCCACTGAGAGATAAAAAAAACACAATTATTTCTCAATAGACCGCACACTGTTCTCTCTATGGCATGTTTACGCTAGCTGGGAGAGAACAATGCAATCTGCCGGCAGCTGCGAGGAGAACAATGAAGCTGTTTACACAGCTGGGCATGTATTTAAAAACAAGCTGGGCTCTGCAAACAACTCTTGCAGGCATTTTTATATGCAAATGAAGATGATAAAGTGTTAATGGCCACTTTATACAAATAGATCGCTAAATCTTTAAGTTGTTTGAAAGATTGTCTTTGCGTGTAAAAGCTCCTTTAGGCTGACATTCCTGGACTCAGCATGTCACCTCCTGTTAGCCCATTAACTTAGCTTATAGGGCTATAGTAGGTAACAGATTCCCTTTAAGGGTCAATCTGAACCTAACAAGGTATCACATTTAAAGCATTTAGAGAATGTGACCGACTTTCGAAAAAGAGTTTACCCCAACTTTTAAAATTTTTGATTTGTTAGGACCTAATTGTAATTGAACAACATATTCTGAAGATGCAAATGCCACACACAGTGCAAATCAATGCTTCGTTGTTCACTATAAGATACACTGGGGCGAGTTTCATTGTATAATAAGAAGTTACTCAACTTTCTAATATACTTTCTGTAGAAAATCCTCACCGTGCTCAGGATCTCTGCTTGCATTAACTCAATAGAAACCTTCAGCGTTTACTTCCAGGGACTAAAAAAAAAAAAAATCTGTCCTGGTCACGTGATGATCAAGCGCCTTACAAGACCGCGCTGATAGCTGTGGTGGAAGGAGACATGCATCCAAGCTTTTTGGTTTTTTTAGTCCACTTGAAAGTAAATAACAAAATTTACATTGCATTGCTAAAAGCAGAACGCCCTTTTAAGAGGATCAAGACGGCACATAACTGCAGAGGTCATATATGCAGGGCATACGTAATGGGAAACAATCGTGCAAAAGGGGTTAATATGGAAAGGGATGCATTTCAGGTTATACAATAGAAATCGGGCCCTTCCATTGTTTTTCATCAACCCCCCTTTGGACAAACTTTTCTTCTCTCTGGGCTGCCTGAACTTGTCAGGTAGGATTATAGACAATCCCGCTTCACATTCCTCCTACAGCGGTATCTCGCTTCTCCTGCCTCTTGTGGAACATTTTTAAGCCAGTTTTAGGCCATCACGTTTTATACATATATTTGTGTCTAAGGCCCACGGAGTTCTGCTTGTGTAATGTTGAAAACTTTTACAGTGCGCCTACTGGGATTGGCCGATGTATGAAAGGGTTCTGCAGCTACACAAGGCACAGTTACAACATGGCGATTATGTAGGGAAAAAGCATTAACCTTGTTTCCCTCAACCCCAACAGTGGCTTGCGCAGGGAAAACGTGAGGTTTTAGCCTTTTTATGTAAATAAGCAAACATTTCCATTAATAGACAGTAGAGATGAGCGAGCGTACTCGGATAAGCGGTACTCGCTCGAGTAATTGGCTTTATCCGAGTACCGCTGTGCTCGGGGCTAAAGATTCGGGTGCCGCTGCGGCTGACAGGTGAGTCGCAGCGGGGAGCAGGGGAGAGCGGGCGGGAGAGAGGGAGAGAAAGATCTCCCCTCTGTTCCTCCCCGCTCTCCCCTGCAGCTCCCCGCTCCGTGCCGGCACCCGAATCTTTAGCCCCGAGCACAGCGGTACTCGGATAAAGCCAATTACTCGAGCGAGTACCGCTTATCCGAGTACGCTCGCTCATCTCTAATAGACAGCAAATATCTTATAAGTAGTGAAGAATAAAGCAACAGGGACATTGTGTAAATTTTGTAGTGCTCAACTGGAATCCATTGGTGTATTGGAGTATAAAACAAACCAAAAAGCCCTCATTTTTAAATCCCCGGACAAACCTGAGTTAGCAGAGGTGAAAGTTGTCGTCTCATCTAGAGAACACAGTTCCATATGCCCTTTTTGAGTATATAGACATCACTGGGGGTCCTCTCCTGCTGAGTACCTGCCTCTATGAGCCAGAACCAAGAGCCAGTAACTAGCAGCAGTTCTAAGGCCCCCTGTCCACGTCCATTGCGATATTCCACCGCGGAGGACAAGGGGGAAGCGCTGCCAGGTCTCAGCGGTGAGCCTACCTGACAGATAGGCTCACCACGGAGAATCATGGCAAACCGCGGCATGCTGCGATTTAGATCCCGCGAGCGGAGAATCGCTATGATTCTCCAATCGTGGATGCCGCGGCTGCGCTTCACACAGCGTGATCCACCGTCAGATTCACGCCCGTGGACATGCAGCCTTACTCCGGTGGACCCAGCCCCTTCATCTATCACACTATTATTGTGCAATATATGAGAAATACTTAACAAAAGCAATTAAGCTGCTTTCCCCATTTCAGCCACCAAAGGGTAAGAGCTTGTTCACACTGGTGCTAGCTCTAGCTAAAGAGTACCTGCACTTTCACTTCACAGTGCTTCTGCTCTGTCGTCCGTCTCCTTCTGGCAGCTGAAAACGGCCACATTTAGCACTGATATAGACTATACGGGGCCTTCTTCAGCTACCAGAAGGAGACGAACACGGACGACAGGTGCTTCAAAGTGAAAGTGCAGGTACCCCATAACCATTCCAGTTTCTCTGTTCTGTTTGAGGAGAAGAAACGGAATTAAAAAAGGAATAACACCTTTCTGTTTTCCCCCATTGATTTCAATTAACTTTTTTTCATTTATATTCCGTTACATTTCTGTTTGAAAAATGTAAATGAAATGGAATTAAAAGGAAATAGTTGTTTTTTTTTAAACCCACTGAGATCAATGTGGAAAACAGCAGAAACATTTAATTCCATTTTTATTGCCATTTCTCTGCTCCTCAAACGGAACCGAGAGACAGAAATGGTTAACGGAGGCCAATGCCGGTGAGTGAGAGCGCCAATACATACAGATAGATTTCACTATGGATGTGCTGCCGATAACTTCTTCCAATTTATTCCAATCGCTGCATTATCACTACAATTCCCATGTAGCGGCCAACGAGGGGCACATAAGCAGCTGCTAGCCACTTGCCCTGGCTGGTAAGGCATTTTCTGCAGGTCTCCAAAAACACAAGTGCTCTTATACAGAGGTTGTCAGGGTTGCGACAAAAACCCCCTAATTTATTCCCCTAACATTGGGAAAATGCTGCCAGCCATGCCGCGCTTTTATTGTGGACTTTGAATTAATGTCTCAATTAACTAGAGCAGCCATAGCGGTCACTATTATATCCAATGTAGCTGGAGGATGTCATTTTACAAGCAGAATTCGTTTTCCTGTGAATCATTTTGGAGTACATATACTCGACGGAAGAAGTTTTCATTACATTTTACTGGGGCTGGGGGCTGAAAAGGTTTTAGAAAAAACTGCAATTTTGCAGTTTTATAAAAAAAAAAAAAACATCATATTTGCCGTTTTCCTGCAATATATTTTTTACATGCAGTGTAATTTTATGGGTTGCTATAGCTACTGTGATATTAAATGTATAAAGTTTTTATTATGTTTTACTACTTTTACACAAAAAGATTTGTTTTTCTACTACTGCATTCCAAGACTCCATCCTAGATTTCTGTCAATGTAACTGTATGATGATTGCTTTTTTTTTGCAAGAATACTTCTTTCCAGTCGTAGAATTTGGGGTACATATGCATTTTTGATTACTTTTAATTGGTTTTTTTAAGTGGGTGAGATGAACAGAAAACAGTAATAAGGTACCTTCTTTACAACCGCGTTAGCAGACAGCGTAAATAACGTATCGGTTTTGCAGTTACAGATACTCTTTGGAATAATGAACACTCTGTAAGGCCATCAGATGAACAAATTGTAACACTAACAGTAAGGCTGAAAATAAAATGACATCTGTCTATCTAGTTCAGCCCATTACCACCTCCACTCAATATTGATCCAGGCAAAAGGAAAAACCCCCAATGAGGTAGAAGCCATTTTTTTTCCATCTACGGTAAAAAAAATTCCTTCCCAACCCTAAATCTGGCGATCATAATAATCCCTGGGTCACCGACCCATCTGAACAGTAATATAGTATGTACGTCCCGTGTAAATGGTTCTTCACAGTATGAAGTGAGAGCTGCGAGTATAATATATGGAGCTCCCAATTCATTCCGCTCTAACTCATAAGAATGAAATAAAGGGAGCACCATTCAATATTAAATGGGAGGTGAAGGTCCAGTGTCAAAACAACAACATAAATCATGCACACTCCAAAATAATATATAAACAAAACTTAAAAAGGACAACACTATTAAAAATCCTAAATTCCAAGAAAAGCAGACCCCCCCCCCCTAATCAATATAAATACATAATAGCCAATGCAAAAATAAGGTGTAAGCAGCGGCAAGAGATAATTATGCACAAAACATCAATATATAAGATAAAGCTTTGGCCCCTTACAAGTGATAGATCAGTATTACACATTGCCCACAACACACAAAGTATAATTGATCACAAAATATCCCCCATGCATACCGCTGCATACAGCAGATTTGTCAGGAATGTGAGCGGGGCGCCATAAATGGCAGCTGTGGGGTTTACTTCAGTCTGTTCAGATATGTAATAATAAAACGTTATGTAAACGTTGGATATTGTACCATACAAGGTGGGTCAATAACTCACAGATCTAGGCAACTAGTAGTTGTACCTTGTTGGATTGACCCATAAAGGTGGTAGTTATTGTTAATGGTCTTGGTACCCTCTTTTTTTGGATTGCCTTCAGTGCAGGTTTCTTACCGGTGTGTATTTTGGGATTGATTCTAAATGTATTATGGACATTGTACAATACAAGTCCGGACTTAAATCTAAGCCTCATTTGTGTAACTTGTGCACAATTACGCCCTGCCACTTTTTAGACCTTATTTTTGCATTACTTGCCATGTATTCGCTGACATCTTCAGTGGCATTTCCTTTTCTTGGATTTAGTGTTTTAAATATTCGTCTTCTTAAAGTGTTGTTTATACATTATTTTGGAGTAGGCATATCTTATACTGTCCAGGACTGGGCTGCAGCCGGAGCCAAGAGCGTCGGATGTAAAAGACGACCAAGGAAGTGGTACTCCGCTTTAGAAGCGGCTCCCCTCTACAGTCACAATGCTTCATTCCAATCCCCCTACTCCAAAGCCATGCTTGTTTAAAACTAGTTGAACAAGCACAGCTCAGGGGAAGCGGTCGGGGGTTTTATTAACAAATATTTTATTAATTTTCACAGTGGAAATAAAGTGCATTATAAACAAGCACAGAGATTCCGATACATACAGCGGTAGGGGTTTTAGTCGTTGCACAGGATTAGAAGAATCTGGCTGCTTTATTCCAGAAACAGCTCCACACCAGTCTGTGGTTTGTTTCTGACACTGCAATTCAGCTCCATTGAAGTGAATGGGCCGAGCTGCAATACCATATGCAACCTATGGACAGTTAAAGGGGTTGTCCCGCGGCAGCAAGTGGGTCTATACACTTCTGTATGGCCATATTAATGCACTTTGTAATGTACATTGTGCATTAATTATGAGCCATACAGAAGTTATCAAAAGTTATTCACTTACCTGTTCCATTGCTGGCGTCCTCGTCTCCATGGTTGCCGTCTAATTTTCGCCGTCCAATGGCCAAATTAGACGCGCTTGCGCAGTCCGGGTCTTCTTATCTTCTCAATGGGGCTCCGTGTAGCTCCGCCCCGTCACGTGCCGATTCCAGCCAATCAGGAGGCTGGAATCGGCAATGGACCGCACAGAAGCTCTGCGGTCCACGGAGGGAGAAGATGCCGGCGGCCATCATCACCGGGTAAGTAAGAAGTCACCGGAGCGCGGGGATTCAGGTAAGCGCTGTCCGGTGTTCTTTTTTAACCCCTGCATCGGGGTTGTCTCGCGTCGAACGGGGGGGAAGGTTGAAAAAAAAAAAAAACCCGTTTCGGCACGGGACAACCCCTTTAAAACTTTTTTTCTAGAAAGAAAGCTGCCATGGTCTTTGTAATCTTGGACAACCCCTTTAAGATTATAGTGAAGATGTGTAACTTCATTCGAAAGTCACAGTACCAATTACCTCGGTACAAAGATGGAGTTGTGCAGGAAGTTCTCAAACACCTTCCTGTACTCGGCTTCGTCCTTTTCAGCCTTTTTCTCGGCCTCCGTTTTAGGACAAGCACAGCAAGTTCCCTTATCATGTCCATCTCCTGAATCCTGCTTAGGTGGCTCATTTTCTTCCTCCATGTCAATGGTCCCATTAGCATATTTTCGACTAGGGACTTTCTCTGAAATGGAGAAACCAGTTAGAACCAGTAAAATAGTGATGACAAATAAACCTGTTCCTGACAGAAAAGGTCTTTCCCAAAACAGAGTGCACTGAAAACGGCAAGGCAAAACCCGAAACTGAAACTAAAGAACAACAAATGAATGCAAAAGGGTATCTAAGAAAAAATGGATTCTAGCACATTTAACCCTTTCCAATCCACTGTCTGACGTCTAGAGATATTCTGATTGAAGGCCGTACAGCTCCGATGTCGGAAGACGTCCGGCAGGGTATTCTTACTGTATATAACTGGCCTCTCTGTTGTCGGGGGCCTCTCCAGCATGTCCCATACCGCAGTACTGGCTCTAGCCAGCAGGTGGTGCCATTGTATAATGGCAGAAAGAGAAAGCCCCCTAGGAAACCCTGAATCCAAAATTGGATTGCAAAGGGTTAAATACACATTACATTTTGAAAAAAATTTCAGATCAAAGCTCAGCAAATACACCCACATGTGGGACCCTCTAACTTATTGGGAGAACGACAATCCGCTGACCCCCATTTGCTCCCTTCTATATACACTTTAACCAAAAAGTAATCCAGGCTTGTGTGCTTCCCTCCACTGAAGTCTATGGCAGTTACAGAAGCTCACATCTTTCCTAAGGCCACTCTCATACATGCCACTTTTTACCGCGACTAGCGCAGTGTCCTAAACGCCGTGCTTACCTTGGTACAACGCCACCATTGACTTCAACGGGGTGTGGCAGATATGCAATTTTCGAGTGCTGTCTGTTCTATTTTCCGCGTGTTTTAGCGCTTTTTTACGCACCTTATTACCCATCACAATGATGGGGTGCAGTAAATAGCGCTGTCAAACGCTGTGACACGTGTTTGAAAACGCCGCTCAAGATCGTGGTAAAAATGCCACGATCTTGAGTATGCGTGACACAGGCTTAGATATACCGTAAATGAGAATACCCTATAAATCAAAGTATCCTGAGCTTCACTAACTAAAAATCAGTCAAGGTGGTCACATGTATAGGGTTGTTGATGAGTCTTTTCAACGAGTTCGGTTAACTATTGTGCTATGTAAAAAAAAAAAAAATTTATATAAATATCTATATCTATATCTATATATATCTATCAGGCCTGGGAGGATTCTTCATACTAACAAGAAACCTCATCCATCTAAATGGCTTCTGCTGGGAGTTACGTAGCCACAGTCATAAAAGTAATGTTTAACAAAAAAAAAAAAAGTTACAAAGATATTTTAATATCTCTTTCTGTTCTATGGGATGTTAAATTGCAAACTGTGCTGTAAATGTTATATACATAGTAATAGCCTGGCATGAGGACAAGCACCTTTAGAGCAGTAGTTGTCTTGGTACAGGTAACTATCCTGAGGCTGTTGCTGCCAGCGCACGATGTAATAGGAGAGATTGCCATTTGGCAGAGAGGGAGGCTTCCACCTCACTATCAGCTGAAAGGATGAATTAGAGGCAGAGATGACATCCAGAGGAGTGGAGGGCACTGAAAGAAAAATGGACACATTAGTGGATGCAGACAACCCTCACTTCTTACTAGATTTCATTATCAGCCTTATTACATATGCTCAAAAGTTGGCAAAGACACACTAGATAGAAGTACTGTACGTTAATGGATGATCACACACACTAATATATGTATATACAGATAAGGGCGATGGAAGAATACCGCTACAGCGCCACCTATTGGAAGGCAGCATTCCTGCAAGTCAATGTTAGACTCTTGATACAAGCCTTGTAACAACTGGGAATTGAAAGTCAAGCCAGAAAACCATACACAGACAGCTGTTTCGGGGTGTTTGCCCCTCATCAGTGTGTAGTAGCTTGGCTAGCGAGAGGCCTGTGATGTGGGTCAGGAACGCTATAATTTCTCCTTAGGTAGAGCAGTGAGTGAGGAGACTTTTTCATGTTTAAAGACCAAGCAATGTACAGACCATCTTTCACATGTATTGCAAAAATATCAAAAGGCAAAATCAATTTCCCTTCCGATTACCTGCAGCGTCCGTACGCATGTAAACAATTTTGCTCTTGGCTCCATGAATCTGATGGTTTTCCAACATGGTCAAGGTGAGGGCTTTTACAAAGATTGCATAGGAAGTCCAGGGCTTCAGACCCTGCAAGAGAATCCCTGGGTTCTGATCCTTGTTTTCTGGCAGGTCCACATCCACCATGTTCCAACTGTTGGACCCACATGCATCCTGACCGTCATATTCTGTCACATTAGGAACAGGGCTGAAATGAGAAAAGGAGATCACCAAATAACAGGATTGGGGAAAAAGCCCTGTTAACTAATATCTTCAAAAGGGAAATGTGAAACTTTGGAAATTGGAAAGCTAAACTTTTCATCATGGAAGGGTTCGGGACTTACGCTTCTTTATAGTATACAGTGAAGCTGATGAGGTCTCTATAGTCCTTGGGCCGGTAACGCTCCCACGTCAACTTTATTCTGTTCTTACTTGTGCTGTTAGAGATGAAATTCAGAGTATAGGTCGCACCTGTGGAAACAAGGGACGTTCATTACAGAGCATTAATATATATGGTCAGCATTCACCTCGGCATCGAACGTGTTTCATGAAAGTAAGACCTACGCCAATGTTCGGGGGGGGGGGGGGGGGGGGGGCTTGAAATATAAGCCATAGCCCAAAAATAAACCCTAGCTACACTACATGAAAAAAAAAAAAAGCAGTGCTCGCCTAGCAGGTGCCATTTGGGTTTCTCCCGCTGCTCTCAGGTGTCCCTGCAGGCTTCTGTACAATTGTCAGCCGCTGAGAGAACACCTCTTGCTGGTAACGGGGTTTGAAAATCCCGCCTCCAGCAAGAGATTGCTCTGATTGGCTCTCAAAGGCTGCAGCTCAGCCAATCAGAGCCAGCGCTCGATGCACCAATCACAGCTGTTCACTGAACCGGACAGCGCCTGCTAGGTGAGTATAAGACACCCCCGACAATAAGACCCTGTGCCTCTTTTGGGGCAAAAATTCAAAAATTTATATAAGACAGGGTCTAATTTTTGGGGAAACACGGTACTTAAGCTTGTGGATATGCCTGGTACTGGAGCTCAGCCCTATTCCACTGAAGATAGGCCATCAATGATATAGTCCTGATAAACCCTGTAAATCACATTCCTTCCCTATACATATACACCTAACACATCCATTGATTATAACCAGCCTATGCCATTAGCCATGACCCCACACGTCGACAGAACCGGAATAATAGTAAAGGGTTTCCATTCATTAAAGTAAAGCTTTGATCTTCACAAATGTTGAGGAAAGAAAGCAAAAAGTCTGCAGAGTCGCTTTATACTCTTTACAGGCAATTTTGGTTTTTCACCTCACTGCTCAGTTTTTAAGTCCCTTTTTGTTTTTTTCTCCACTTCTGAAGATACTTACAAGCTCCACTCATGATTTCCTCTATATCGAATGACCTTAGGCCTTACTACTGTAATGACAGGAGAATGCTTCATCAAGCGTGAGTGCCGAAGAAACTATTATACCATCAGCAGAAGATTGGGAATAGTATAAAAGTACCGAGCCGTGGGTCACGGCCACAATTTAGACTATCCAGGTACAGCGGCCAGTTTAGTATTACTATATATATGAAATGTGGTACTTACAAGGAGCCATATCGCCATTATTACGGGTATTTATGTCCAGCTCAGACTGCCTTCCTCTGGTTCCTGTTGCGTTTTCCATATCATAGATCTCTTTCAAACAAAGCCTGGGGTTAAATGCAAAGTACATCTTGCCTTGTTTGATGGTGAGGTTGTGCTTCGACCAGTCCCACAGCTGCTGAAGGTTATTGTTGTCCAGAACATAAAATGAGTAAGACCTATGTAATACAAGGTGAAGAGTAGACACATGTAAATATGCAAAATAGTGGGGAATAAAGTTTTGCCAAAACCTTAAATAAAAAAAAATGTTATATATAACAAATAGACAGATTTAAAAAAAAAAAAAAAAAAAACACACAAAAAGGCGTTAAAGGGCATTAAAATACAGAGTGTGAAACTGGCCTCTGGCCTTTTCACGCGGGACGACGGACTGGCGCTTAAACGCCTGACAGATGCCCCAGCAATTTTCTTTCCTGTGCTTTCACACTAAAGCAAAAACATTAAAAAGGTACATTCACACATAGGGGAAACCTGAATTAGGATTGTGCCAAAATCCGCTCCATTGAAGTGGATTTTGATGCAGATCCACCGCAGACTTCACGCATTCCCTTGAAAGGATGAAACGTTAAAGCCCCCTGTCTACGGGCGTTGCGGTATCCAGCGGCGGAGCTCCGCCGCAGCAACCGCCGCCCGGGAGCCGAAGCTGCAGATGAATCTCCGCCGGTCAGCCTAATCTGATAGATAGGCTGACCGCGGAGAAGTAGGGCAATTCGCAGCATGCAGCGAATTGCCCGTCGCGAGCGGACAATCGTAATGCTTCTCCGCTCGTGGACACGGGGTCGGCGCTTTCCATAGCAATGCTATTGAAAGCTTCAGCCGGCGTGATTCGCCAGCGGTATCACAGCCGTGGACAGGGGGCCTAAGTGAATTTTGAGGCTGAGAAAATCTGCAGCATTTCCACTATGTGTGAACGTACCCCAAGGGCTTCTTCACACTGGCGATTGAAATATCACTGCGAGAAAGTCACAACTTTGCTCATGAGATGTCCGAGTCTCAGCAATGCTTTTTCTTGCAATAGACAATAGCAGTTTCTAATGTTAAAAACGATTTGCACAAAAATTGCAAGTTTGTGTGTTGCAATGCGATAAAAAGGAGGCTCAATAGGGAAACATGGGAGATATAGAGAAGAAAAAAAAAGGCAAAAAGATAGGACATGCTGCAATTTATTTAACGCCACATCGCATGAGTGAAAACATCGCAAATGGGAATGAAACCATTGAAAATCACTTACTCTCACATTGTGCGATTTTATCGCAAGTGTGAAAACCCCGTAAGAGCGTTCACACCAGGCGGTTTGGATATAATAAATACCACAATAGAACCTGCTTCATAATCTGTATTTTTTAAATCACAAACGCAGCAAAATCTCACTGTTTTGCGGATGCTGTGAACGCTCCTTAAGGCTCCTTTTCAACAATCCAAGTAAAAGGATTTGACTTTGGCTATAATGGGTAAAAAAATTCAATTCAAAGGTGTTGCCCAAAAAGAAATGAATTCCCTATCCACGGTATAGGTGTTAAGTGTCAAATCCTTGGGGGTCCAGCTGCTGGGACCCCCACTGATCATGCGAACACTGGTCCCCAATGCCCTGTTTGAATGGAGTTATGGTTGAGCATGTCTGCTGCAGCTCAACTGAACTCTATAGGACTGTACCCAACTACTTGGCAGCTCCTACAGGGTCGAACAGAACAAAAACAACCCTACTGGAAAGAAGAGGTTGTCTTTGTAACTCACGGCTGCGCTGAGTCGAGCAGAGAAAGCAATACTCTATATCTACTCTGCTCTGGCTAATACAGGAGGGTCCTAAATGTAGGACTCCTCTACAATAATTTGGAAATCCCTTTTCTTGAACGGGGTATTCATATCTTACCGTCGTGTCACTAGGATATGCTTTATTATCGGTGAGGGTTCATCCTCCAGGACCCCCACCAATACTCAGAATGAAGACACTAGTTAAACACTGTGTCCCCCTCTTGTTTTTTTCCCTACGGGGCAAGTTTCCTAGCCACCCGGCTCTTCATGGAATTGCAGAATAGGGCCGTGCTGCAATCCCCTAAACAGCGCACGCCTCACAAAGCTAAAAAACTACAAACTGTGTCGATGTAAATTGTAAACACACAAAAACATATTTCAGGCATATGCAAACTTTTTAGAAATGTGTCCTTGCTCTCCCCTCTCCCTTCAGCTGAAATGGTCAGTCAGGAGAGCTGGGAAAGAAGAGTTTGTCTTGGCTGAGGGATGTGTGAGAAATCTTTTCATGAAAGCTCCAAGTTCCGATTAGTAGACTTTTTAACCTGTGTGAACGTGCGGTATACTCTAAAAATACAACTATTCCAACAAAACACGTATCCGATGACTGGGCGCCACGTCCTCGCTAACCGGCAGGACTATCAGCATCTAGACAAGCTGAAGAAAATGTGTGGTGTCCATGCGCTGTAAAAGGGGCGGCCTGCTTTGTTATATTGGAACGTTTTACACTTTCAGATTTTAACACTCCTTTTTTCAAGATCTCTGCTTCCTGTAATTCAACAGAAACCTAATGGCTTGGGAATAAGGATTGCCATGGCTCATTCTAGTACGGCTAAAGTCGGATGTGATGATCACTAATAAAGGACAACCCGAGCCATCCCTCGTAGCCACAACAATGACAACTGCAAACTTGCACAAACACCCTTCATTGCATGATTTTCTGGTTAGGGCTCGCTCCCAGGAATGTTAGAAGTTCCGTTCAGAATCTCAGTCAATGAAAAAATGGACAAAATGGCATAGCATGCTGTGCTACTTGGTGCTGTAAAATGTTAGAGGCCCAGCCAGAAACTGAACGAGACCCCATTATAGTAAATGGGGTCCGTTTGGTGCTGCTTCGTTCCATCATATATGATTATTACATTAAGCTAATGGGTACAACTTTCCTGCTTCCATAATGGCTAAGAAACTAAGTTATGGTGCTGTTATGGTGAGTCGGGGGATGCCTTTTTAAATATTCAATTTGTGGGTGGCACGAAAATCTGACTCTTTTCAGACTACTGTGCGCACAGTCCCCTGTAGAAGTCCCTCCTGCAAAACAAGTCTCTCTCCCCCTCCCGAAAGGCATCTTTCCCCGACAAAGAAGGCCCCCCCCAAAAGAAGTCTGTCCCCCCCTCCACAAGAAGTCTGTCCCTACCCCTCCCCCTCCACAAGAAGTCTGTCCCCCCCTCCACAAGAAGTCTGTCCCCCCTCCACAAGAAGTCTGTCCCCCCCTCCACAAGAAGTCTGTCCCCCCTCCACAAGAAGTCTGTCCCCCCCTCCACAAGAAGTCTGTCCCCCCCTCCACAAGAAGTCTGTCCCTACCCCTCCCCCTCCACAAGAAGTCTGTCCCCCCCTCCACAAGAAGTCTGTCCCCCCCTCCACAAGAAGTCTGTCCCCCCTCCACAAGAAGTCTGTCCCCCCCTCCACAAGAAGTCTGTCCCCCCTCCACAAGAAGTCTGTCCCCCCCTCCACAAGAAGTCTGTCCCCCCCCTCCACAAGAAGTCTGCCCCCCCCCCTCCACAAGAAGTCTGCCCCCCCCCTCCACAAGAAGTCTGCCCCCCCCCTCCACAAGAAGTCTGCCCCCCCCCTCCACAAGAAGTCTGCCCCCCCCCTCCACAAGAAGTCTGCCCCCCCCTCCACAAGAAGTCTGCCCCCCCCTCCACAAGAAGTCTGCCCCCCCCCTCCACAAGAAGTCTGCCGTCCCCCCTCCACAAGAAGTCTGCCCCCCCCTCCACAAGAAGTCTGCCCCCCCCTCCACAAGAAGTCTGCCCCCCCCTCCACAAGAAGTCTGCCCCCCCCTCCACAAGAAGTCTGCCCCCCCCTCCACAAGAAGTCTGCCCCCCCCCTCCACAAGAAGTCTGTCCCCCCCCTCCACAAGAAGTCTGTCCCCCCCTCCACAAGAAGTCTGTCCCCCCCTCCACAAGAAGTCTGTCCCCCCCTCCACAAGAAGTCTGTCCCCCCCCTCCACAAGAAGTCTGCCCCCCCCCTCCACAAGAAGTCTGCCCCCCCCTCCACAAGAAGTCTGCCCCCCCCCTCCACAAGAAGTCTGTCCCCCCCTCCACAAGAAGTCTGTCCCCCCCTCCACAAGAAGTCTGCCCCCCCCCTCCACAAGAAGTCTGCCCCCCCCCTCCACAAGAAGTCTGCCCCCCCCTCCACAAGAAGTCTGCCCCCCCCCTCCACAAGAAGTCTGCCCCCCCTCCACAAGAAGTCTGTCCCCCCCTCCACAAGAAGTCTGTCCCCCCCTCCACAAGAAGTCTGTCCCCCCTCCACAAGAAGTCTGTCCCCCCTCCACAAGAAGTCTGTCCCCCCCTCCACAAGAAGTCTGTCCCCCCCCTCCACAAGAAGTCTGTCCCCCCCTCCACAAGAAGTCTGTCCCCCCCCTCCACAAGAAGTCTGTCCCCCCCTCCACAAGAAGTCTGTCCCCCCCTCCACAAGAAGTCTGTCCCCCCCTCCACAAGAAGTCTGTCCCCCCTCCACAAGAAGTCTGTCCCCCCCTCCACAAGAAGTCTGCCCCCCCCCCTCCACAAGAAGTCTGCCCGCCCCCTCCACAAGAAGTCTGCCCCCCCCTCCACAAGAAGTCTGCCCCCCCCTCCACAAGAAGTCTGCCCGCCCCCTCCACAAGAAGTCTGCCCCCCCCTCCACAAGAAGTCTGCCCCCCCCCCTCCACAAGAAGTCTGCCCCCCCCCTCCACAAGAAGTCTGTCCCCCCCTCCACAAGAAGTCTGTCCCCCCTCCACAAGAAGTCTGTCCCTACCCCCCCCCTCCACAAGAAGTCTGTCCCTACCCCTCCCCCTCCACAAGAAGTCTGCCCCCCCTCCACAAGAAGTCTGCCCCCCCTCCACAAGAAGTCTGTCCCCCCCTCCACAAGAAGTCTGTCCCCCCCTCCACAAGAAGTCTGTCCCCCCCCTCCACAAGAAGTCTGTCCCCCCCCTCCACAAGAAGTCTGTCCCCCCCTCCACAAGAAGTCTGTCCCCCCCTCCACAAGAAGTCTGTCCCCCCCTCCACAAGAAGTCTGTCCCCCCCTCCACAAGAAGTCTGTCCCCCCCTCCACAAGAAGTCTGTCCCCCCCTCCACAAGAAGTCTGTCCCCCCCTCCACAAGAAGTCTGTCCCTACCCCCCCCCTCCACAAGAAGTCTGTCCCCTCCCCCTCCACAAGAAGTCTCTCCCCTCCCCCTCCACAAGAAGTCTCTCCCCTCCCCCTCCACAAGAAGTCTCTCCCCTCCCCCTCCACAAGAAGTCTCTCCCCTCCCCCTCCCCCTCCACAAGAAGTCTCTCCCCTCCCCCTCCACAAGAAGTCTCTCCCCTCCCCCTCCACAAGAAGTCTCTCCCCTCCCCCTCCACAAGAAGTCTCTCCCCTACCCCTCCCAAGTCGTATCTCCTGCCCAAAGAAGTCTCTCCCCTTTTAAATAGTATGATCAAACATAGTGGAAATGCTGCAGATCCTTTGGTTTGGATTTCAGCAACTACAGTGCTCCCCCTCACCTCACAATTATTTGCAATGTCAGAACACCCCTTCACCCGGGGGCCTCTAGTGAGCACTGCGCCGCTGATCAAGTGATGCGAAAGTGGCATTCCTGCAGCACTTCTGCTACGTGAACATATCCTAAACGTGGGACACATTGGCATTAAGGCTTTTGGTTTTACAGAACCCACGATAAATTGAGTTTCTATTTATTTTTTAACGGAGTAGACGACCGCAGCATGATACGCCATCCTGACCATCAAGAGCCGATGCAAACCTGATTGAAAATATAACTCTAGAGCGAAGAAAGTTTTATTATTTCCAATCATTCAATAGGTAAAGCAAAAGAGCCTTCAGAAGGAGCATAAAATTCACACAACACATCCCATGGAAAACTAAAGCTGGAGTAATAAAAGAAACAAAGAACAAAACACTAGTAAAAACAATTCTGCTAAGTCTAAAAATCAGATCCAAATTGAAGCAGTTATTTTGCAAGCAAGGAACATTTTACGATCAGCTGAATTCTAAAAACTCCTCACACGTTAAGAGAAAAATCCTTTCCAAATAAAAAAAGAAGAAGGTTCGAGATGCCAGGAATTCACTGCACTTGAAATTTCACCCAGACGGGTCAGATAAACTGCGAGAGACGTGAATTTCCCAGGGATCTAAAAAATACTACATGCCCCTCGCCAAGGAGCCCCCGTTTCTCAGGCCTACTCTTCGTGTGTCAGAGAGAAGGAATAAGCTAGTGGAATATGTCCAAGGCCCGAAATGCCAGGGCAAGGAAGACGAAGCGGAGATCCGCCTAGCATGGGCCAAATACACCGTGGGCTTATATGAATGCAGAATGGAAGAAGTGCAGTAAAATCTGCTCTTCATAGACAGGCAACCAACCATCCTCAGATTAAAGGGCCACTCACCCATCTGTCTGGTTTTCTCCATTGATGTAACGTAGGCTTTTCAGGAACGAGAGGGACACCAATGCATGGGAGTGGCGGATTTTCACATATCCGGTCACAGTCTCAATCAGGCCAAGGAAATTCTCCAGCTCTGCGGCAATATTTTCTAAATCGAAAACAGACAAGCACATTAGTACATTACCAACTGGATACCTCCAAACATTGGAATCCCCTTTGTGGGGAACTATTAAAGCCTTGCTCCATTCAGCCTACAAGCCCATGGAAACACCCATTTTAGGGCATTTTTTGTATAATCTCCACTCCCTTGTGACAATCACATGAAAAAACGGAATAGTTGGACGGTATAGGGGATTGTTGTCTTCCGCCAAGCGGGTTTAAATGCCATCTACCCCCATAAGGCTGCTTTCACACTTGCGTTCGGGCTCAGTTTAAGGTTTCCTTCTCACTGCTCCGTTTTTTGCAGAAGAGAAACGGCAACCAAAAAGAAAAGGATTTTTTTTTGTGGCCCAACTTTTATAGGCAACTGAAAAGCTACGGCAATGTTCGCACGGGGCGGATTTGCTGTGGATTTTCTGTGCAAAACCTCCGCAAGGAAAATTTGCGACATTTATAGTAGCTGCAAAGTGGATGAGATTTTCAAGATCTCATTCACAGGCTGCGGGAAAAATCTGCACGAAACCGTGTGGAAATTGACCTCCGCAGCATATCAATTACAGCGCCAGATTTTTGGGGCAGATTCCACCTCTTCTAATAAGGGGTGAATTCAACATTAAAGTCTCCACTAAATGAGGAATTTGTGCTGCAGATTTGCGCAGCAAATTCCGCCTCGAGTAAACATAGCCTTAGGCATCTGCATGCGGAGCCGCTATCACAGATGCGGTCCAAAATCCTGGACAAAATAGAGCAGCATGTGTCCAGTAAGATGCTAAGCGACAGCAGCCCGAAAGAAACCCTCACAGTGCGCCACCATTCGTGCCAGTGCTGGATTCAGAATCTCCGAAATTTTCATTGTTCTGCTCCCATGACGGAACAACACAATGGAAATCCAAGCAGATGTGAACACAGCCAGCTCCGTTCTGAAATTAAACTCCTTTCTCCAATATTTTAGGCCAACTATGCAAACTTGCAGTTCACAACTCAAGGAAAATTTTGTGACAACCATTTGGAAGCCGCACTGGCGATCATACTGACTGCTACACAGATGTGCTAGAAACTAGAGAAACAGAATGGACAAGTCACAGGCTTACAAATAGCATCTTATTTTAGGTGTTAATGCTCTTTATTGGTGGATTGAAATGATCTTTGGGTTGTAATATAACAAGTCTTTATTATAATGTGTAAGGAATGGGCAAGGACATCAATACACATATACAAGATAAGGAGGGTGCAAAAGTAAAGCCAATTTCTTCATACAAGAATTGACATACAACAGCCAGAATGACATGAAAAGTAAAAAAAAAATCTTCAAGTTTGTATTGCACCTTACAGGTGCTTGATGTGGGCGCCATTGGGGGCACCAGACAACCTTAAACAACGCATCTCTGCTGCAGTGGAATAGATAACAGAGGATATGCCAGGACACATCTAGGAAGAACAGGACTACCAATTTGACATCTGCCGAGTCACCAACGGGGCGAACATCAAATATCTACAAGGTGCAATACAAACTTGAAGAGTTCTTTCTAACTTTTCATGTCATTCTGGTTGTTGTAGGTCAATTCACATATGACTAAATCAGCTTTACTTTTGCATCATTCCTTCTGGATGACCCTGTATTTACACCCTAATAACTATTAATAAAGTGTTTTTCCTATTCGATGTACAGTTTACACTGAATGAGGTGAAATATAACATAAAGCAGAAATACTCCAACAGTCCATTTGTTCATCTGGGCACAGGTTTTAATTCCTTAAAAAAAAAAAATTAGAATATCCGGCGAACATGTAGTAAAAGGAGCGTGCAATTCATCCGGTGCCAGACCAGTGTCAGAGAACTGACAGGTATGGCACTGGAGTGGGATGCTCTTAAGCTCCCATTCATAAGTTCTTCATGTATCTGCCTGGGTTTCCAAGAATACTCCACATGGGTGCCAGTAACAAGTCCTGAGCTTTCAGCAACCTCTCTCTTGGCACAACCGGCACTACTGGTTGCAGTCTCGGATTGCACGAGTTATCAGAGCTTCCCCCCTGTGAACGTTCCATCTGCTATTACTACACCGTGGTGCAGGCTTAGCAACGAGAACTTTGCAACTGAACGAGGAACGTGCAGCCAAAACAAGAGCCTGATTTTCAGCCAAAAGGTAACTGGTTAAATGAGGTGCGATAAAGGTGCAGGAACAAGGCTGCCTTTGTTTTATAGGCTATTAGCGATGTCCGACAAATATAAAACACATGTTTACGCTCTCTGTTATGGCAACAGTTTGCATAGGACGCATTACCATACTCCTTCCAGAGTTCGGATGGACGCAAACTTTTACAGAGTGTGACCCAAGGAGCAATCAGAAAAAAGGCCATTGGGGGGAAGAGATGAAGAATTAGTGTTAAGATGTAGCTTGCATATCGGAGTCGTAATTTAAAGCCTGTTGAATGGAGGCCCTTGGGTCAGAATCTGGAAGACGTTCCAAGTTCATCCGAAACGGAGGGTGAGGGGGTTGTTCTATGTGCATGGCAAGCATGAAGAGATTATCTTGCTGACACGGAGCTGGCTGACAGGCCGCCGTGAGCAGCTGTGCCGGGGAGGGCGGCAGGACGGCATCCAAAGTCATCACTGGACACTAGCTGTTTCCGCAGGTGTGAGATCCTACTGCTTTGTTATTCTGTGTATTGCAGCCAGCACATTCCAGCTGCCACCTGGGACGGAGCCCCGCGACCAACCACATGTAAACATAGACACCGGGGCTCCATAGGGTGACAGAATGCAGGTCCCATCCGAACCGAGGAGGAACCGTGAATGCGCTAAACTTTATGGAAAATTGGTAATCGAGTGCGACAACGCGTATGGCTTCTGATGGCTATTATAAAGTACCAAAAAGTTATTTTACTTGTGCATTACTATTTCAGAAATGCAAAATGTCACAGAATAAATAAGAGCCGAAGTAGTAAACGAAGTGACAAGTTCTGGATACTCACGGCCCTTGCGGATGTTGAGCAGCAGGTTTCCTCTCAGCACAGTGCACCCTTCCAACATCTGGGCTGACGTGACAGAGTCGATGGTTTTCTCCTCCGAGTAGCAGATTTTTGGACAGAGCCCATCGCAGGGACTGCAGAACATGCTGCTGGAGGAAAAGGGACAACCTCTTCAGATGCAAGTAGTAATCAGACAATAAAAAGTATCTAATAAGTTATTATGGAGGTAAATAAAACTACTGGATTCTCCTCTCTGCACTGGCAGCAGATCAGCCAAACGTCATTTACATGGGACGCTTAAATTGGCTTGGACTACAATCTTGCGGTGTAAATGGGCAGAACCAATGAGCTGCGTTCAATAAATTGATTGTAAAAGGCATTAATTTTTGCTTTTTTGTCATAAGACGTTATTACTTAAGCCGGTTTCAAACGGCTGAGAAAAATTGCATGAGAATTGGATCATTGTATTGAATGGAGTCATGTACATGAGGGGTGCACGTCCCAGCTTTCCGCGTTCCTCAGTAAAACACATTGCTCGGCCTGTGAGGTGCACGCGAGTGCGATGCAAGGTTTCCCATTGAAACCATTGGGTGACACTTGCTGATCCTCAGATGAGGCTGAAAGCCGTGACCAAGTATTGCAACTTTACTGAATTGATGGGTGCCGTTTTCGACACAGAAACGCCTCGCGAAAACTGATGTTGGCAATACCAGGCCGAGTTGTGCTCACCCATACGTAGGTAGCCTCAGAGTACGGGCACACAGGGTATTTCACCTTACCATATGAAGCGTTAAACAGTCACTATATAACCCAAGGGTGCAGTCTTGTTACACCTGCATATTAGGGCTCTTTCACACCTTCTTTAGGGCTTAGTCAGGGCTTTCCGTCTTTCTTTTCCGTTTTTGGAACAGAGAAAGGCCGGTTTCACGTCTGCGTCACAATCTTCACCTGGAGGTTCTGTTGCAGAGGCGTCTGAAAATACCGGGGGGAAAAAGTGCCGCAAGCAGCACGGCAGCTGGGCAGAAAGCGGATGGAGCCCATTGACTATAATAAAACCGTTTGGCTGCGGAGATTCCCCTTCTGCTCCCCTAACGGAGCAGGAAAGCAGAACCCCGAGCGCAGATGTGAAACCAGCCAAACAGAATTAAAACTGAACTAAAACTTTGTTTTTCTACCTATTGGTTACAATTGGTTTTCAAAAAAACCAGAAAGCTTTCAGTTTGCTTCCATTTGGTTGTGTTTCTAATGGAACTAATAGCGCAGTCTGCAGCGCTATCTGCTCCAATTGACAAAAGGAAAGCTAAAAGGAACGCAAACTGAAAAGCAGTTAAAGGCTGGATTCACACAGGGCGGATTTGCCGCAGTTCTGCCACAGCAGATCCGCCCGCGGCCGCTAATCTCGGGATTAGCCAGCCATGTGGACGAGATTTCTCAGAAACCTCGTCCACACGGGACGGCTAATCCGCTGCGGTTAATCCGTCTGAAACCGCGGCTGTGGCCGCCGCAGCTTCAAGAGAAGCAGCATGTCTATTTACTTTTTTTTGTTTGTTTATTTACGTCACAGCCGCGCTCTCCTCTATGGGAGCGCCGGCCGAAACGGAAAAGCATGCGGCCGAGCCGCGAGATTTTCGACGGGAATCCGCCCTGTGTGAACCCAGCCTAAAAATCAATGGGGGAGAGAAAAAAAAACAACTACAGTGTTTAAGGATGCTTTCACACCTGCGGAGGATTCCGCTTTCCTGCTCCATTTGGGGAAGCAGGAAAGGGGAATCCCTGCGTCCGAACAGCTCCGCCTCTAGACGGAACCGAGCAGCTTCAGGTGAACCACATTGACTATTCGATTTCTGCACAACCTTCTCTTCCGGTATGTTCAGCTGGATCTGCGGCGGAACCCCTGGCCGGAGGTTCTGACACAGATGTCAAACCACCCTAGTTCCATCTCTCTGCTCCAAAAAAGGAACAGAAAGCCTAAACAAGGGCTGAACCCTGGTGTGAACCAGCCCTTAAAAAGGCAAAAACACAAAACTAATCCATTAAAAATGGATGTAAATGGGGGGAAAAAACAAAAAAATTGATAGAACTTTCCAAGTGTCATTCATTCTAGATATCCCATGACATCTCAACAAAAGGGTTTTTAAAAATACAAATGCAACATCAAGAAAAACATTTTTGTTTACCTTCCATTGATGATGTAGCCAGAAGGACATTCATCGATACATTCACCATTGTGGATGATAAAGGGGTTTGCTCCAGTATACATGGTGTGCACGCTGGCACAGTGTTCCAAGGTAATACAGCGCCATCCCTCAAAGCTGTAGGTGTTCTCGGGGCAGCTGGGGATGCATCTGCCCTCGTAGTAGAAGTGTTGGCAGGCCACACAAGCACTGTCGTTGTTTGGGGCGGTGCAGCTTCCCAGGCACTCCGGATGGCAGCACTCGTTCTGGTCGGAGCACGCTAGCTTCCCGCACTCGCTGGGGCACACTGCAAAGACAAGAGCAACACATCAGAGACTCCAAAATGTTCTTCATTGGATATCTTATGTTCTAGTCCCTTATGTGACTACAGCAATTCTTGTACTGACATGAACGTACATTAGGTCATCTGGATCATATCATTATACTGTACATTAAAAACTATATATCGCTATGACCAGCTCCGGCACTATTACATGCTGCCTACAGAATGGACTGGACACACACAGACATATCACGGGGCCGCTACAGCAGTACTGAGCAGTGGAGATAAGATTTCAGTAGCTAAAAGACAGAAAATGGTGATTTACTGTAAGTTGCAGGCAGTATCTGTGCGTTTCTCCTTCCCGCCTCTCTGCTCTATACATTTCAATGAGCACGACGATTCATCACCCTCCTCAACTTCCTTTTCTGCCATCTCGAGTAACACACTCGACAGTACGCAGTGGACAGTAAGCTAGTAAGGGACTCCTATTGGCCAGCATTTGAGAGATTTTTCAGCACAAAAAAATGAAATTTTAGGTAAATAACAAATGGAAGCTTTGCTAGTTATCACACTGGCTATCATAAAAGCACTAAAAGTTTGAAATGTTAGTGATCATTTAGTTGGATTATACTAAATATTTATATTAATGAGGATGAGGGGTCAGACAGTGGCTTCTCTGCAGGAGCAAAAAGGATCAGGCATATTGAAATTCAATATGCTCGATCCCCCTTTCCTCAGGACATCTGCCATCGAAGGACAGTTGGGGAGGCCTCTCTATACACCAAATGGCTGGCCAAACTCACCAAAGGTCAGCAGATGGCATGTCTATGGCCTGTTTTAGGCACGTTATTGCCCCATGGCATTTACTGGTCAGCTGTTCATATATGAAATGCAGGCCGACTCTGTTGTATTACTTATCATACAATGACCGCTTCATTTATAAGGAAGAAAATAGGAGCGACGGGACAATTTGCAGTATATCGCCCTTTGTGAGGAAAGTCCACTACAAGAACTCTGACAATAGGTTTCACCCTCCTCTATATAGAGGGTCAACGGGACCTCTTGGTTGTGCTACATTAACCCTAGCAAAGCCATGACTTATTGTTTTCAGTAGAAGAGTGCGGAGACGTCTTGCATGCCTCACCTATACAAGTGTAACACTGGAGCAGTATAATGGCTTTTTAACTTTTGTCCCACATATGTTCACTAAGCAGCAGGAATGGAAAATCTACAGATTAACACAGATCTACTGTTGGACACATGGTTTGCATGAACACTGGAGCACATACTTCCTGCAGGCAAAGAGTGATCATACCTAATGAAGGCCAGATGAGAGCCTACAAATCCGAGGCATTACTGGGCCCAAACTGATATATATATATATATATATATATATAAATAAAACAACACACACATATATATATATATATTAGGCAGGAAATCTAGAAGAGAGGACAGGTGTATTGTCATTCATTCGCAGGCCTTCTGCATGCACCGACCAGCAATGTATCCCTGCTGATTGCTACACGACCGCTCTCTATTATGGCCACAACACCTATATCATCCAACAACCCTACGGCAATGGATTTCATTTATTCATTCTCGTGGCTGCAATATGCACGTTAAAATGTGACTTTTAAGCAGACCTTAAAACGATCCTCCGATCCTGGAGAAACAAAGATGGCTGCACGGCTTCCTCGACTACCTGGTGTACACTGTGTATTAGTATGCATCATTAGTCTAAGACCACTCTCACACGAGCGTACGTAAAAACGCTGTGTGGTACTGCATGCAGAGCTGCGCTATTCTGTGCATTTGCCTGCGTTTTTACTGTGTATTTTTGCGCAGTAAAATCGCGAACAAGCTGACGATATCCCAACTTTTTTTCCCCCTTCCGATGGCGTAGCGACCTGTAAAAAAAAAATGCACTATTACACGTGCAATTGCGTATTTACTGCATTTTTTTACACCCCTCCAATAATTTCAATTGGCGATTGATGTGTGAAATACGCACTAAAAAGACCAAAAATGGCACATGCTGCGTGGGGTTTTGCGCACGTAAAATACCCAGTGCAAAAACCCTCGTGCGAGAGGCCCCACTGAAATACATGGAGGTTTAATGCTCTGCAGCAAAACCCGCTCATGTCACGGTGGCCTAAGACACTATATGCTACTTTGATGCAGCCGGTTTACCCGTAACAGCAGCAAAGAAACAGCAAACAGATAAAAAACATTACAAAAATTCTAACTTATAATGGCGGGGAAGTGGGAATTAAAAAAAAAAAAAACTTAATAGAACTTTAAGTGAAGAGGAAGCATCCTCCAGAGATAAAGCAGACTATTTATCCTTCCAGGCACGAGAATCTGACTTGGACATAAAGGACATAAAACAAAAAGTCCACAACGCCGGCACCGTGCGCCTCCCGCTGGCATCTTGTACAGAGCGGCTCTGTCCCAGCACGTGGCTGACACGGACGCATCGATGGACATACATAAGTTTTGTCCTCTATTGTATTGTTTATGTCCATGTACAGAAATAAAGAGAACAAGGTTTTGTGGTCTGACACAGAACTAACGCTCCGGCCCCCTCCCCAATAGGAATCAAAGAACAATTAGCCATTAAGCCCCATTACAGTTGGCAATTATTGCCACAATCTGCTTTGCAATTTCCAAGTGATCAGAATGATAATTGTCCAGGATGAAGAAGAGCAGAGATCAGCGATAAAAACTCTTGTGTGACACTGATCCTTTCCAGGCGTGGCGCCATAAAAATTACTGGTGGGCAGATCATCTGGAGTGGGTTTTTTATGTGGATCTGCAGGAAATCCACACCAAATCAGCTTCACGCCCTAAAAACATTAATTTGGGACTCCCATTCTGATCCCCGGTGGGAGTGATGACCATCTCCGTACAGGCGCTCAAACTAGATAAATCATTTAAGGAAACCGTACAGCCTGATCTGACGATCAGGAAGGAAAACTGGATGTCTATGAGGATACAAATAATACTAATTACTGTTAATGATCCGACCACTACTCTCAGTGAAAAAGGCAAAAAATCATTGCCATCGACTTGAAAATATAAAGCGGTTAATTACCACATTAAAAACGACGGATGGGTAAATTAAATAACAATGATTATCTCGGGACAATAGCAGCTGTCAAGGGGTGGGGTGTAATAGGAAAAGAGTGAACCGTCAATTCTTGAAGAGGATATGCCGAAAAGAGAAAAAAAAATGGGCAAATTAAAAGGATCGGAGCATATTTCACAAAGGCCGTATTGTGATGTCTGGGTCAGAGCATCTCCTAGACAGCAAGTCTTGTAGGGTGTTCCACCTATGGTATGGTTAGTACATACCAATGCGGTCCACAGAAGGACAAACTATGAAGCAGACCAGTTCATCGGCCACCAAGGCATCGCAATATGAAGTGAAGGGATAGGTGTAAATACGCAGCGATTACGCAGAAAACCTGCAGGCGGTGTGAGTCCTGTTAGGTTTGATGTGCAGCCATTGGGCTTGATTCGGCCCGCAGACCCTGTGTTTGACGTGTGTTGTAGACCAAGTTCTCCATTCATGGCAGCGGTATTCCATTGAATGCCAAAGTTATGACTTGGCCTCCAAGTTCTCCAGACCTCAATCCCATCAAACGTCTGTGGGATGTGCTGTAAAAACAAGTCTCATCCATGGAGACTCCACCTCGGAACCTACAGGACCGGCTACCAATGTCTTGTTACTAGATACCACAGGAGGTCTTGTGAAGTCCATGCCATTATGGAACACAACCATTTGGTGATACGGGACTTCTGTTCTGCTGATCAGTGTTTATTGTACCATTCCGATTCGGAGGAGGAATTCGTAACCTCGATTTCTATATTGTGTTCACAACCGGGGAGGAAATCGCAAGCAGATTTCTTGCATGACTGCCATTCAAATGAATGAGCCGCCAGGTAGCAAATGGTCCTACCGAGTCCTCCAGACAAGAGCCACTCTTTGAAGTGGCTTTTCACTGTGGCTGATGGAGAGCAGTGCCAAGTGGCATATGGAAAGTGATTTTCCGAACAGAAAAAAGACCTATATGCTTGTAATAGATGCTGAATAGCTGTCACCCAAATAATTGTTGGCAAGAGCTATTGGCAGACCCCAACCCCCATGCATACTATTTCAACAGATGGGCATAAGAGTGTGCCAGACACGTCTGACGTTACTCAACTCCCATGGAAACGACGGACTTCTACCTGTCAGATCCTTATTTTACCAGACGTGACATTCGATTGGCAGATGACTCTAGGGAAAGTGATGCCATGTTCCAGGCCAAAAAAAATTAAATAAAAACTTTCTACTTTTTCTCACCCATTACTTGAGGATGGCCAATAGTTGAACCACCCATGGCCTCTCAGTTAAAAAAGATCATCATTATTGAAAGGTCAACCAGACACGAAAGCATCCAAACCCCCCGACCAACCAATGTCTTCAGTTTCACCATCCAACACTTGTGTAATGTGTAAGGCGCATCCGTTCCTGCTTGTATATACCTTATAAGCGTAAAAGTCCCTCTGCCCTTCTATGACTAACAAGTGAGGAATTGAGGGCGCTGAATATTCTATATTTATATCTCATCCTGACTGTGCTTATGGCCTATTTCCACTCCTGCTTACTGTACACAGAGCTATTTGAGGCATTGTACGCTGCCTGAACAGCGTAGATGGATTTCCTAACAAGGCAGGTCTGTGTCCCACAGGAACAAACCTCAAGCTGTCTGGTGCGGAGAGAGAGGGCCAAAATCAGAGGGGAGAGGCCCCCTGCCCCGCGGTTTTGGCAGTTATTCTGAAAACTGGTGTTGGTTACAAGTTTTGGGCAATTACACGCCTAGCTGGTGTTAGACATGTGTCAGTGCTCCTGACACAGTGGGCAAACTCATAGCAGTCGCTGGTTGGAAGCTTTGTGCAGGGAGGGTAATGGTAGCACACGCCACAGGATTTCACGTGTCTCGAAAGGCTCCCGAAGAACTGAAATGATTCTGTGTTCCCAGGATATGAACTTCTTACAGGGGGAATCATTGAAAAACCCAGAAAAACATGTTTTCAGCCAATACGATTTGCAAGTGGCCTGCAATACAACGTCAATAGGCTTCCCTTGAGCACGGCACGCGTCCTGGGCCTCGTGGACACGGCACTATTTTGGCTCCGTTTTATCCGCATGGAGCTTCTAGAATACTTACATATGCATGAGGTTTCATAGGAATGCATTTCTTCTAGGAACGGATGGCTTTGTACATAATGTCTGGTGGTGGGGTACATGGAGGTCATGCTGCTTTGTACTGGGGAGTCACGCAGACTTCACCCATGATACTGCGCCACGTGCCCTACTGTCATATAGATTGTTACATTTGCTAATTAAATTTGTGGCCAAACACCTCCAGAACAGCTAAATACTGTGCATTGTATATGGGCTGATCATCATATAACTGGTCAGCGCACTTTGAACAAACTTGATGGTAAATGTGATAATTAGCAAAAAAGCAAATCACTTTTTTTTTTACCTAAAAAGGATATTTTTGTACTGAAAAATTACCTTACAGTCTTGGGCACTGAGAAATTCCCTTCCTTCCGATTTACAGTTTACTGCCTGTTGTCAGGTGAAGGAGTAAAGTAGAAGTGTGGGTGATTAGGTGTGGGGAGTCTATGGAGAGGAAAGGAGTAATCAGCAGGTTCACACAGATGTGCTGCTGCTGCAGCTAACAGTGAGTGTTTACTGTCTCACAGCTACAAGTCACATGTATACTGCTCAGTACTGCTGTATAATGTCCTCTATGATGCTGTTACTTACGAGGGTGTACTACAAACAGATAAGGGAGCATGATTCTCTTGAACATGTGCACCGTATGGAAAACATGACAGCGGCTAATCTCCACCCACCAGCTCAAAGAGAACTGAGAATTTGAGATACAGCCTGCAAAAGGAGAAATCTGCTGAGAAACATAGGATATACAAGGTCTTATAATGACCAGAAATAGTTTTATTCAGCTAGTTCTGAAAACTTATCTGAACACGTGTACACACATAGTTTAGTCGAATAATTTTTCAAAAACATAGGTTATTTTATGGCACAGTGGAAAAACGGATATGACTGGTGATGTAGCACCTGACAGCAAGCTGATAGGATGTGCTGACTTCAAACAAAGTCTCTTCTCCTGTCAATCTATTCACAATTACATTTAGTAGAAAAAAGAGGTTCCCAGCAGCACAGCATATATCCTCACATAGAGCCAGGCAAAACAGTGTGCAAAAGCCAGTCAGGAAGCCTAAACCAGAGAGGCTCCAAGGGTGCAGTCAGGAATAAGGAAATAGTGACTGGCAGCATTCAGCAATGTAGAAAAATACAAGATTTATTTCCCCATTACAAAAATTACGGCAACGTTTCGGTCGTAATAGACCTTCCTCAAGCCAATTGGCTTGAGGAAGGTCTATTACGACCGAAACGTTGCCGTAATTTTTGTAATGGGGAAATAAATCTTGTATTTTTCTACATTGCTGAATGCTGCCAGTCACTATTTCCTTATTCCTGACTTCACAATTACATTTAGTTACACCCACTTCTGCGAAAGCTGGGCGAGATCAATAGGACTACTACACTAGCTTGCACAGGCATCATCACACAACTTTCCCAGAATTCGGAGGGCCAAAAGAACTCAATGTTTACACAGTAGTCAGCTTTCCAAGGAACAGACACAAATAGAGAAACTGCAAAAAAAGCAAAAAAGTAAGCACCTCCAACAAATTAATTTAAAGGGAATGTGCATGTAAGCCATTACTGCAACAAATACAGTAACAGAAACACGTGCCTCAGCTCTCATAGGGCTAATGCTCATGGACGGATTTCTGACGAGTTTCATGCGGCGTTATTCTAGAGTCATTAGGTTCTATTGAGCCTAATAGTTTTCTGCCTTGCAATGTTCACGCTGCGGAATTGTACCGCGGATTTCTGCAGCATGAAAGAAATTGTGTCATGTTCTATTTGCTGTGGCTGATTTGTAGTCAATGGAAGCCATCCGTCCCGCGATACGTCCGCTGTGAACACAGCGGAAGTATTGTGAGAATACGCGTCACTGCCCACTGATGGCACGTCATGCTCTACTCTGCACATGTGCGCTGGCTCGCCGGACGGGACTCTTGCGGTGGATCCGAAGAGGTGAGTATGGGGTCTTTGTGGCGATATTCCGCTGGTGGAGTCCCACGTGGCCGTGGACAGGAGGCCATACACATATCTTAATAAAATTGCACAACTGTTTACTCTAACCACATAAAAATACAAGGTTCTCAGTGCACGTTTTGATCAAATTGTGGGCTCAACTGCCACGTCTGGATGGCAGATGGGCCCACATGTTTTGATCAAAATGTGCGCCGAGAACTTTGCATTTTTAGGCAGGTAGCGTAAACAGTTGTGCAATTTTATTCGGATATTAAATGTGTATGAGAGCTGAGGCACGCGTTTCTGTTCCGACAAGTGGTGAGAAGAGGTCAACTCAACTTTTAATGGTGCTTTTTCGTGTGAGTGCGTTGGGGGGGGGGGGGTCTTTAAAAAATCTCACTGCTTGGGTTACATTGACTAGAAGTAAAGAATGGAACAACATATGGAGTTGACAGGTCCACTCTAATGGAATGCACAAAATGCAACAAACACTAGTAAATATTTCCTAAAAGGTTCTACCTGGCAAGTTAACAAAGGCAATCGGAGCCGTACAGAAATAATGGGGAAGGGTGTGCCGCCTGTTAAAACAATGACTCAAGATGTTTTCAAGGCTTAATTCCATACTCTAGGGTCACTTGAGGCAGCATACAGAGAAAGCGAGAAAAACAGCAACACAAGAACCACTGAATGACAACAGAAATCAAGACAGAACAGAGGGGTTATTCTGCAGCCTCCTTGGAAATCAAGGATTTGCTTTGCTCGGCTTCTACACCTCCTGCCTCCTTGTGCTGAACCTTCTGTGGGTGATGAGAAGGTCACTACCGATGCAGAAGCAAGCACAAAAGGTGGAACTGCTACGCCATAACCAGCGCAATCGATTTGTATCCATGATAATCCAGCCTGCTTGGAACCAGTCTGATGCTACATTATTGCACAATGCTATTTATTAAAATGCTAAATAGATGACGGAAGCAAAAAAGGTTAAGAGGAGCTGCCCAAACAAAGTCCTGCTAATATTTTATTTAAAAAAAGGGTCTTTGAATCATGAAAGCCAGAATTAAACAGGTTATGATGGGAAATTGCTTCACTTTTTGTTTGCATCAGTTTTGACACATTCTCCACAGACTGTAAATAAGCGAGCAGGTCAAAGTGGATGGATCCTAGAAACAAACAGCATCACTATTCTTTTGAGCCACCGACGCTTGCAAGAGTCCAATACATAATGCCGACAACCATGGTACTAGCAAAAGGAATTTTAAAAAATAAAATAAAAACAGGATTGGGACCCAATTTACTCAGGCCCAATGTGCACGGGCGGATGTGATTTGTGGGTGCGCACAATTCAAGCTGCCCATGGAGAAGCATTGGCGTCCACGCCTGAATTAGAGCATGCAGATTCCGCGAAAAGAGCAGGAATTTAAAAAAAAAATCAGTACTGTGCATGTCCGATGGCGAACCGTACGGACCATCAACAGTACAGATGGCCCGGAAGAATAGAGATCCATGCGGATGCAGCAGGGTCAGATTCCGCTGTGGGCTCCTGCGTGCAGAATCCGACCCACACGTGGACATGAGGCCTTAAGGCCAATGTCACGGGGGATTTGAATTGCGGACACCCGCGCGGACGATCCACAGTTCAAGCCGCCCGTAGGGTAACACAGGCGTCCGCACCTGAAATAAAGCATGCAGATTTGATTTACGGATCTTTGGGTGCAGAAATCAAATCCCAGCATGCTCTATTTCAGTGCGGTTCCGCTCGGACGGCTTTCATTGAAGTCAATGAATACTGTCTGATCCACGGCCAGTCCGCAGCCGACCCATGGATTGTGCGGGAAAGCAGGAGTTTAGATTTTTTTAAAAACGTGCACCAGCCGGCAATTCCACACATATCCGCAGTACAGGGGAAAAAAAAGAGACCCGGTCCTCGGCCGCAGGCAGGGTCAGATTCCACTGCGGGCTCCTGCATGCAGAATCCGACCCACCTGTGGACATGAGGCCTTAAAATGTATTCCGAAGTGAGCTAAGAAAGGATCCAAAGAAAAGAGGCAATTGGAAACCCTACATAGCACCAATTCACAGTAGGGGAGGCCAGATTAACACATTCTCAGGGTGTAAGCAGTGGTGCCGCAGCACAAACCATCGTTCAGTGGTCCTAAAAGGAACAGATCTAACCCAACCAAGCGTTCAGGGGAGGGCAGAGCGGAACTTGGGGATAAACTGGATGCTGCACGTCTATCTGCAGAGTGGTTGTTGTAACGAACACTCAGGGATCTTGATGGGAAGCTGAAGTGACTGACTTCTCGTAGGTTGAGCTAAGCCTCCTAAAGCAATTCATCCAGACTGAACTAGAATGCACCATCTCCCCATTAACTGCCACAAACAATCTCCACCAACTCATGTAGCAGCCCTGCGAGACACGTCGGCCTCCTGAAGGATAGGCGGTGAGGGCAGACCGGTATATATGTATAAGCTATAGTGGAAACCTACTGATTACATCCCCACTATATACAGGTGCAGGGTGTATTGTCATTCATTGCACAGTCTATTGAATCCATAATACACTGTGTAGTAGACGATAACAGAGACCCCTTACATACTCCAGCGATTCACCAATACAACCTCTGGATGGGGTTGACAACTTTTGCCAAATGTCTATAATTAAAAATTATCATAGAGGAGATGGGGGGCGTTTGTAGATTATTGTACGAGGGTTTCTCTGAAATTAATGCCCATTTAACGCTGGCACATGTCAAAAGCGGATGTTGGCGGTAAGGCAATAAAGTTTGAGCAGTTCTTCCACGCCAAGCGGCTGATCATCATTTCCAACGCACCGACGCATATGTTCAGCTCCTACCGACTTTCCTGGTCGTAATCCACTGATCTGCATGGATGAGCTGCTCTGTATTTCGCGATGCAATTGCTGCGCGTGGCCATCCGGGACATGTCGCTGTCGCCACTGTTGCATCGCGCCAGCCACCGCCTCACTGTCCTAACATCCTTTGCTTTCATATCAGACAGCGTTTTGTCAAACGCACAATAACAACACTTACCAGATATTGGTGAACAGGTTCCAACTCTACTGCCATACCGCCATCATCTGCTTCTGTCGTGGTGTGCCAGATAAGAGGCATTCGTTTCGAAGCAATCCTCATAATTAGCATTTCCGAGTAAATAGCGCAAATGTGTTCCTGCTGGTATGCTGAGCTATAGACATTAACAGTCACCTTTATCCTTAAGTGTGGCAGCCCGTGATTTGTGCCCAAATATTCGGGAGGTTTGCTGGCACTGGCATTACTAACAGTGGAGGAGAACAACCCTCGTGTCCTGCAAACTATTACAGAAATTTAAAGTGGTTTGTGCGAAAACATACAAAACCAGCCTTCTGATGACAGACACTCTTTATAAAGGAGCTCATAGTCAGTCCATGAATCACAGATTATACACTTGTAGAGGTTGTTCACACCTCATGCCACATCGGATCATGCCAGGAAACAGAAGCGGGTAAAGAAACTTGTCATTTACTAAAAAAGAAGATACTAAAGCCAGCTAGACTACGGCTCTGTTCACATCTGCGCCGTGGCTTCTGCTAGAATCAGAACCTACAGAGCAGTAGCGGATCTGCCGCACGCTGGCCTAGGAGATCCCTCAGGTTCTAACAAGTGGCATGTAGCGCTATTGGGGTAAGACGGCCACGGAGGCTCTTCATGTGAGGCGTGTTTACACATGCAGGGATTTCTTAAAGGGCTTGTTAAAATAACAAAAGTTGGGTTACTTACCCGCCCGAGGGATTTAGCGCGGACGGCTTGCAGCACTCTGGATCTTTGATGTGGGACGTATAGCACATGACTACTGCAGCCAATCAGAGGCTAGAATGGTCAGGTGCCGTTCTCCTGGCATCACCATGCCGCCAGGAGAAGGGCGCCTGACTGGTGCAGCGGTCAGGTGGTATCTGTTCCACAACAAAGACTGGGAGGACTGCGGGGCTGTAGTGCTGGAACGCCCAGGCAGGGGAGAGGTAAGTTTGAAATAATTGTTTAAACAGGCCTAAATTAATTTTTAGGAAGTGGCCTTGCCCCCGGACAACCCCTCTAAAGACGCAATGATAGTTTTTATGCCCTGTTCACATCTCCACGCTAGACTTTCCGTTTTCTTGTTTAGTCATGACAGCAGGGAGCGCCACCACTGACTTAACCCCTAAGGGCGCCTTCACACTGAAGAGGCAATCGTGCGAGACTTGTGCATGGCGAGAGGCACAAATCTTGCACAAATATGATACCTATTCTTTTGAATGGGTTCATTCATATCAGCGATGTTTTCCTGAATGGCACCACTATGCGATGGTGCATGTCCTATCTTTCTACAATATCACCCATTGTTCTCAATGGGGCCGGCGGCAGCAGCAGCGTCGACCCCATCGGGAACAATGGGAGATCCTCTGCCTGAGGAAGGGTCCTGACTGGATCCGAAAGCTCGCTATAACATCATGTATTTTGTTAGCCATTAAAAGGTATATCTACAAGGTTACTTGGTTTCTGTTACTGAGAACAATCTCATTATTTATCCCGCATGCTGAACCTAGTCAGAAAATTAACATTTTTCCCGAAGATATTTAAAAGGTAGTGCAGCGAATGAAACCATAAAAAAGCACTATAGAAACTTTAAATTGTCGCAATTGTACTGACCGATAGAATAATGTAATCTCATTTTTGCTGCAGTGTGAGACCTCTTTTAAGATGGCGGAATTGCGATTGGTTTTTTTCTTCATTTTACTCAATTTAGGATTTTTTGTAAAAGCTATTTCAGTACATTACAGGTTACATTGAATAGTACCGCTAAAAAATACAAGTCATCCTGCAAAAAACAATGAGCCCTCAGACAGCTAGGTTGATGGATAAATAAAATAAGGGAAAAAAATCATAACTTTTTACTTAACTGGGTTGGAAAAAATATGAGGGAGAGGGGGGGGTTGAGGGGGAAGGTGTCAAATTGGTCCGTCCATCCGGCTTCTGTCCTACATTGCGACACATTTTCCCAGACAATATAGCACAGCATACCGCACAATTTTGTCCAGGGTTTTGAGAAAGATCTGCATCAAGTACTGTAAACATCTAGTCGGTGTGCATGAAAGCACATTTGTGACGATACCATGAAAGAATGACAGCATGACCCAATGAGGATTTTGTGAGGTTTATTGCAGTCAATGCAGCGTAAAAATGCTACAAAAGTAAAAAAAAGATCTACAATCGCTAAACCTCAATTGCCATTTTCTTTAAAAAGCCACCCTAGGACACAAAACTGGTAAAAAATAAATAAAAAGCTATAAGGCCATTTCTGCGCCACATCACTACTTAGGCACGTAAACCTGAAGGTCAATTCAAGAAGGACGTTCTATATCTTCGGTCACATGCTCAACGCGCCTCTTCTCCGTGAAATGCAATGTAAAAATGTGCAGATATGGAGGCGCCGATACTACAGTATAGAATTCGACGGCTTGTGAAGCCTCAGGAATTAGGCAGCGCCACATCTGGATGAGGACGGGAAGCTACTACACTAGTGGGTTCTCATGGAAACGTTTCAAGGACTTCACAAGGTGAGAACAAAAATTCCCTTACACGTCTCGTGAAGAATATGGCCAGATATCCCAGCGCTGCAGAAAAACAAGAGGGAGAAGGGAGGGGGGGCTGACGTAGGGACAAAAGCACGCCGAAAACCGGCGGTGGGGATGAGAAAAGGAACAAGCTACATGAATGGAGTATTGTTAGTGAGTGCAGACGTGGGCATCAATGGATGAGGCTGGGAACGGCAACTCCTGGGCACAATGTGGCACCACGTGATGCGTGTTTAGGAGTCTGGAGTGAAATCACATGACTGGCCGTATTTTTCTCCAGACATGAAACGTCACAGACTCTGTCTGCACCAGAAACACGCAGTATGGCACAGGGCAGTCCTGCCATCGTACTACTTACCCACAACCTCTGCCATGTCACATGCCATCCTTGTTATTTTTGTGAGGTCAGAGGCAAAAAATGTTGGATTATTCACAAAGTCTACGTAGTGTTTACAAAGCTTTCTGCTAGCAGAGATGCCAAATGCTCTTGCCTGGCATGGAAGTGGGCAGCTGCAGCTCCTCTGCACCATTGTATTAAAGGGGCTCATTTACAGAGCACATACATATTTTGCGGGGCTGTACAGGGTGGGCATTACTTACAGTGTCCCAGATCAGGGCTTACCAAGACGAGCGTATTTAGACTACTTGTTCAGCGCTTTTTTTTTCTATATGTGTAATGTGCAGCAGATATGCAGGTAACATACGTATTTACTGCGCATTTTATACACCAGGCTATGAGAATGGTAGAGAGCCAGCGATTGCCGTGAGGGCACCGACATACGCAGTCATGTGTAGTGTGACTTTTGTCTTTTTTTTTTAGTTCCCGGCTCCGTCTCATAGCGGGGTTGTGTATCTATCATAGCCCAAACGTAATGTGTGCGTATGGACATCATGTGAATGTAGCTGGGGGGCGCCAGAATCACTTCTTGCTGCCCATCTCCATTCAGTGTGAACAGGCAGTCATTCATAGATGAACAACTGCCTGCTTACACTGAGAAGTTGCTCATTAGTTACTTTGTTTCAGTGAGATGATACAAAGCGACTAATGAGTGATTTCTCGCTAAGCACCGTCGGGTCCCTTTTATGTTTGGGTGATTTTTCACCACTAGTCGGCCCGTGTAAAGTACCAATGAGCTGTCCAAAGAGGCCGTGGCACTGCCATGAGCGCCACTAAATTTTTCCCGGCAAGTGACGTCACACGTATTGGTCGCATGGTCTGAGAGAAGCTCGGTCGTCTACAAGGGAATGGGACTGAACTGCTATTTTAGGCATAGCTGCTGTACATTGTATGCACTGAAGTGGCTGCAGCGCTCACCTGGGCACCGCTGCCACTTCAATCAGCCGATCGGCAGGGATCTCAAGCAGCGGACCCCTGCAGGTTAACTATTGATGAGCTTTCTTCAGCATAGGTCATCAAAAGTTTAGTCCTGGAAAACTTTAGTCTTTGGGGAAACCAATCAGCACCACTGAAGAATAGAGTAGGCATTGCCAGGTGCCCCGCGGAAACCAGTAGGCTGTGTAATGCCCATATATGTGGGGACCTCCAAAAAGGGAGACACTCTTATTGCCGTAGTTCACCTTGTTGCCATAGTGGGGGATCCCAGGCTGCGAACTCAGAAAGAGTTTTGTAAGTCTATCTCCTTTAATAGAGCTTATTCTTTACAAGTTCTTAGTCTTCCTGCAGGTGTAAAGACCTCTGAGAACCCGTCACCAGTTAGATAAGAACCGGTCCTAGTCATGTGATAAAAGTTTTGCATTTCTCTCGTTCTTGGTGAAAAAAAATAATTCCTGAACATCCCCTTTAAGGGGATCACAAAGAGAAAATGTTTGTTCTGGATAGCAGCCGTTATTATGAGGGGGAAGCCCCGCATAGTGTACTGGAGTAAATCACACTGTCACCCGGCATTAGAAAGTACTCTCTTATTGCACAGTACTTGGCCGGCACCGTCAGAAAGAAATACGCAGCCAAAGAAAGGTATTTTAAGGTTTCTACCAAAAGTGAAAGGCAGCCAGACAGTCACACTTTCCAAGTATCGAGGCCGGATGAGCGCACACTTTTGTAAGTTGTCAAATTTGCACTGATCCCCCACATCCCTTCTATACTCTGGAAAAAGAGTGATTAAATGGCTTTATTAATGATTAAACCCCTGGGAAGCCTTGATCTTCATTACTCCTGTACTGCAGGATTAGGAGTGACCGGCCCGCATCTGGTAGCTCCACAGACAGCAGCGGCTATTGGGCTGTAACTTGCCTATGTGACCGGTAGAAGAAGAGATACAAACCCAAGATCGCGCCCAACACCAAAGGACTGGCATCTACAAAATATGTGAAGGTACCGTTTCCCAATGCCTTGCTACCAACACGAATGTTTATTCACAGATCAGTAACAGACATGGTTGAAGTGTTTGGCTTCATGCCTGTGGTTACACGGCCGAACACTTGTTCAACAGACACCTATTCCTCCTGACCCCAAAAACACATGTGCGCTCAACCAACTATGCGGTATTCAGAATGGGATAGGGGAGTATGGCATTGCCAGACACCCATGGCGGCTTCTCTTCAACAACAAAAGGATCAAGCATAGCTACCAAACATGCACTATCCCTCCTTCCCCTGTCTGATGATGTTGGAGAGTCAGGAGGCCCCTGTATATATACACACACACACACACATCCCTACGCAATGTATATATGATCACAACCATACACAATGATCATCTGTCTCTGTCACTCAACACACATTTCCGTCCACGCCAGTGTTTGTCAAATGCGTTTTTTCCAGTCTTACTGTATGCAGTCCTAATCTTGGATACTGAGCCTCGTGATACAGCAAAAACATCCGCTACCCTTGTTACAGAGGCACCCACTGTACAGGCCCCAACAATTTGACCGGTAGCATTGTGAAATAGGATTGATAATCCCATGTAATTTAAGGCATGCATTTGTATGGCGTTTCCATATTTTTGTCCCCCCCCCATATGTTTTGGTTGACACCTCGCATCCAGGGGGTAATCACACGTTACACTAAGCATGATATCGGACCAACATTCACAGCCCAATATCGCACTCAACCGCTTGAAATTAGCCTTAATCTAATAGTGTCCAAACACCTTAAAAGGGGCTATCCCAAAATTGACTTCTCACCTACCCATAAATCGGACCACCAGTCCTGAGAACAAGTGTACCATCTCCCCATTTCTCCTCACTTTGGGGGTGGCTGAGATTCCAAAGTGAGGAGAAGATTGAATAGAGCGGCAGTAGAGCAACAAGCCCACAGTAAGGAGAAGGGAAACCAGAGCCCCCGTTCTTGGGATCGGTAGTGGCACTCCCACGGTCAGACTTTGATCACCTGTTCCATAGGTAAGTGAGAAAAAAGTCAATTCTGGGAAAATCCCTTTAAACTAAAACCTGTCAGGATCCACCAATGTTGTCTGATGATCTACTGTGTATGGGGGCTTTCCAATTCTTCACCCGGATCAGACATGTTTGATATCAACATGCCCAGTACTTTCCTGCCACGTGTTTATAAATCGCTGGGTGCGACGGTGGCGTAGGGTGCTTTTGCCCGGCAGATATGCCAACGACTATCACCCCTATGCTTTTATTATTTTTTAATATATCTCACCAGCGTAAGATGAAATAAGTATGGGGATAGGTGATGCTACCAGGCAAAAATCAGGATGTTCCCCTCAGCCCCAGACTGTCATCCTGTAGCTGGTCACACGGAGACCGCGGCGTCATCCATTGCAAGAGCGCGATAAGCACGGTCCTAGGATAAGGGAAGAATACAGAGACTACGCCAAGGATAGAAAGATGCAAGTGCTAAGTAGTGTGTGAGGTCTGCAGTGCAGCTCCGGATCCACTCCGCACTCCACCCCACGTCTTCTATTCCGCTCTGTCACTAATAATTTATGTTCCTTCTCCTGTATCACAAGCAATCTAATCCCTCGTACTGCCGGAACACCAATCCGATCCAGGACACCGCGGAGAGGAGAATATAGAGGTGGACTACACCGAATACATGTTTACATGGAGACAGAGCCACCACATCCTGCAGCACAGGCTTGGTGCAACATAAGGGGCTGCCCGATCCCCCCCAATTATGTAACACCCATCACAGTCAGAAAGGGCTTTCCTCTACGAAGGGGATTGCCAACCCAGTACCTTCCACATGACAAACCCGCTCTGAGACATGTTCTGGTGCTGATATAGCAGTGCGGGGGCTGCAGCAGGTTTATAAAAAGGGGGGGGCGAACGGCCGGGTGTGAACGCAGTCTGAGCGCAAGTTCACATCCGTTTTCATCCGTCCCATCGTGAGAGCAGCTAAACGGAAAGTAAACAATCAGTTTTTGTGCCCGCAGCGGTCGGCGGACGATCTGCAGCTCCAAAAGTTTTCAAAACGAACAACAGCGCAGACGCCCGGCAATTAGTATCCAAACGAATGGATGATTTTTTTTTATTTTTTTTTTTTAACCCCTTAGTACCAAAGCCGGTCTGCACCTTAATGACCATGTAATTTTTCATGGTCATATTCCCAGAGCCCGTCAGAATAGCCCCATGAAGCCTCGTCTTGGTGTATCTTACCGCATCATTTTGGGGTACATATAATATATTGTAGACCTTAAATCCCACCATTGTTTGGACTTCATTGTTACGGCGCTCAGAATAAATATCGCCATCACCTTATTCTCTCAGCAGGATTCCGGCGATACAGAGTTTGTACAGTTTTGTTTTGGTGTTTTTGTACACTTTTTTTAACGACTTGCTTCTGCGTCGCCGCATTCCGAGAGACACAACGTTGTTACTGCCCCTCTGACGGAGCTCTACGGGTTTCCTGCGGAATGAATTCTAGTCTTCCCATATCCCATTGGAATCCGTTTTTATTCCTTTTCTTTTTTTCTAGGACGCAAGTTTAACAAAAGCTGCGATTCTGACGGTTTAGCATTTTTGGTGGTGTTTCAAGGGGCAGTAAAAAAAAAGGTGCATTAATTCGGCAGTTCCGTAAGATAACGGCGATACCAGATTTATGCAGATTTTTTGCAACTTTTTCGCACAAGTTATCATTATGTTTTTGTTTCTTTTGAAATCGCCATATTCCCCGACCCCTAATATTTTTCTATTTTTGTTAACAATGCTGTGCGGGGGAGGGGGGGTCTTTTTGACAGAACGGGTTGTCTTTGTTAGATGGTACCGTTTGTTGATCCGTACGCCGGAGTGAACGGAGCTTGGGAGCACTTTTACATATAAACTAGTATTGCTTGTTTTGGTGTTTTTTTTTTAGGAACACCCGCCAAATCGTGCTAATTTTAGCAATAATCGCTGTGTGTAAACATGACCAACGACTGAACGATATTTCATTCGGTTTTCGCCTGCCGTCCCTTTTATGCGGACATAAAACTCATCGTTGAGCCATTCACAAGTCGTTGCCTGAGCGACCAACAATCGATGCGCGAATGATGAAAAACGTAAACGGTCGGTGGAATGATTTCTGCAAAGAACCCGAGTAGAAAGAATACCACAAACGTGAACCTGCCCTTCGCGGATATCATGTCATTCGCCGCCCTATAATGGGGTACGCGCACCATGGCTGATGTTCTGGAGGGGATCCATCATCGGCCATTACTCGCATACAACGCACTCGCATCACCTTCCCATGTATCAGCCATGTCGGCGGGGCACCCCTTTTTCCGTACATGGAATAACCGTACAGAGATTACTATAATGTGATCTGCAATACACCTAGGCGAGTCCAAACCCGTTTTAGGGGGGGGCGGGGTGGACGCGCTTCTGCAGTGGCCAGGCAGTGTGTGTGAACGTGAGGGGACTGTCACACACGGTGATTATGTGGGCCAGTATCGGCTCCTCCTCGCCACACCTGCCCTCATGTCTCACACAAACACAAGCAGCAGCCTGGGATTCGTTACTACCATATCTGCACGCTGCTTCGCTACGGACTGCCCCGTAGAATAACAAGCTCCAGCGACAACCAATAGGAAGAAGCGCAGTGGAAAAACAGGCGGGATCTCGGCCGCGACCAATGAGAAGGGAGGGGGCGGGGCCAGGTGATTGATCTGTTATTCAGAGCAGAAAGGAGTAAACAACGTTTTTATTATTGTGGAGGGGGGGAGGGCTTAACCCGCTCGGTGCCGGCCGGGCGCCTCACCCCGATCCCAGGGCGCCATGTCTGCGGCGCGGCGACCCGCCGTGTACAACCGGGAGGCCGTTACTGTACACATCCAACATGGCGGCACGGGACCTGCGGAGGTGCAGGCGGCACGAGTCCTACGTGGAGGCGCGTCTTGTAGTCATTCTGCATGGCTGCGTTCACACAAGGCTTTATCAAAAACCGCACAAGTTAAAGAAAAAAAAAAAAAAAAAACACTTTTTAAACCCCTTAAGTTCATTGCAGGGTCCAATGATGTCACAGAGGGAGCACGCTCCGTCTGTGAACCCCTTACATGCCGCCATCTACATGGATTGAGATATACAAAGGGTGAACAGCAGGGGGCGCTGTCCCGATGCACCCCCTCTGGCTACAGATGACATCTACGGCACGGGATCTCCTGATCTCCTGCTATCCATATGACGTAAGTGCTGCGGAATAAGCTGGCGCTATACAAATAACGATTATATTACGGCCTGTGGCGTTAAAGGGTTAAACCACATCGTTTTTATACGTCAAAACCGCCCCTACAAACTACGACACAAACGCGGCGTGTGAGCGCAGCCCGAGGCCTTGGGGGGCAGCAAAGCTTAGGAGATTTTCAAAATGTCATCCACACGCTGGGGGGGGAAAAATTGCGCAAAACCGTGCGGAAATCGCCATTCAGTAGAGGATCTAAATCCGCAGTATGTCAGTATTGGCGCGTGATACGCTGCGGATGAACGAGGGGGGAATTCTGCACCAAAATCTATGTTTAAGAAAAACGCGTAAAAAAAAGGCTTTGATGTCGCCTTTAAGCTGCGGATCCGAGGAGAACACCCCCCCCCCCCCCCCCCCCGAACTATTAAAAGTGGAGCGGGACCCCATAAGGACAAGCGGGACCCCATAAGGACAAGCGGGACCCCGTCCGGCTAGCATAAGCCGCCCTCCAGCTGCAGGGGAGTCTCGTTCTGAAGACCTCCTTCTCTTTCTGAGAATATTTCGGCAGATTCCATGGCGGATCACATGACCGCACGAGCGGAAGCCTTTACCACATGTGCCAACACTATAGAATCCGTCCCTTTGTGTTCCTACATTTCATGGGCTGACAGCAGCTGATCCATTGTATCCTCCTGTCACTGGATGGGTGAGCAAATATGCAAGGGCCCGCTAGAAGAAAACTAAAATCTGTGCTTGTAGCATGTGCCATATGTGCCCAAAACATGCCAGCACCAACAGACGGGAAACAACACAGGAAACGGAGGGAGAACTGGCAACATGAGCAAGTCACTGCCGATCTCCCCCAGTGCGAGCGCCCACAAGTGTGATCCCTCCACATCCTCAGCTATGCCACGCACCTGCCAGCATGGCAACAAATGTGTCACACAAGCAGCTACCCATAGCCGTGCCCAGCTGTCATTGTGCAACATGTAGCAAATAGCCCCCCTAGTCTTCAGCAGAACGTCTATACGGATTCCCACGCTGTCCGGGGTGCCCACAGAATCCATGGGTAGGACGGCTTCCATAGACTTCAATGAAAGCCGTCCGTGCGAGAACCGCACGAAAATACAGCATACTGTGATTTTTCCGTGTGCGTAGGAAAAAGCGCTTTTACGAAGCATGCTCCGCGCGGTATTTGCTGCGATGCAGACGCCGACCGCGGATTCCGCAATGCAAATCCATTTGCGTGCAGCCGGCCTAAGTATTACAATGAGCCGCTACAATTTTGTGCAAGTCAGAGCCATTGCCTGCTTTACTCCAGCCGTGAAAAGGTTAACCCAATAAAACCCACTTAAACTAATTAAACAGAGTTACTACTTAACAAACAGTTTCATGATCCGGCCACCTTCTCTCTGTTTAAACTCCATTGCTGGCCAAGTCTCTTATTTATCCAGGATTAATAAATGCCACTGTTTGCTATGGCAGGAGGCGCCCAATCTATTGCCACTTGGTGGAACAGAAATTGATTCCTGATTAATGTTTAATCAAAGCTAAACAGACCCATCTGCGAAGAACGCTCCTTCGCAATGCAGTCTGCGGGAATGTGTCAGCCCTTATCTCTTGGAGAGCTGAACTGCTCGGGGTTATCGGACTCGGTTCAACTCGCACAGCGGATCCAACACATCTGCACCGCCGGGGTCATCAAACGTGCTATGGGATCTGGAGACTTACTGCTCTTCCCAGAATCCCAAGCAAATGGGCAATACTGGGTTTATGAAAATGGGGGATGGGGTTTGTCTCACTTCTGTATGTAGGTCTATAATTTTATAAAGGGCATGGAAGTCCTGCGGAATACGTCCCCAATGATCGCAGAATACGTCCCCTATAACAAAGAGGCAATACACACTGCTTATCTAGTCGACTACTTTATGTGAGGGCTGCACTTGGTGACTGACTGTGCCTGAAGGTTAACGAGTCACCTGCATCACGCAGCGCGAACACCACAACCGCCAAACCTCCATTTATAGGACATGCTATAATCCGTCTATATCAGTCTCCAACATATTAGGACAGTACAAAAAAGACTATCAGCAGAGTAATCTTGTCACTTACTGGACGACTCCAGTCCTTTCCCCATTGCAGAATCCTGTCTGCTAGATGTCCCGACTACAAGATCGAATATTAGAAAATAAACCATTTAGGCTCCACTGACGTTCGGGACATTACTTCTGTTCTGAGCACCGCCATGAAGGATGTCACAGACCTGTTAGCAGGCGAATGGAAACAAATCCTAGAGTGCAATAAAGGCAATGCAGAAACCGCTAACACGAACAGACCTGTGGGGTGTTATTACACGTGAGTCATTAAAAGAGTCGTTCCACTTCTAGATGATTTGTTGCAGACAGCTCCGTAAATAGCGCAATGGCCTGGTTTGGTACTGCAGCACAGCTCCTCCTGAATTCAACGGGAGCTGTGCCTGCAATATCAACCCAGGCTGCTACTTTATGAACAGCGGTTTCTGCTTCATCTAACGACCATAGGGACAGCAGCGGCAGGAATCAGCTGATCGATGGGGATCTCAGCAGCAGGTCCCTGCCAGTCATCACTATCAAAAGCTAAAAAAAGCCCACAATACCCCTTTAACGCAGCCAAAACATTAGGCTATGGTCAGAAAAAGCCACCAATTTCTGTGGAACCAACCATTTAATTCAACCAGAGAATGAGGCCTGTTGAATTTAACATGCCTGATCGGTTCGATCTTAGGGGCTTATACACACAGGCGTATTTTGTGAGCCAAAACCAGGAGTGGAATGTGAAAAGAGAAAGTACAATGGAAAGTTTTGCATTTCTTCCGTATTTTGGACCCGCTCCTGGTTTTGGTACACAAAATACTGGGGAAATAAGCCCTAAGTAAGATATACAGGGTCTGGTAGACCCTTACTCCCCTCTCCCTATTGAGAATACACAAACTCTCAAGCAAAGCGCGTAGGGGGTTATCAGAAGGAACTGGTGTTGGCCAGCAACTGCCGGAGCTGTATGGCCACTTCTACCCTGCTGGTTTGTTTCTGAAATATAAACCGCACTGAAACCAGGGGGGCCAAATGTGGTTTTATTCCTCTGCCTCATAGACTCCAAATAGTGCAGCTCGATTAGTGTTCTATTCGGACTGCTCCTTGCCATTGCCGTGTGGCTAGGAGGAACAGTGGACTCAAGACTCCCATTCTAGTGATCAGTAGGGTTGCCACAGATTGTACATCAATCACCCATCCACGAGTAGTCAGCATTGGAAAAAAAAAAATATATATGTCCTATTGTCCAATAATCGGACGGGAATAGCTCATGTCAATGTGTGAAGTTCTGCACATCGGGCAGCGGATGGGTGGGAAACTTTCTTCAGTCGGTATGCATCTACCCTTATAAAATTACACTCCATAAGAAAACCCCACCAAAACACTTGTGTTACATTTTTATATGTAAAGTAAAAGGGGGGGAAAAAAACACATTCTAAATGCTAGAAAGAAAAGCCAAGTAAAGGAGACCTAAATCACTGAGCTTCTTAGAGGTTCAGCCTTGAAGGTGTCTGCTTGACTAGGAGTGGAAAGAAGCCGTTGATTTTGGGGATTGGGATCATTCCATAATGATGAAGAGAATATTAAAAAAATCGAGTCTGTGGCCGGCTTTAGACGTCTCCAACGTGAGCCTAGGTGGCGGCACCCGATAATGAGGAAGGCGGACTTCTATCTATGTTGTGTGACCGGCAGGGAGGGATCTTCATCTCCGTCCTTGTTTGTTCCGGAAGAATTTTCAGTAATCCACATAATGACAGGTTATGAAGAATTTCCTTCACATAGCTCCTTACCTGTTCCCACACACCTGGAGACCAACAAAACAGTTATTGTTGGCCCTGAACCTGAGAACAACAGGGATGGGAAAATCACACGGCCGTGTAACACTGGGAACAGAGCTGAGCCATTTGGCCTTAAAGTTAGATCTCAATTTTTTTTTCCCCAATTTTCCTGGATTTTAATATCATCTTTTGCCAAGCCATTCTTTAAATATGGGAATTGCATGCACAACAAATCCTTACCATATACTGATTATCAGAGTTGTATTGGAAAATGCTGATAATCAGAACTTATCCCAGCCCCTACGTACCGTCCTTTCCAGACCTGATTCCAATCCTCCCACACCTACATTGTGTTATCCACCCCCCACTCCATACAGTCATCCTCTCCACTCCTCATCCACTTTCCTTGTACAGTCATCCTCGCCACTCGTCTTCCTTTCCTCATCCATCCACCCCCTGTACCGCCATCCTCTCTACTACTCATCCACTCCCCAGTACCACCATGCTTTCCACTCCTCATCCATCCACCCCCCATACAGTCCTCCACTCCCCCGTACCACCATCCTCTCTGCTTCTCATCCACTCCCACCCCTCATTCACCTCCCCACTTCTTATCCATTCCCCACCACAGTCAACCTCTCCCGTTTTCAATTAACAGCACCCCCTTATAGTCATCCTCTCCACTCCTCATCCATCCACCTCTCCCCATACAGTTATTCTCTCCACATCAACCCTACGCCGTGCCAACATCCTCTCCACTCCCCCCGTACTGCCATCCTCTCTACTTCTTATCCACCCCCCCTCGTACTGCCATCCTCTCTACTGCTCATCCACTCCCACCACCATCATCCTCTCCACTCATCCAACCGCCATCCGCTCTACTCCCACCACCGTCATCCTTTCCACTCCTCATCCGCCCACCATATGGTCTCAGAAACATGTTGAATTAATCCGATACATCGTCCAGCCCTAATTGGGACCAATACTAACTGCTTGTCTGCCATATAAAACTAGGGTCGCTGACTCAGACCACACCAGGACTACTTGTCCACAAAACGACAACTGGTCAAACCCCCTGCCCCATATACATGCATTCTCTGCCAAGCGTACATGCGCTCTCAGTGAGGAGAGTGCAGTAGACTGCTGCAAGACACCTGTGGCATCTCTTTCATGATCAGCCACAATAAAACCCAGCATGCCGAAGTCAAACACAATCTGCCAGTGGGGCAAAGCAAGACCCCCATCATACACCTTGGACGATCAGCCAATCCTGCCCAAATTGGCAGATGTAACTGGCATTAAGATTACAGTTTAGTGTGCAATAGGTTAAAAGATTTGTCTAGACAGATACTACCGATGCCCAGTCCTCTTCCCTATCTTTCTTGGGCTTGGCATTCATTGTCTATCAAGAAGAGTAGAGTCCTTGCTTAAAGATCTGGGTAACCAATACTGCAAAAACAACATTGTGCCATTGTACATTGCTGAAGGGCTGAGAAAAGGTTAAGATGTCAAGCAACACCTTACCTCTACGGTTTTTGGTGCAGCAGGAAGAAGTAGAAGAAGTCCTTCCTTAATATTTCCCATTCCTTCTGAATCCTGCAGGAAAAACATACAATATTCCCAAAAAAACCGCTGTATGTGAAACTGTCCTTAAGGGCCATTTCCAGGAGACGATTATGGTGCAAAATTCATTCAATCGAACGAAAATGCATGATCAATGTTACGACTAAATGCAAAAATATCGTTTGCCATTTGTTTGGTTTTCGTTTGTCGCTCACTTTCAAACCAGCATAAAAATTAATCGCTGGATCGTTGACATCTAGTTGCGTGTAAATGCTCCTCACTCAGCGCTTCTCATAGAATGCAAAAAGTCAGCGGTGATTTGCATGTCTTAACGTTATGCACAAGCGCTGACAACCTTAGCGGTGGCGTCAGCGCTCGTGCAGTCATTTAGCCAACAGTCGTCCCGTGTAAACCCAGCAATGTGCATCAAGAGTGGAACCATAAAGGAATAGGTTTACACGCAGCCGATGTGCTGCTGATCTGCTGCAGATTTCACTGTTTCAAATTGAAATGAAGGGGTGAAATCTGCTGCAGATTTGCACCAAAATCCCATATGTTCACATGTAGCAGATACTGTCCATTTTCTGCAGCAGATCGGGGTCATTTTACAGTACTGTATGACGTGACATCCAAAAGTAGACAAACTTTAACACTCATCTATGTTTTTAGCAGCAGAGCAAAAAAAAAAGAAAAGTAAGAAAACAAGAATGAAAAGAAGCGAGAGAGTAAAAGGGAGGATTAAAAGCGGGTGAAGGGTAGGGAGACGTGCTGTAAGCAGCGTGGACTGCGCCTAGGTAACATTAGTAAAGGTTATGTGGGTGTGAGGGATGTAGTTTTCACCATGGCTGGGATTTGGGGTCTCTGGGCTGTGATTGGTGCCTAAAAGGTCCGATGCCTCCCACCCACCCCGCTGTTATTATTTGGCTATACGCAGTACTCTGTTAAGCATCCGATATCAAGTGAGACTGATTGGTCCGTGGTGACTTCATTGGTGTGTATGTTTCAGCTTCCCCCTCACAGGGACCTCTAGGACTCACACAGCCTCCAAGCCAAACCAATCCACAGGGCAGAGGCATCAAAAACACACCACCCACCAGAGCCTCACTGCCCACTGCACGGCCGGGAATACAGCTCATGCCAGGGATTGTTCACACCGGGACCCAAAATACACCCATGAGAGCTCTGCCCATGCCCCTGTAGGATCACACTATTCTTCCCTGCCACAAATACAAAGTATCATCAACAACAACCTAACTAGATGGTTACTTTGTCTGCAACAATACAGATGGAGCAAAGTTTTAACTTGCCGCAAGTTCTGTTCACATCAGCTGGAGATTCTGTTAACCGCCTCAAGCACTGATTTCCATGAAAACTCCGGGGTTAAAACAGCACAACATACTGCGCCATTTCCAGGAAAACGCCAGAAGGAAACTGAACGGATCCCATTATAGTCAATGTGGTCCGTCTGGTGGTTTTCCGTTACATCGATTCGGACAGTGGATTCCAGTTTCCTGCTCCCATGACGATAGGATGATGGAACGCACAACACTGATGTGAACACAAGCTGAAAGCGTTAAACTACGGCACGCAACGACAAAGGGCATTGAAAAGGCAAGGAAAAGTTAGGAAAACTTGACGCAACAAATGATCAGCGTAGGGTTAAATATTGCTACATCTGTATCACTCATGGTCACACGCACAACCCTAACAGATGATCTGTCACCAGCTGACGCCAAGTTTCATTGGGGTGTATCACCTGGGGAAGGTCAAATCCTAAAATAATCCCGTGTTAGGGTCATTTCATACTAAGGTTTTCGCCTTTCATCTAGCTGTTCCGTCGCGGCAGAAAAACGGAAAGAAAACATTTCTTCTTTCCTGCCCATAGAAATGTGCTGAAACTAAAGACCTTCAATTTCAAATTTCCATCTTCATTCCGTTTTTTTATGTTGGAACAAAAACACGGATGGCGGTTTTAAAAAAACAGGACTGGGAAAAAAAACCCGCAAAGTAATCCATTTTCATCAATTTCACTCCCATTTTGTATAGTTCTTTTTTTTGGTAAAACTGGATTTACTCGAAGAAAAAATAAAAGCTAGTGTGAACTCAGCCTATCAGCTCACTCACACAGGCGTATGGGGGCTGCGTATAACGCGCATAATACACAGTCCTGAACGCCCATTGATTTACTCAGATGGGTGTTTTTATTGTGTGTGCAAAAAAAAAAAAAAAACTGCGGCATGTCCTATTTTGCTGTGTAATACACCCATTATAGGCTGTGTGGGGTTAAAATGCACAGAAAATACCATGCGTATTTACGGTCTACTGCATATGCAAATGAAAAATATGCAGTTCCCGTATAACCGTGTGAGCGAGCCCTGAAGGTCCTTTTACACCAACCGAATTATTGGCCTGCCGTATAGATTGCTGATTGACATGCATATCGATCAGCGCTCATCTAATTGTCTGTTACATGGGCTGAGATTGGGTTTATGGGGCGAAATATTGCAGTTACAATCAATCGACTCCACAGGCTTCCCATTGGCACGATGATCTATAGACTTCAAGAAAGCAGTTTTCTACTTGCTGGAAGCAGCTGATCAGCTGACGAACAGAAGTCTGCTCTTTAATCAGTTGAACGTTTCCATTCTTACACGACTTGATTGTCAGGCGAAAGAACGTGCGGAGGAACGTGCGGGCCGTATAAACGGAGCTTCAGAGAAATTCCTCAGTAAGATTTACTATGAGCAAGAAAATGGCAAAAATGTAAATATTGCTTGATCTCTCATGCAAGTGCAGAAAGTAATCGATCAAAACGGATGAAGCTTGGAGGAGCAAACTAAAAAAAAATGACAAAAAAGAAGCAAAAATGTATTTCCTATGCAGTCACACACTAATATCCGCAATCTGCGGATCTGTAGGAACACTGGCCATGACTAGTTCACAGCCCGGAATATATTTAGGTCTGCCACCTCTTGCTTGCCCTTGTTTACACCGATGTATACATAGCCTTCATTTACCCGAAAATGAAATGCTAATAAGAGATTGAAAACAAGCTGCGCCTCGCGGAGCCGGCGCACGGCACACAATGAGAGCTGCCTACCGCTGCCTGAAAATATTTACTGAACCCTTCTTCTGGTGTTCGAATACCAAGGACAAGAAAACAATGAGTCTGTTTTGTACATGAGCAGAAATTTCCCATGAAACGAGTAGGGTACAACGAGCGAGAGCGGTTCCGCCAGTCTGAGTTTTCAAGGAGACAAATCCCGACAATGAGCTGAACTATGCTGACCTCAAATCAAAAAGATTCTCCGCTTGTGTCGGCTGAAAACATCACTGAAGCATCATGAGAGGTAGCAGAAGACATGTGGGATGTTCTGGATACAAGTGGCGGAGAAGGTATTCAACAAGGATGACTGTAGTCAAGGTGGCATTTAAAGGGGTTGTTTGGGATTAAAATATGACTAATAGCAATGAATGTACTAAAATAAAAATAAATAAAAAAATCAATAGTGACCTGGTCTACACTGGCTACCTGGTCTGGTCTGCTAGAGTTACGTGGTCTACACTGGCTACCTGGTCTACTAGAGTTACCTGGTCTACACTGGCTACCTGGTCTACTAGAGTTACCTGGTCTACACCGACTACTTTATTAGCGACCCCTGCTCTTTCATGCTTGGAGCTTCCCTGTATGGAAATGGGAGTGAACACGTTTTCTGTGGATCAGTTTCAGTATAAATCCACATTAAAACTAGAAAATCCAGCAATCTGAGTGACTTCAAATGAGGCCTGGTCATCGGTGCTAGACTAGATGGGGCCAGGATTTTAAAAAATGGATCTTAAGCAGTTTTCTCATGCAACGATGTGGAGAGTATACACAAAATGGTATGAAGGAGGAAAAACATCCAAAGAATAGGAACCTTGTGGACGTAAACACCATGTTCATGAAAGGGGTCAGGGGAGGATGTCAAGAATCATTCTGACAAACAGATCAAGCAAACTATAGGAAAATACAAATGCTGGTGCTCCAACTAATATCGGAGTGCACAGCTTGTTGTTCCTTAGCATGGATGGGCTATAACAACAGACAACCAGCTTGGGAGCCACTGCAATAACGTCAACCTCCAGTGGACAAGAAAGAGTAAAAATTGGATAGCTGAGCGGTGGGAAAACCTCACCTGGTCAGATGAATCCAGATTACTTTTGCATCATGCTGATAGGAGAGTCAGAATTTGTCACAAGCAGCATGAATTGATGAACCCTTCCTGTTAGCGGGTTCTAATCTACTGCCATCCAATCTGTAGCAACTGCAAGACGTTCTCTTGTCCGCATGGCCCAAAATTCCTGCACAAACCTTCCAACACCCAGTAGAATCTATCCCATGGCAAACTGCTGCAGCGCTGAAGGCCAAAAAAAAAAGGTCCAACGCGCTACAAGATCAGGGGTCTTTAATAAAGTGACCGTCAGTGCATATGTGCTTTGCTGGCCGCACAGAGGGGTTTAAGCATTACATGGTTCCCACTGAAATCAAATGGTTCCCTGTCTAAGCCCGATGACAGATGATCATAGTCCAGCCACATTTTTTCGGCCACAATAGGGACTAGTGTCCTGGACTGACCGATTCCTATGATCTTAGAGTTGATGTCAGGCCAGGACACAAACAATGTGGCCAGAAAACGCTTCTCCGTCACCGGCCGAATGCACAGACGGGCTAAGTCACACCAAGAGGGAGACGCCTCTCATAGCTGCTCTCCGCTCAACCTAATTGATGGAGATTAACGAGGCGTTCTCTTCTATTGAGAATGACATTCGAAAATAAAAATGCTGTAAGATAAACAACGCATTTAGATTAAGGAAACCTTGCTGTCTGTTCCTTAGCAGAAAGTTAGATGTATTCAACCCCTGGTCTTTAAAAGGGTTGCACCAGAATTACAAGTTATTCCACATCCCACCACTGAGACCCCCTCCGAGCCTGAGAATGGGGGTCCTGTGTCCGTTTTCTCGTCCCTGCCTCTTTCACCGCAGTGACGTCGCACTGAATGGAGCACAGGCTGAGCATGTGCCGCCAGCACTCCATTCATTTCAATGGGGGGACGGAAATATCCAAGCGCTTGCTGCAGGGCCATCTTAGACAGTCCCACTGAAATAGTAAGAAGCAGTAGTGTGCTTGCACAACTGTCACTCCGTTCAGTCTTCTCACTGTAGGGGACACAGAACCTCTGTTCTCAGGATCAGTAGGGGTCTCAACAGTGAGACCCTCACGATCAACTACTTATCCTCTATCCTGTGAATAGGGAATAACTGGTAATTCTGGTACAACCCCCTTTAAGAACAGATTCCGAACCTAGCTAAGCCTTCCTGGAAACACAAGTTCTAGGTTATAACTATTATAGTCCAACTTAAGATCCCCCCCTAATAGACACCTACCTGCCTGCAACAAGGTAGAAATATTTGAGATGTTGTACAAAGACATTCTCATGTGCAAGTCTCAATCCAATACAAACCATTTATGGTGAGATGTTGGCATGTCACCTCCTCAAGTCCTTGGGAGTTTAAAGATGGTAACTCTGTGATAGATACTTTAGCAAGAAAGTCCAATGTGTAAGCTTAATTAGTGTCCACCTCTAATGTTAAATTGGGGAAGGTGAAGGGAACGCTAGAACAAGATGTTCTGGCCTGCCATCGCCTTGTGCGTTTCAAGGACACTAGACTACGGGACAAGCACTTTCTTCATCAATAACACCATTAGAACTACTTGCCTAATCATTAATCGAGGCCTCGCTTCCTTCACGAGGAGATACTTCCACTAAATATAGAAAGATCACTCTGCAGGTATGTACGTCAGCAATCATGTGCACATACTACACACGACTATATACTAATGGCACCAACTGGAAACGCTATGCTGACAGCACACTGTAGATAAGAAAGGCATGCAAGTCAAAAGAAAGATTAGGGATCATGCTCCTTTAAAGGGGTTTACCGGTATAAAGCTGCTGTCGACCTAGTCTCAGGATAGGCCATCAATAACAGATCAGTGGGGATCAGTCACTGGTGAGAAGCTGCTGTGGACTGCTGGAATGTTCAGAACACCACTGGCTCAGCAGTGGCTGGATTTGGTATTGCAGCTCTTTCCCACTGAAGTGAACTGGAGAGAGCTGCAATACCAAATAAGGCCACTGCTGAACGGACAGCATTCTGAGCACTCTTCAGAATGTTATCAGTTGATCTACAAGGCTCTTGAATGGCAGACAAACCCCTCCCCCTAACACCTATCTAGAATTGATAGCTAAAGAAAAAAAAAAAAAAAAATCACCAAAAATTCTTTAAAATGTGTTTAACACAAAAATGTAATTTATATAATAGGTTGTTTTCTGATTATACATTGAATTTAAAGGGGCTGTCAAGAGTATAAATAATTTTTTAAAGAATGGGCCATGTGATAAAACAACAAAAGAAGCAGAACTTATCTCTTTCATCATCCACCTGGGAAACAGTAGAGTGAAGAGCCCACTGTAAGCACACACCGGAAGTCAAGTGACCACTGCAGCCAATCAAAGGCCACAGAGTAACCATTCCAAACTCCTGGCATCAAGGAGCCTAGAAGGTTAGCGTTGATGCCGAGAGAACGAGCAGTGAAGCTGCAGCCTCTGATTGGCTGACTTGATTTCCGGTCTAGATTGACGGCAGGTTCTTCACCGGAGCTGCTCTGCTGTTTCCTAGGAGTAGAGAAGTAAGTACTACTTGTGTTAGTTTATCACATGCCTGGCCATTTAAAACATTTTTTTCTATACTCTGACAACCCCTTTTAATAGTGGAACGCCGCCTTAAACGTAGTCTCAAGGAAACTGGCTGATTTTACGAAAAGGAGTCCACGTTTCATCTTCCCAGGGTGGTTTACGCAACGCAAGCTTAGGTTTCAATGGATAACAAAGCCACTTCTCTCTCCAAAAAACATTTAACAACACTGGGCCCTATGTGTCTTTAGTTAAAACCAAGTAGTCTTGTAGATATGAGTCCTTTTAATAGCTAACAAAAATACATGATGTTACAGCGAGCTTTCGAACCTCTCAGGGTCTTTCTTCGGGTATAATGACATTTGTGTTAGGGCAGACTGTGTGTAAAGAGCCTTGCACAAATCGTCAAAAGTGCATAAGTAGTGTGTCCGAACCATATCCTACAGCTAAAAGAATGGCGGCTACAACTTATCGGCCACGAAAGCTGGTGGAGCGTCCGTATTAAAAGACAACAACCACCGAGATCTAATGATTCTAGTTCTGGCGGGCTCGGGCATCCGAACAAACATCCGTCTGGTTCTTGCAGGAGGATCATTCTCCAAATCAGTTCTTCCCGCAGGTCCTTCCATGATCCTCACTTTGCAGTGCTGATTAATGAACTCTCGACATGCTTTGAAAATTGCAGCTAATGAGCGAACAGTCCAGACGTCTCTTCTACAACTACTCGAAGAGAAATAGCTCAGAAGGTTTCCCGGCGAGCAGCAGTTGTTTGGAGCTAAATGCATTAGAGATCACCAATTATAAACTGCACATTCCATGTAAACGGAGATCCCTGCACATCTCCACCGCGCAGGGCGAGATGCAGCAAAGTAAACAGCGTGCTACCCCTGACAACCAGCCAATTATAGCCATCATTAGTCTTCATCTCCCCCTATCGTTTTATCCCATTTATGGCCGAATACAAATTTGTTTCAACTTTCCAACCCACGTGCAGCTCCGCATCCAGCCCGAAGTCGTCATCTATGTGCCACCCGCATCAAGCGGCGTCTCTGTGGTCACACCCTTTTGTCCTGCCGGTCACAGCTGAAACTATCTTGCTTTAATAGAGCTCACACATGTCTTGGTTTTCCCGACGGAAATTTTTATCTTGGAACAATCTATTTTCTAAGAACTCAGACTGGAGTCTGGCTGAAAGATGTTTACTACAATCGGAATTTAACTATTAGGGATGCGTACAGACTTCAAAAGGCATCGTGGGCAGACAAAGGGCCCATACGCCCAAGGAAAGGGGGCCTGGCATCAGTGTGAAGCTCTTAAACTCCCAACACCATTAGACAATGATGTAATGCACATTTCCACAGTTAATTAGTTGGTCATCTTGGGCAATAAAGGTTTTTAAATTTCCCGAGTCGCAGGCACAATTACTAGTGAGCGGTCCAGCAGGCAGGCCGCAGAGCGTCTGGTGGGCTGTACATGGGTTAAGGTGGTACTAGCACAGACAGTCCGGCCAGCCCACCAGACTATCCAGCCTGCCCACTGGACCATTCACTGGTAATTTTGTCTGTGACGCGGGAAATTTAAAAACCTTATGGTATATGCCTAAGTACCACCTTTAATCTCTTAATGACACCTTTTTTTATTTTCTTGCCCGCTTTTCATTTTTGGCTTTTCCTCCCCACTTTCAAAAAATTGTAACTATTATTTATCCCTCAACGTAGATGTCTGAGGGCTTGTTTATTTAGCAGGATGAGTTGTGTTGGTACTGAAAAACACTTTAGAAATATGTAAAGTGGAGTGAAGTGGGGGAAAAAATGCAATTCAGACATTTTTTGTTTTCTAAAGGGGAGGGGGCTCGTTTTTTTGGCGTAAATTGCGGCAAAAATGACAACTTATTTTAGGAGTCAGTAAGATTATGATGATACCAAAATTTATAGTTTGCTTTTTTTTGCTGTACTAATTTTAAAAAAAAATAATAATAATTAAAGGTCTTTGGAAGGAAAGCCAATTACTTTCTGCTGCCTTGTTCTGCCTTTTACTGTTCATCGACCGTTGTGTGAAGGCTCGTTTTTTTGCGGGACATCCTGTAGTTTCTATTAATACCATTTTTGAGCACATAAAACTTGATAGCTTTTTAGTACATTTTTTCAGGGAGAGGGGAAGGGAGAGGGGAAGGGAGAGGGGAAGGGAGAGGGGAAGGGAGAGGGGAAGGGAGAGGGGAAGGGAGAGGGGAAGGGAGAGGGGAAGGGAGAGGGGAAGGGAGAGGGGAAGGGAGAGGGGAAGGGAGAGGGGAAGGGAGAGGGGAAGGGAGAGGGGAAGGGAGAGGGGAAGGGAGAGGGGAAGGGAGAGGGGAAGGGAGAGGGGAAGGGAGAGGGGAAGGGAGAGGGGAAGGGAGAGGGGAAGGGAGAGGGGAAGGGAGAGGGGAAGGGAGAGGGGAAGGGAGAGGGGAAGGGAGAGGGGAAGGGAGAGGGGAAGGGAGAGGGGAAGGGAGAGGGGAAGGGAGAGGGGAAGGGAGAGGGGAAGGGAGAGGGGAAGGGAGTCACCAAAAAAAGCGCAATACTGGCATGAGGTATTTTTTTTTATGGACACAGCGATACCAAACTTGCAAGCGATTGATCACTCCTAGGAGTATAATGCAATACCATAGTACTGCATTATTCCGCGTTCTAAAAAGCAGTCTATGAAGGCAATCAGCCATGGCAGGATCATTTTCCTTAATAAATAAATGACCAAGTTTAATATACTTGACTCATTTGTTTGATTTGGTTCTCTTCATCTGTGAAAATAGAATTGTAGTTTCAAGGAAGGATTCACAAACGTTTAAGCATCGCTGTATATCTAGTCTACACTGGAATTTGTACTCGCAGAGACGCATCCTAGTATTTGTTTAGCTATTTGTCTGTGTCACTTCTTGTACAGCTTCATTCAAATAACTGATGCTATACAAATAACGTACACATGGGAACTCCACCCTGCGAGAAGTATACTCCTCATCAGAGCAGCGGGAGTGCAGCTCAGGACAGCTCATCCAGATCCTCCTAATGTGCATATCTGTATAGCACAGCATTCATCTAATAACAGGAAATATCCCAGGAGCCAGGTAGTCTCTGCACTCAGAAGTTTGCATAGGCACACAATCTACAATAGCGCCGACTTAAAAGGGGTTGTCCTGGATTTTTAGGGCCCATTGACAAGGGTGTATAAGAGTTGCGCCCCAAAATCCTCAGGCGCAATTTGCAAGGGATAGCACAATGGACAGTGCATGTCCGATTCTGGTCCATGATACAATTCTTTATCCAGACAGACCATTGGTCAATGTGTAAATACATCTGTGTGTATAGCTTCCTTGGCTATAGCCAAATACACCTGTGTGAATAAGCCCTTACTACTGATGAGAAGTCCTGGCAACCCTTTTTCACACAAGCTGATTGGGCATGAGCATTCGTTTGCCCAATTACCGGTCTGTGTGAATGTGCCCAGGATTAGCCGTCAGTTTCAGCCGATCGGATCTTGTATGCAGGCATACAAATTGCTCACACATTGGCAACTCATTCCCCTGTGTGTATAGGGAGATGTGCTGCCAACAATGCAATCTGAACGGGGACGGAAAATCACATTAACATGCGGGACAAACCACTGACAACGGCAGGAATAAGCACCGATTGACACGCTGTATTGTTGATCAGCCCTTGTTACATGGGCAGAGAATCGGCATGTGCAACGACAAAACGAACAATATAACCTCCTTTTTATCGCATTGCAAATCACAAAACATGCGATATTTGTGTGATGCGATGCATTTTTGACATTAGAAACTCTTATTGACTTCCGCACTAAAAAATTGCCCATGTAAAGCTAGCCTCAGGAGGATGAGCTGTGATCTCCTCTATTATACCTGTGTGATCATCATCCGTGACAGGAGTGCCTGTGCCCCTCCATAGACAGTTTCTGTGATAGATCCATGTAACATGACCGCACAGATAAAAGCGTGTGACCCTATACACCGCACCACCGTCCTCTACAATCACTAGAAACACGCACGTAAATGAATTAACTTGCAGCTATTTCTGTGTTCAACTCTTCACTCCTAAAATAGTCGGCACGACGCTGAAATGAATGAGGAAGATGCAGTAAGTGCCAAATATCACAATGTCCGACCTCCAACAGAAATCCCACACAGACAGCTAATGTGGCAATGAATCAGTGGCACCGAGGTGGTGCCAGCTCTATTCTAGTAGAGCCAACATCTGCTGGCAGGAATGTCCCCCGCACAGTAAATCTGTGGGTACAATCAGTGTTTCCTGCAGCCCACCAGCTATATGCACCCACAAAGTGATTAGTCAGAAGCCAGACGCGAGGAAAATAACTCAATGCATGTTCAGGCAGACGCTGAGATCTACACTTAAATCCAGTTATAATGCTAGCACACACTTTGCTTGCCCTGATCTTAAAGGGGATGTCCGGGATTTTGCTCTTTTTCAATAGATGATGGTCAGGGGTCCACCGATCGGAACCTCTCCAATCAGTGGATTAACAGTGTCGTTGTGGAAAGCAGATTGCGCCGACCATGGCGCAGCAGCCTTGGATAGTAGCCTTGGTCAGTGCCATCTGCTTCCAGTATTTTCCATAGCGACAGCTGCAACGCTAATCAACTGATCGGAGAAGATCTAAGTGGCTCACCACCTTAATCGGCTATTGATGGCATACCCTGAGGCAGGGGTGTAACTATAGAGGGTGCAGGGGATGCTTTTGCACCCGGGCCTAGGAGCCTTAGGGGGCCCATAAGGCCTCTCTTCATATAGGGAGCCCAGTACTATGAATGAAGCATTATAGTTGGGGGCCCTATTACATGTTTTGCACTGGGACACAGAAGCTTCAAGTTACGCCTCTGTCCCAAGGACAGGTCATCAATAGAGAAAACAAAAAGTTGTGTACACGGAAAGGACGCCACTTTCACTGTTCACATTTGTGTTCAGGTATTTGTTTTACTATTCCGTCATGAGAACAGATTTGTCCTATAATGAAGGGTTAATAATAAAAAAAAAGAAAAAAGGTAGTCAATCTCCCCAAACAAACCAGCACAACATGCAGCGCCATTCAATCCGTGATTTTGTGCCGGAGGCTCTGAACCTCTGATGCGGATGTGAGCAGAGCCTAAAGGTGTTTTTTTTTTTATTTATTTATTTTTTTTAACTCGGATGGAATTATTGGCCACGATGCAGCAAAATTTGCAGCGCTACAAAAATTAGGCATGAAATTGGCTTAGATCTGCCTGCAATTCTGCATCAATATCCGTATTTAGCCGTGTAAGATTTTGGTGCGGCTTTCCGCAGCAGGAAGTTCTGCCCGTGTGAAAGAGCCCCAACGCTGCCTATAGTTCACTACCTAAACACTAGCTGGGGTCATACATTTCCAGAAACCTGCGACAATGTTGGAAACGCCTTCCCGCTGATGTGACGATCGCTCATACGCAGAGGTTACCATATTGTCTTATCAGTAATTAACAAGGTACAGCGAATCCGTATCTACTCTAGTCTCTTCCACTCCAACAGCTATCGATTAGCATGACATGTATGTGAATTATTAAGGGTGCACTTATTTTTTATTCAAGTAACTATGGTAACAAGGGGGAGATGGGGGATAATAGAGGTGTGCAGGTAATGTACGGCAGGTTTTCTGGGGACACTGGAGTGCTGTGCAGAGGAGGAAGGAGAATAGAGATATCAGCAGAACATGTACAATTATTCCCGCCATGCTGTGATTGTATGAACTGTACACAGTGTTACAGAATCGTGCTAGTATGGGAAAAAAAAGCTATTTTCCTCAACGCAGGGGGAAAAAAAAAAAAAGGCAAGAACAGCTGCCAGCAGCCAACAACTGAATTATATCCTTCCGACAATTAAACCCATCCCCCAGCCACCCACACACAGGATCTCCCTTGTTATATTCCAATATCTTGTTCCCCGAGCCACAAAAAAAAGTATCAGAACAAAGAGAAGGTAAGATCCTGGAATCTAAGACATCATCCTGGAAGGCCCAAGACATGCGGGAGGTCACAAGAGGAAGAATTCCACTTATTCAAGGAGTTGTGCCAAGATTGAAAGTTCTCCCCTCTTCACAGTACTGGGGTAACTATCCAATTAGTGGGGGTCCAACTGATGGGATAGTCACCGATCATGTTCTTTGTGATCGGTCTCATGTCCAGTCACTTCAATGGGACTGCCAGAGATGGCCAGGTGGGTGGCACGGTGGCTCAGTGGTTAGTACTGCTGCTTTGGGGTCCTGGGTTTAAGTATAAAAAGACAACATCCGCATGGAGTTTGTACGTTCGCCTCAGGTATGCTTGGGTTTTTCCTGATACTCCGGTTTCCCCCACGATATGCCAAAATCATGCAGATGGCTTAATTTAGAATCCTGGAGCCCCAATACCAACAGAACCCATAATAATAAGTGATGTAAAGTGAAGCGCTATATAAATCAAGGTGATTATTATTACTCCATTTTCTCTAGCAGTCCCAGCAGCACACATACTGGACCTCCACTCAATCCATTTGGGGCTCTTCAGGACCCCCCATTATTGTGATCTGTGTAGGACCCAGCAGTCGGACCACCACTGGTCCTGTAGTTGTCCCCGATCCTGTGGATAGGGAACCACTTTCAATCTTGGCAATTCCCTTAAAGTATTCCATTGTCCAGATGCTCCTAAAAAACTAGTGGCGACCTTTCTTCAAAAGCGACGGAGAGGTAGAAGAGGCTGAAGGACACCCTGTACTTGGCTCATGCTTGTGTCGGAGGCTGTACACGGGGTCCTGAGGCTTCGCAATGAGCTGCAAGTCTCTGTATGGCGCTCCATAATGCTGAGTGCTATGGAGGATGCCACCATTTTTTTCTGTGGTAGAAGACCACTGCGAGTCTAAAGTCGGAGGCATGTGGACGTGAAATAGAGCTGTATAGATGTCCACTATGGAGGTTGCATGGACCATATTACAGCCGTGTGCTCAAGGATTCATCTAAAACAGGCCAGATATCGTCCCCTTTATGTAGGCAGGATCAACCCGCATAGAGGGGGATATAACTGGTGCTTTCCAAAACCTCATCCACACAATATAAGTGGGCCTCATGTAATGTGGGTGCAGCATCAATGGCCTTCCCACTTTATGCCAGTATCAGGAAGCCTGTAAAACTATAGCAACATCTCATACGTCGTGCGGTAACCTGATATTTCACTGGAAAGTGCTTTCGTTCCCTATATTTAGCTTTAAAGAGGACGGTGACTTCTTAATATTCACTGAAACGCGTCTGTAGGACTGCTAGAAGGTGATCGTGTGACACACAGGAAGCATTGCCCACCTTGTGCCCCCTCTACAGCATATACAAGCTCTTACGCCCCCCACATACTCCACCGCCCACCCTCCCCCCCCTTAAATTCCAACAAACGGAGGTAAAAAAATCCCCCCTTACTCTGTGCCTCAGCTGCACGCCTCTCTGGGAGCTCCGGAGGGCCCTGTAGCAGCATGTTAAGAAAGAACAAGGGCCTCAAGAAAGGGGAAGAGCCGTCACCTCTCAGCAACCTCTACCGAAAAATACCAAAATACTACAAAACTCTGCAAGTGCCGTCAAAACACGTCTCTCCAGGCCGCCTCCGGGACTGCTTTACTACAGACAGGTGGAAGACAGATGAACAGCCGCCTTAGGATAGTCTGCACCCCCCGTATGTCCGAGTACCACAAGTAGTGTACAGGGTGCCCCGACCCCAAGATGAGCATCGCCTTACTAGTCTCTTCCTGCAATATTATATACCAATTGTTCCATACAATCCGTAATCGCCTGTGGATATACCAAAATATTCCGGCAACTCCGGGCGGTCGTCTCAGAGGCGTTTCTCAGTGATAAAGATGATCTGCAGCAGCTGGGACTCTGTTCTGTATAATATGCAACGCTGCCGATATAAGCTTCTTAAAAGGGATCTTAGGCCAGTTATGGTGTATCTACAAGATATGCCCTAAATGTCTGATAGTTGTGGGTCCCAAGCCTGAGACCTGAATCGCTCTGGTTCTGCAACTTCTTCCAACCTGGGGAGGCCGACTGACCATCACACACACACACACACACACACCACGGTCAAAAACTCGCTACGCTATACCGTTTCTGTAATTTTGGCCACAACTACATCTTGGATGCAGTAGCCACCTCATCAGATGGGACGGGCCCAGGACCCTCCATTCGTAAAAATGCAGTTCCCACCTCTAGAACCTGCACCTATCAGACATTTATGACATAACCTGTAGATGTGTCATAAGGGTCTGAGACTAGAATAACCTTTTAACCCCTTCTTAACCAAGGACGTCCTTGGTCACCAGGGTAGGTATCGAGCGGGCTTTGGTACTGAACGTGTTCCATATCTATGAGTGTCGGCTGTGTATTTTTTTATTCCAGCTTTTACCATTATTGACCTCTCTCTCAGGATGGGTCATAAATAGTTGATCGGCCAGCGGGGGTCTGTTGCTCTGGGTCCCAGCTAGATCTCTGGTTCACTGTCAGTGCAGCAAAGTCTGACGTCCTCATTGAGGTCGGAGCCGGAATTGTAATAGCAGGCATTGCTGCCACCGATTTCATTGAGGCCTTTGTATTATACTTCCGTCCCTGACCACTAAGGATGATGTCCGGCCCTCCTGAACTGATAGCAGGGCCTGACCACTGATTATGAGGTTGTCAGACCCTCCTGCATTGACGGCGGGTCCTGACCACTGATGATGATGTCCGACCCTCCTGCACCGACAGCGGGGCCTGACCACTGATTACGATAATGTCTCACCCTCCTGCACCGACAGCGGGCCCGAGAATCGGCTGATTGACAGGGATCCCGAACGGCAGACCCCAGCTGATCAACTATTGATGACCTATCTTGAGGATAGGTCAATCGAAAAAGTCTGGAATACCCCTTTAACATTGGCTTTAGACACAACTACCATAAAAGCAGAAGCTATGTATATCACCCAAAGAGAACACAAGCCGGGGAACAGAGCGGTATGGTGCACCATCAATACACGATAACTGGCTATTACTGCAAGTAGCATAAGTCTAATGTTAGAACGTGGCATCAGTTACTAAAACTAGCAAAAAAAAAACAAAAAACAACATAAAACAGGAAGATGAAACTTGGGTTTACAGTGAGGCTAACGCAGCTATAACCTGCGTTTGCAGTCCATCAAACTCACTGTGAAGGGTTAATACTTTAGAAAATCCTGGATATATTGTATATAAAACGAATATACAAAAAAAAGGTACAACAACTAATATTCTTGGATTGACTAGATGAAAAGTAATCTGCAGTCTCAAGACACAGAAGACCTGTAAAGAGTTAATACTACAAGAGGCTATGTGCGCACCGGGGAATCCTGTCCTGATAACACCTAGTAATACCGTAGCGGAGGATTTAGAAGACACTTTGGAAGGGTTAAACTGAGCTTTACCCCGTGTGAGTCACATAACATTGTCTGGGTAACACTTTGTAGTATTTGTGAAAGACCTGGTGCCACATGGCAGGTTGTAAAACGCGTTGATCTCTTCTGAACAGGTGTTCTGTCTAAAGCATTTGTTTTTTCTGGACAGCGATCATCATTTGTACCTTTCCAGGCCAAAGAAAACACTGACCTGCGAGAAAGCCAAGAGAGGTAATCATGTATTTAAAGGGACAGCCCACGCCAGGGCCATGACGTCCTGCCTCCAGTAACGCGGTTCATTTCTGCAAAAGTCCATATTATGTCTTTTACCTGTAAGCCAATCAATGACTTTTTGTCCCTGCTTGTTTGCTTTGAGATTTAGCATGTACCAAGAACAAGCTGTAGCCAGACAAGAAGGGACAGAGTGAAAAGGATTAAGAAAACATCACTTTAACTTTTGTAGCCGTACCTCCTAGGTAGGTATTAAAAGTCGGGGTTCCTCTCCGTACCTGAATATTGTGGCACTGAAAGTGGGTGCCCAATCAGCTGATTGTGAGGGTTCCAAGCAGCGGACCCCAGGATAGCTGGTTTTACTACTCAGAAAACCCCTTTAAATATAATATAGCTTGTCATAAAAAAAAAAAAATCACAGGCAAGTGAAAATTGCCACATGTGTACCATTTATATGACAGCTGGATGAAAAAGTTCCGAAGTGGATGATCTGAACATAATATTGAATGTTTTCTTTTACATATATGGCCTTAAATCTGAGGGCTATTTTCCAGTTTATCAGGTCAGGACTGTGCGTGAGAAGAGCTCACGTAGAAAGATTTACTGCAGAAATCCGTTTTATTTCTGCTGCCCTTGTCACCTGGACTCCGTGAATCACCTTGACTAGTATTTTCACTTGAACTTGAATGAACTGAGCATTAATGATGCCAAATTGTGTAGTAACTACTATATAGTCATGGAAAACTACACAATACCTGCTAGCCTTCTATAGATAAACAGCATATCTCACAGGCTTGTCATCCAATAGGACGTCCCTCCACGCCTGACATCACAGGCTTGTCGTCCAATAGGACATCTCACCACGCCTGACCACACAGGCTTGTCGTCCAATAGAAAGTCATGCTACACCTGTTATCACAGGCTTGTCTTCCGATAAGACGTCCCACTATGTCTCACATAACAGGCATGTCATCCGATAGGACATCCCACTACATCTGACATCACTGGCTTATTGTTCAACAGGATGTCCCACCACTCCTGACTACACAGGCTTGTCATCCAATAGGACGTCACGCTACACCTGACATCACAGGCTTGTCTTCCGATAGGACGTCCCATTACGTCTCACATAACAGGCATGTCGCCCGACAGGATATCCCACTACAACTGACAACACTGGCTTGTGATTCAGTAGGACGTCCGACTACATCTGACATCACTGGCTTGTTGTTCAATAGGATGTCCGGCCACACCTGACCACACAGCTTTGTCGTCCAATAGGTCATACCACCACACCTGGCCTCACAGGCTTGTCGTCCGATAGCACGTCCCACTACGTCTGACATCACTGGCTTGTCATCCAATTGGACGTCCCACTACATCTGACATCACTGGCTTGTTGTTTAATAGGACATCCTGCTATGCCTGACATCACAGGCTTGTTGTCCAATAGGACGTCCCACTACATCTGACATCACAGGCTTGTTGTCCAATAGGACGTCCCGCTACATCTGACATCACAGGCTTGTTGTCCAATAGGACGTCCCGCTATGTCTCACATCACAGGCTTGTAGTCCAATAGGACGTCCCGCTATGTCTCACATCACAGGCTTGTAGTCCAATAGGACGTCCCGCTACATCTGACATCAGAGGCTTGTAGTCCAATAGGACATCCCACTATGTCTCACATCACAGGCTTGTCCTAACCCATTTTCTAACATTATCTTATTATTTTACGTGACCTGGTAAGTCCCGACTGGTAACTTTTAATGGCTTCCATTAAGGACATAAATGTGATAGATGAAAGAAATAATTTCTCATCTTATGTATTGCAGCATCTGAAGTCATCAGCGCAGCAGGGACAATCAATCACAGATGAAAAAGAACAATTTCAGACAAACACAGCTCCACTCAGTATAATGACAGCAATTAAGAAAACCACTAACTATAGCTAAGGAGACAAACAATGACTTTGTTTGGGGTGCAGATCGCAGCATGCATTCTCGAGAAAAAGTACAAAGCAAATCAAAGACAGACCCCGGAAGCAGATTTGCAGCAGATTTGACGCCCCAAAAGGGTGAAATTTACTGCAGATCTGCAGCAAACCAGCTACGTGTGAACATACCCTAACACTGCACCCATGTACTTCATGGTGCACTACACGTAACATGTGACTGGCATCATATAGAAGCCTTACAGATACACATTCACACTATTAACTATCCCCCTACACGGATGATAGGTGCGACCCGATGAGTCCTCCTTCACAGAACACTGTGACCTGTCTGCATCCTGCCTGGAAATGGCATTTTAAAATTGCCCTTTTACAACCTGCCAATTTTCAACCTGAGATAATGAGCATTGACTGACCTAGCAAGTCGATCGGCGCTCATTTACATGGGTCGACAATTGCTGCTATGAGGATGAATGATTACTACATGGAGATGTACAGACCGGCGAACATTTTGTTGCTTACTAAAAAAGCAATGCTCAGCCAACGAGCAAGTAATTGTTCACCTATTGACTGATCTCAGTCCCTTTGACATGGCCTGACGATCAGGCGAACAAAGGTTTATGCCCAATAACTGGGCCGTGTAAGACTTTTTCCAAAATGTGATTGTTCTTGGTAAGAGAAACCAAGTAATCTTGTAGATATGATGCCTTTAAATGGCTAACAAAAATACATGATGTTATAGTGAGCTTTCAGACTTTTACTTTCAGTCCTTCATCAAGGCATAATGAAATGGATCCGAAGACGCATGCATATTTATACACACATACTTATAGCATTGCTTTAATAGAACCGTTGCTTTGTGCCACACGCATGAGACCTTAGGACTCATTCCCATCTGAGTCGGAGCTTCCATTGTAGATTTTTACCAAAATTACCAGAAAAAATTAGCGCAGCATGTACAGCATAAATAAGGGGTTCTTAACAATGCCTATGAAAGCCAGGGAACACATGACCGTATTTCAGCCCCCCAATACGGACGGACGTACATCGAAGCCTGACCCGAACTCTCGGCATCATAGAGCCATAGGAGACACATCCATATTACAGACGCAAAAACATGGCCGAAATGTGTGTTCCCGCCTTTTACTAAATTACATATTCCCTGTGGTCTAAAAAAATACTCCAAAAATGTTGAGAGAAGTAGTCTGCTAGAAAGTAGTTAGATTGTGGCGGTGTGGAGGACGACTCTCTCTAGCAAGTTGTTCTGCAAGGTAGAAGTACAAGGTGTTCTCTCAGAAGTGGTTTCACGTGAGGCGTGTATTTGCGACTGTCCCTATCTCTCCATCAGCACGTAGATAATGACTTGTGATTTTGGCATGGCCTCCCACAACAAGCACCTGTACAACCCCGCCCAATGCCCATTCATAATTTTTGTGTTTGCTAGATGACGCATTCCTTTCCTGTTGAGTAGAAATCATTGTGCAACACACGCACATGGATCTCTTTACCATACAAACACGGGCACAGTTGGCACCGGCTGCCAGGGTTCTTCGCTCAGCAGCGGTTATGTCACTTGCCTAGACGTTCGTCACCGGTGACCCACTTGCACCGTTGTGAACGTAACCAAGATGTGACGAGCGTCACCAACCAAACCGAGGAGTATTTGAGTAGCTACTACGCACTCTTCCAAAAAGCCCTGCACAAACAAACCATTTCATCCTCACAAGCGTGCGCTCCCTACCGTGAAAGGTGTGTTAACCTTTACAGGAACACAACCAGCACTCGCTGTTCCAGCGATTTTTTTACTTGGAGAGATGTAAATGTCAGTTTGTCCGTGACTAGAAAAGGCTCTTTAACCTTATCCCAAGCTGGCATATTAAATATGCCCATGAAAATGGCCATCTCTGTTACTGCGAGCGCCTTATAATGGGGATTAATCTATTACGTCATCCCACTAAGGTGCCTGGGTCACGTTACCTTATATACACAGGACGTAATAGTCGCAAGATAAGAAAGTTAAAGGGCCACTCCAAATCCGTTTGTGGGAAGGAGGCCTTAACTACCAGCAGGACGCGAGCTAAAAGAATCTGATTAGCGCTGCCGACTGTGATAACAGCCTGCACCGCTGATAAGAGTTCATTGCTCAATTCAAGAAATTGAGAATTGAACGATGAACAACTTGTGCACGAAAACTGTGCGATGTCCATACATTTAGATGTAGACAGGCATGGAGGCTCTAGTACCCTGTTGGGCCACCTCTAGCTTGGATACAATATGTAATATGGGCAGGCATGGAGGCTCTAGTACCCTGTTGAGCCACCTCTAGCTTGGATACAAGATGTAATATGGGCAGGCATGGTGGCTCTAGTACCCTGTTGTACCGCCTGTAGTTTGGATGTAAGATGTGATACAGGCAGGCATCGAGGCTCTAGTACCCTGTTGTACTCCCCTAGCTTGGATATAAGATGTGATACAGGCAGGCATGGAGGCTCTAGTACCCTGTTGTACCGCCTCTAGCTTGGATACAAGATGTGATACAGGTGGGCATGGAGGCTCTAGTACCTTGTTGGGCCACCTCTAGCTTGGATACAAGATGTAATATGGGCAGGCATGGAGGTTCTTTTACCCTGTTGGGCTACCTCTAGCTTGGATACAAGATTTGATACGGACAGGCATGGGGGCTCTAGTATCCTGTTGAGCCGCCTCTAGCTTGGATACAAGATGTGATACGGGCAGGCATGGGGGCTCTAGTATCCTGTTGAGCCGCCTCTAGCTTGGATACAAGATGTGATACGGACAGGCATGGGGCTCTAGTATCCTGTTGAGCCGCCTCTAGCTTGTATACAAGATGTGATACAGGTGGGCATGGAGGCTCTAGTACCCTGTTGAGCCGCCTCTAGCTTGGATGTAAGATGTTATACAGGCAGGCATGGAGGCATACAGGTTCTGTATGGTATCCCACAGCACACTGGTCCACATTTGCTGTAACTGTGCCTCTAGATCGTACAAACATGTAGTCTGTTAAAGTTGACATCCCAGATGATCCCATACATGTTATATTGGTAACGTAGTACGCTAGGCTGAAAAAAGACAAATGTGGATCCAGTTCAGCCTGTTTCCACCCACCCCCCACCCTTCCCTTGTTGATTCAGATAAACATATGAACAGCACTTTATGATAAAATAGGGATTGTTTATATTATAGTGCAGATAATGCAGCACTCACCTGGTGCATTGTGGGAAAACCCCTGTAGGATGAAAGCAACCAGCACCTTGTGTCCTGGTATGCTCGTCACAACGATCCCCGGCCAAAATCCAGGGCCACTAGAGAGACGTTTCGGAGAGGAAAGCACACTGTGTTCCAGAAGGCTTTACACAAGTAACGAAGTATAGGAAAAAATCTCCGCGCTCCTATGATCAGGGTTATAGTGGAAAATATCCCAATAGTCAAATGGTTATATAAACCATATTCTATTCAGATTGTTGCTAAACGTTTCGGCGCTGGCAAGCACCTTTCTCAAGAATGAAAAAAAAAAGGCGCTTGCCAACGCCGAAACGCATAACAATCTGAATAGAATATGGTTTATATAACCATTTGACTATTGGGATATTTTCCACTATAACCCTGATCATTGGAGCGCGGAGATTTTTTTTCCTATACTTCGTTACTTGTTGATTCAGAGGAAGGCAAACAAAAAAACAAAAAAAAAAACCCCAGTGAGGCAGAAGCCAATTTACCCTCACTCTGGGGGTAAAAAATTCCTTTTTCCAACTCCATAATGGCAGTCAGAGTCACCCCTGGACCAATATTTGAGATCAACAACCCATCTGGTTATTTAATGTATATATCCTGTAACGTCACGGTGTTCTAAAAAGACGTCTAGTCTGGTGATAGGTCTGGCAACCGGGCAGCCATTGAAGTGTGACAATATTTTGGGGACATTCCTGTGACCCCCTTGTGTGCGGCCAAGCATTATCCTGCTGGAACATGCTTCTTGGAAGCCGCCATGAGAGGAACACAGGAAGCTCCTAACATATCGCTGAGCTGTCATTGTCCCTCATACCACTACTAGGAGTGACTCTCCAGATCATCACACCAGCAGGGGGCAGTGTGTCACTCTGGACAACAAAACAGTTGGAGGTGCTTGTCAAATGGTCCTCTTTATGGGTGGTCTGTCGAAGGCATCCCAAGCCCTGTCGCCTAGTGTGTGTGCCCTCATGCATCCACTGGTTTTAACCCCTTTTAACAGTCTGGTCCTAACGGCCCAGTTGGTGGGCAATTCGTAGATGCAACCATCCAGCTTCTTGCATCCCAAGTATGCACCCGCACTTAACTGGGCGAAATCTCCTTGATTGTACCAGAGGCATCTAGTGGTCAATAAGCTAGCGGAAAAAGAGGTCACTACACACAAGTAGCCTCTGAAGTGTGGAACCATTTTTAGTGCCTCAGCTGGTTCATCTAATCACACCACAACTCTAGGTACTTACTGCATGCCGAGTTTTGCAGAAAACTGACAACTCCATGTAGGTGCTTGATGTTTTTGTACAATGAGTGTATATGAGGAACATCATGCGCAAGAGGAAAAGAATATTAAGACTGACATCTGAAATGCCAGCCTTGATACATTTCCCTCGAAATGTGTTGTCTTCCGAATACAGTTTTGAAGATCCTCCTGGTCATTTCCTAAACGTCTTCAGTCGCGCGTTCTAACAGAACATTTTGTGCCTTCTACAGTTTTACTAAATAGAATGAATACACAATGCTTTTTTGAGTGATTGGTTGGGGTGGTCAGGGAAGGGGGAAAACCCTGAAAAACTTATAATTGTATTTGTTATTAATTCTGAATAGAAAAAAAATACATAAAATAAAATAAATATATAGAAATTTGGTCTGAACAAACCCCTTGTACTACTTAACTTATAAATCAGCCACGAGAGCCAAATCCAACAGTACGCCACTCAGCGCTGAAATTCGATATTGTAATCTAATTCATTAAAAAAGGTAAAAAAAAAAAAAGAGGAAACAAAAAAACAGAATAAACCACTACATTGTAGATGGGGTAGCAAACCGTCTTGTGACCAGATGGGAGAATTCACTGACTTACTTAAGAATTCAGGGGTTTTCCAATCAAACAGGGACTTGGCTAGTCTGCATGTAAGACAGCCAGGTCTCCTTGGAATTAACCACATGACTCACAGAGTGCGATATTGACAGACGCCGATACATTTTCTTTCACCATAATGAAGATTTTCCTTAAAATCAACCTTACGAAATGGTAACATTGTAACTGAAAAAAATACATAAATAAAAATGAGCCTTTATGACATCATGAATATTTTTTTAGCACTTTTTTAATGTCTGCTGCCAACCATCGACACGGATGGATCCAGGTCACACACGACACATGTGAGAAGGTGTTTAGGATGCAGTGAGAGGTCAATGATTTATCCAGGAAAAAGTTCATTCGGAGATTTTTTTTCGTGGACACTTCAGGACATCCTGAACATTTCCTGTGATTACACGATTACAGCTTCGACATTCGTAAGCCAACATAGACAATAAAGAAATGGAAAAGAAGGTCTGACTAAAGGGATTTTGGCTAAAGAAAAAAAAAAAAAATCTAAAAAGCAAAAATATTTACACGGTGAATTTTACAGCTCCAGGAAACAGAACATCTGGCAGAGAGACGCTTGTGTTGGAGGGCTCCTTTTGGCAAGAGTACCTTAGGGAACGGTCACCTGTAACAGATTTCACGGTTTTCTTATCCAAGGCAAAGTGACCTTGAAACCTCTGAAAGGGTTAAAGCACATGTTGTGCACCGATATGCTACCAATTAAGGTGTTTTTCATTATTTGCAAAGTTCTCATTTCCGATGGCTTCCCAGCTGCTGTATTAGGTTGGGTTTCTCTACAGGGGACAGCCAGGTAAAGCCAATGTCCGCACGCACGTCTGAACACCTAAAACCCCTTTTTCCTTATGGCACAGTTAGAAGGTATAGTCACACATGTCCTAGTCATCTGCAATGGGGCTTACAGAAATCCACGTACTTGCCGGCCAAAATAAATCGCAATCACATGACTAGATCAGATTTTCAGTCGTAGAAATATCAGCAATCAATCTGCGCCACGTTAATATACCCCAACTAGAAGCTAATTTGTATTACACAACACGGAAGAGGAAAATTAAACGTTGCTTTCCAGGCAAAAGCTATTGATGACCTGTTCTCAGGACAGGTCATCAATAGTTAATCGCCGGGGACCCGCCGCTCAGGATCCCAGTCGATGAGCTGATCGCTCGGACCGCTGTCAGCAGAAGTGCCCTAGCTGGCTTCACGCTCATTGAAATCAATGGGAGCTTAAGCCGGCTATTACATTTTCGGCACGTCTGTCTTCTGCTTCAGCTCCCACTGATTTCAATTGGAGTGATGCCCTCTTTGCGGGATGGGCGATCAGTTGATCCAGAGCGGTGGGTCTCTGGCAGTCAAATATTGCTGACCTGCCCTCAGGATAGGTAATCAGCAATACTTTATGTCCAGAAAACCCTTTTCATGGAAACTGGTAGGAGCCTACAGGACGCTCTTCAGAGTTCTCAACAATGCCTAAATCCGGACAGAATCCACTGCAATTCCACATTTAATGTAATTTAAATAGCTTATTCCCGTAAAATACGGGAAAAATCAATGTGGATTCCGAATGGGATATAGCTTTTATAATCCGCAGAGTTTCCATGCTGAAAAGCTAAAGATTAGCTTCCGCGGTGCGGCTTCCACTGCAGCCCTTCATCAGAAACGGAGCCTCAGCCGTGGATTTCATTGAAAATAGATGGAGTAATTTGCTTTTTTGCAACGCCTCACCCGTGTGAACAGAACCTTGACACTATTAATGCAACTAATTCAAGCTCTGTATTTCCTTCCACGTGTTTTTGCCAAAAAAACAACTGGATCGCAGAGGGAAGACAGAAAACCCAAAAGGACAGGTTTTCCTTCTTCCCTCTTCTGGAATCATTTTTGGCAAATAAGGAATACAAAGTTCAAAGACTCTCCTGTAAACAAGTCGTTACACAGGAAGCACTCAACTCCAATGTAATCTATTATTATCAGGAAGACAAAAGGAGGGCGATGCCAGACAGGAACTGCCCCCCTCCCAGGATAAATCCCCAAATCAATTAGTTGCTATTGGCTGGTAGTATTATCTCCTCACCCTGTAGAGTAAAAAGTACCAAAACCCCGGTTATGTGATGTATCTTTAATGTTTGTACAGTGTTGCAAAATCAATTTGGAAAAGCTCCCACACGTCCTTGCAGCATTCCCAGACTGTCTCTATAGCAACCAAAAAAGGATGTAAATGAAGAATTAAAGCTGAACTCTTCCCTTCCTTCCCCTCACATATACATTGCACAGAAACGAGGCAGAATTACTGCAAAGCCCAACTGAGGGCTCATTCACCTGCAATCTCAGTCCATGAAAAACGGACCATCTTCACCGCAAGAATATGCGCACGTTGCGTGGGTTTTTAATGCATGTGCGCTCTTATTTTACGTCCGTATTGCATGCGTATTCACTGCGCAAACAAAAAAAAAAGGCAGCCAAATTAAGGTCACTTTTTTCCCTACGGGCAACATGCGTAAAAAGTGCAGTGAGTACGCACGCCACTGTGCATTTACTGCGGTTTTATGTAATCCAATAGATTTTAATGGCCAATTTTGGTCCATAAACACAGATGAAAATGGGACATAAGATTTACGTGATCGGTTGGTGAAAAGGAAAAAAAAAAACCGCTCATGTGAATATACCAATGGTGTTGTAGGTTGTCCGCATTACATCCGTAAAATATGGCTGTAATATGGACAAAAAATATGCCAGTGTGAATGGGCTCTTGGAAAACGGCTTCTAGACACCTCAATTAGACAATTCTCTTCTTCGTTCCATCATAACTGATGTATTATACACCACGGCTCTACTGCCAATTATCGAAGGCGTACTACAAAGGCCAGCAATCTGCCTGTATTACATCCATAAAAAAATGAATGTGATAAAGGACAAAAAAACATGCCAGTGTGAATGGGCCAAAAAACCAATAGAAAAATCTACTGAAAACCGTGCCCAGTTTAGTTTGGTTTTATGGCAGGTCTCCTCCACGTGGCAGCCGTTTACTGTGCCTTACCCTTACACCCGATGCTGCACAATATGGTAGATTCCCATAGATTACAGTGCTATGCATGCAGAAGGGGCTTGGAAAACCACATTTTGGGGTGGGGGAAAAAAAAAAAGTGTAAATTCAAGGCCGCTGCGCCAACACGTTGAAGGGTGGAATCTCCGGAAACCTGCATCAGAATCCGCATGTCAGGCTGCCTTCACACTTGCGAGAAAATCACGCGAGATTTATGCACAGATATCAGCCCCATTCTTTTGAATGGGTTCATTCACATTAGCGATGTTTTCCTGCATGGTACCCCGTGGTGATGCCATGCAGGAAACAAATCGCAGCATGTTCTATCTAGCTGCGAGTTCTCGCAGCGCAGCCCAATTGAAAGCAATGGCAGAAACTTTGTGATCCTCTGCCACCGCTGTGACAGCGGGGATTCCCTTCATCCCTGAGGTGATGCCAGCTGTTTTCACATGAAAACGCCTCGCATCCATGGGACTTTCATGGATGGCGAGGGCGATGTCAGACCACGAATCACTGTCCAATCTCGGCCACACCAGTGTGAAGGAGCCCCAAGACATCCAGCACACTAGAGGTTTTTTAGTCAGCGAGTAGTCTACTAAAGACGGAATACACATAGACAATGTATGGACCCATATTAGTCAATGTGGCAAAACATACTGGGGATTTTTTTCACACGGACTGCATGAAAAACGCATCGCATGAACTATTCTGATCCGTTTTACAGATGAGACTTACTCATTCACTCATTCATGTCAATGGCCATAGAAGAACGAAACAAAAAAAAAAAAAGGATATATGGACTGAATACGGATGGCACGCAGAACCGAACACCAGAAAATCTGTTTTTACGCGTACTTTTTTTTTTCTCTGCATGCACCTAGCCTAAAACAGGTTTATATAGCAGATCTGCCGCATCTAAACTCGCCCCACTGCTGCTCATAGACTTGCACTGGATAATGGAGAAGAGTAATCAACTTTGGCAAAACGAGACGTGGAGCAGCTTTTGCTCAGAAAAAGCATCTTAAAAAAATGGAATCCGGCATCTGAATGGCTGCTGTGAGCCACAGGCGAGTCGCGGCCCCAGCTGTAACACAAGCCGCTGAAAAACCTCATTTGCCATTTACAAATCATCATAGGAAAAATAAACTTGAACAGCACCAAAATGTTGCAGCATACAAGTTGCACTTCCCACTTATGTAGGGCATTTAGAGAAAAAAGTTATCTAGCCGGAGTTATGAGTGAAACAATAAAAAAGGAAAAAACAGACACAAGCAAAAGGTAAAAGTAGCCAAATAAGAAAAAAAAGCGGAGTACTGAGCAGCTGGAGGCTGAGGTGTCACAACAGGTAGAGGAGAGGATAATTGCTGTCAATCCTCATTAATCCCACCCCTTTCATGTGTCTTGCCAATGTATCCGTGATTTACATGTGCAAAACCTGCTCTACACCCGGGCCGCGCTCCCACGCACAACTCCAGTGAGCCTGTCACATCGGATACCACTTCAACCTTCCTATCTGCCTTTTTCGACATCGTTCTCAGGCGGAAAAAAAAATGAAAGCTGAAATGTGACGCCTTGTCGAATAACTCAAGTTCCCAGAGATGGTTTTGCATAAAAGAAACTCTGATATTTTGTTTCCTATAAATTATGAAGCACCCTGACATTAACAGGAGCCGAAAACAGGAACTCGGCGGGTCACATGGTTACATGTATTATCAATGCTGGCCGGCCGGCTCCTCTATGCCGACAGGGGTCAACGCTCTGGTGAACCACAAACAATCAAGTCCTTCACCAAAAACTAGGCTTATAGGCTCAAGCACCCAAGTCTTTGGCTTTTCCAATAAGGACTTCAATGTTGACTTACATTTCCAAAAAGAGTCCACCAAGCCAAATTCACGAGCACCAAACCCAAACAAGTACAAAGACAAGTACAAGGGTTTTTTGCCTAGATGGACATGGTCTTCCTTCAGCCTAACATACTCTGTTACTATGTTACAACAGCGTGGTAAATTCACATAGAGCATGACCACAGAGGATACGGGTGTAACATTAAGGGTACAGGCACACGGGCATATTAAAAGTTGCGCCTGAGATTCTAGGGTCCTGCGCGCATCGGATGGCACTCGGACATCCGGTCCATGTACTGAACACTGCCTATTGACATGTGCTATTTTCGTCTGGGGGAAAAAAAAAACCAAAAAACAAAATCGGACAATAGTACACGCCGCAATGTTTTTTTTACTCAGAGAAAAATCAGACTGAAAAAAAAAAAAAGCTATGTACATGTACCCCAAGGGTGTATTCACACGGGCGAGTTCCATCCAATTCAGAGACTGACCGAACTTGTGCAGGAAAAGAACCCATTCATTTGAATGGATTCATTCACACAAGCCATCTGAGTCTGAAAAAAAAACAAAAAAAAACGCTCCTTGTAATTTTTAGGGGTTTGTTTGTTTTGGGGTTTTTTTGGGGGGGGGCTGTGGCAGGGGAGTGAGGGTGATTCTTTAAGAATTGGCCATTATTTTCTATATGCACACATAGAAGATATCCCGCTCTGCTATCTCTGTAGCACATAATCATAAGCCATAGCATTGTAGAGGACCTTATACAGCAGTACTGAGCAGTGTAGATGTAAATCTAATACTGAAGTGAGATAAAACAGTTACTGCAGCAGTGTCTGCATTTCTCTGCTTCTTGCTTACTGCAGAGGCTTCTTCCTCCTCTGCTCCCTATAGACTTCTATGGGCAACAGGTGATCAATACTACGCACGCACACACACACTTCCTGTAATCCCAGTGTATTTTTTACTAGAGACAGACTTCACTTGACAGCAGGTGGACTGCAAATTAGAAGGATACAAGACCCCTAAGGGCCATAAAACCCTAATTTTAAGAAAAAGGATTTGCAGTTTTGCTAGTTACAACATTGGCTATCTCAAGCTAATTCAAAATGCAGTGCCTATTAAAGAGCTTGTGCACATCAATGCTCAGGGGTTCCGCTTTCATGCTTGGTTTAGGGAGTAGTAAGACAGCACCCCCTGGTCGAACACATCCGCCTTATGACGAAACCAAAAATAAAAACTAGCACTGACTATAATGGGGTCTATTCGATTTCTGCCCCAGGCTTTACAGGACAAAATAAAGCAGCATGCTGCGCCATTTCATCCTTCCTAGAATTTAGCAACGGACGTTCAAAATGGAACCTTATACGCTGGAATCTTACACACAGTGATATTTTACTAGAAAACATTGTAACATTCTAAACCCTTGTGCCCCTCCCTTATTATGTTGTTTCAAACACTGACGGATTGGATCAGAAAGTCAGATTTATTTTCCAATCAAATGAGTGGTTTTTGCCCAATTGCACATAGTAATTGTTGCCATGATCAGACATTTCCGGTTGGGCTCCTAGTGGTGGTGGTTGAGTACAACTGGGTTACATTGGTTGATCCTCCCCTTAAACTGAACCAAGTCTGGTAATCCGATCCGATTGTTCGTCTGAGCTCTGATGCAAAGTGCTACCATTCCTGATCACGCGGCGCTCCTGCGGTCCACGGTTTACATCCCATGTGTGGACACCATTTATGGAGGTTGGTAGTCATTAGGACCTGAATCTCAAGTTCTCTATCCGACCATTGCAAAAACTGCCCTGTGTAAACCCAGCCTTACCACGTCCTTCCTGCACACAGCAGTCTATGGAAGGTGTACCTAACCGGATGACGCTGCCGGGGCTCACACCTCACCGCTTTGAAGCCTTTGTTTCTCTTAATCCTTTGTCATTAGTTGCTCACAGAATGCTTATTAATAAGGTTTGTCTGAACTTGGCGAAAACGCTCACATGTAAACAGACCTCGTTGACATTGCATATTCCAGTGGCTAATATGTTAGAACAGGATAAGAAAGTTGGCAGCACTAGGAGGATCCGAAGGCCAGCGTCTTCCTCCAAAGATTAATAAAAATTTCATTCAGTCATTCCTAACACACTAAGTTGGATGAAAAAAAGAGGAAATTTTTTTCTAAGTTGGGAATATTACACATGTTCTAGAGGAGACACATTCAGGAGAGGGGAACAAGTGTAGGGAAAATAATACACACTATATATATATATATATATATATATATATATATATATATATATATATATATATATATATATATACACATATATATATATATATATATATATATATATATATACATATACATACATACATACACACACACACACACACACACACACACACACACATACATATAAAATTTCCCCTTTGTTTTTTTTCTGGAAAGGAAAAAGCCTGGACCCTAGACGGATACATTCAGGTACTGTTCAGACTAGAGAAAAACTTTCGTATTTGCTGTCTATACTTGATCACTTCTAGGTGGTGGATGCAATGGCACCAAGACAAAAGATGCCCATACATATTCGATCAACGCCAGCCAAACATGGTGATTTTTCTAGGGCCGACCGACCACCTAATGTGTTTGATGGTTTATCAACGCCTCCGACAGCAGATGTTGGGAATAAGAAGGATCGGGCATGTTGGAGCGCAACTTGTCCAATCCTTGTATTTTCACTGGAGATTTGCCAGCGCAAGAGGTGTCTAGCAGATTCTTGGTTCCCACTCTTTACTGAACTTCTGAAAGTTCATCCGAACCAAGTGTGCATGTACTGTATATGGGGGGGTCTGGAGGCAGCTTTTGGCTGAAAAAGTGTTCAACCCCCAGCTACCCAAGATGTATAGCCATGGCTTTTCACCAATAGTATTTCTTCCCCATCCAAAGGGTAGAGGGAAAATGTCTGATCGCTGGGAGTCCTGTTGCTGGGACCCTAGCGATCTGGACATCTGCTCATACCAAGTTCCCCATATGAATGGAGTGAGTGGTGGTGTGCATGCATGACCACTCCTCCATTCACTTCTATGGAATGAAGGAAGTTTGCCATGTGCACAATGATGTCGCTCAATCCCATTGAAGCGAATGCAGCGGTGGTCACACATGTGCAGTACTGGGGGTCACTGGGGGTCCCAACGATCAGACCTCTAGCAACCGGATACTGATGTCAATAGTGGGAAGACCCCTTTGGATTTTTGTAGATCAGATCAGGCATTTAACCCCCCTTGCAGTAATGATGCCCTATTCTTAGGATAGCTCATCAATACTTGATCGGCAGGACCCCTTGCGATCAGCTGACCTCAGCCTCCACACTCACTGCAGGGGCAGCCGAATGCTGACAGCTCCATTGGAGCCATCCGTATAATGGAAGGCTTCACTCCTATTGAAATGGACGGGAGCTATACCTTCTACTGCACTTCCAACTCTGACCTCAATGCGGACATCCAGCCCTGCTGCAGTGATTTTGGGGAGCCGAGATCAGTTGATCGCTTTGTGGGTCCCAAGCAGCGGACCCTCACCGATCAACTATTGGTGACATATCCTCAAGATACTTCTGCTGCAAAGCCTTTTTCTAAGTGCAAATGATGAAAAAAAGACTTTAATCACCTGTAATGCAGTCAGGTGACATTTTTGGCCAAAGTGTCGCCTTTTTCAAGCTTGGCCAAAACGTCGCTGCCTGTCTGCGTTATGGGTGAATAAAGTCTTTTTTCATCATTTGCACCTATTTATGCTGCCTGGCCTTTTTCTGTTTTGATACCTTTTTGGGAAAAAGTAGTTTGGATTTTTGGCTGGCTGCTGCATAGATACACCTGATCCAGCCCAATGAGGGCTTACAAAAAGAGCTGCTGGTACATATTTTTGTCTCTCTTATATCCTCAAGATAGGTCATCAATACTGGAACGGGTTAAATACCCAGAATACCCATTTAAGTCATTTACACAACACTAGAAAACTCCTAATAGTGGAGGTAACAGAAGAGCGCATTAGGGGTATACCACATACTTCACAACTAAGCTGCGAAGGCCAAAACCCCGCAGCCAGCCCTAGGACACGATGCAAGGTTTCCAATGCTGAAAGCTCGCCATCACTGAGATAAAGAATCCGAAGAAGTCAACGCGACAAAACGTACAAATTTTGAGATGCATTATCTTTACAGATAAAAGCCGTGTTTATCGATTAGGGGATCGCACATCGCGGTAGCGAGTCGAGCAGCCAAAACCATACAGCCAAAAGTTCCCACAACTTGCGGACTGCACTGAAATGTCCGGAAATTGATGCAGTCCACTTATTAGCTGTAATGAGAAGTACCTGCTACTACTTCCCCTCCTAGAGACAGCGCAGCTGTACACAGATAAGTGTTTTATGAATGAATTAGAGAAGAGATTGCCATCCGCAGCCTTCCAGGACTTCTGGATCTCACTAGATGCTAGGCCTCATTCATGTTCTTAAATTGATAATATTAACCTTGCTCGCTGAGATGCATTAAGAAAAGTCTGGATTCCCAGAACAAAATGTAATTAGCCGATGTCCATTCACTCCAGCTACAATGGGAAGAGACAGGATATGATTAGAGGTAATCAGGAGGCCATTTATATGGGCCGAGCAGATACTGTACATTCATTCATGGTGTGGTGTACCACCGCACTCTACTACAACAGAGAATGAAGACATCTCTCTGCATCCAAAAACCAAAAGACGTAACGACTTACTTTTATAGGTCGCCCATGATTTTGCTATATGTTCCCATTTTAAACAAAGGCCTTAGGTGAGGCAACATTGTTCCAGCCCCCCGTAGGGAACTGCCACCAATCATAATCCTTCCTGGTAGCTTCACCAAGGGTCAACTGATTATTCCCATTAATGGGCAAAAATCAGTGCATGAAATTTCTAACACAACCCTGCACAGATCTGCGTAAAATAGTGACCTGTCCCTACTTCACGCATCAGAAATTCCGCATGCAAATTTTGTCCATTGATAGAGCTAAATCCGCATGCAAATCCACAGCAAAATAGACAGCATAAATAAGTGACTTCGGGGAGGCTCACAAGAGCGTAATTTAATAGCGTCTTACACATGAAGAGGTCGATAAAAGTACATTGATTTTCATTGATCCATTCACACTTGCATATATACTTTACATATAATATGCATGTAAAAAAAGAACGCAGCATGTTCTATTGTACCGCCCTACTGTTCTCTATGGGTGCATAAAAACCGGTGCACATACACTATTGCATTGCGTATGTGCGGCATTTATACGTGTCGCTAAGCAGAGTAGGAAAATGAAGACAAAAAAAAACAACCCAGCGATATGCCGCTGGGTTGTACACATACACTACGGGTGTGTTCACGCGTGGCCGATTTGCTGCTTATTTTGTTGCAGATTTTGGTGCAAAACTGCAGCAGATTTCACCGCTTGAATTTGAATTGAAAGGATGCAATCTGCCGCAGATATGCGCCAAATCCGCTACACCAGGATGCACTCCAAGGATGTTCTCACATGTGGTGGGAAAAAAAAGTAAAAATCTACGGACACTAATGCATATTTACTGCAGATTTCGCTCTCTATACCCTTTGCGGTACATGCGGTGTTTTCTATGGTCTTTTCCAGCACATGTGAAAGTATTCTAGAACACTGCAGATTTTCCGCAACCAATTCGGCTATGGAAAAATCAGCAGAATTCCATGAACATCCCCTAAAGCTCCGAATATGTTCTGCACATCTGCAGGTCATTCATCCTACACGGCAGGGCAGGAGCTTACAGACCATTAAGGACATCCAGGGACCCATTTGACTTTCTTAGCGGCCAGACAATGGACGGCAATGGAAAACAAGTCAAGCTAAATTTTAGGTCCATTTTCTCACCTGGCATTTGTTTCACCTGGCAATGAATGAGGTACGGCGTACGCGCATACGTCAGTGTAACATACGCAAACTGTCCAACCCAATGGGCAAAAGTCATGTAGTAGCCGCAACACGAGAGAGAAGGCCCAGCACAACCACGTAACAGAAAAAGGATGCAAATGGTTAATAGTTCAAAGTTCCTTGTAACAGACCGAATGACACAGAAATGAGTCAGAATTTAGGGAAAATGAGGCCGGTACACTGCGGTAAGAACCTCAAAACAAACCAACATCCTCTGGGTGACTCACAAAAGTGAAAGGAATGACTCTACAGGCACAGGCGGCGTACAAAGGAAAGCCTTTGTTTGTACCTAGAACATGTTCTCACTGATCTCCCCGAGACCACGAGGACTGCGCAAATCAAAATTCACACAGAGACGAGTGTATGATGTGCAAGAAAACGCAACGGATATTGGGGAAAAAACATTAGAACTTTTTATACAAACTTAATATGACCTCACTCCTGGGCAAAAACAGCGCAACGATGGACAAAACGGGAAGGGGTACAGGGGCAATGAGAAACATGGGCCGCAGCGGTCACATCAGATTGGGCGATTACTTCTCCAAGAACCCACATGACTCCATTCTATCCCACATGTAGAAGACCTCATCTAACCAATGGTGGGGGGAAAAAAATAAATAAAATCGAAAGACGTGAAAACAGCAAGAGCAGATAACGCAACGTCAATGTGCCTATATGCTACAGGACAAAGAAGAGGACGGGGGGAGGCCAGGTCAAACTTCAAAGTGCAAGGGGGTAATAGGCCAACAAATACCAACCAAACACTTTGACGACACAAACGGATGGCCAGGTATTCAAGCAAATCTCATAACATGTTCTAAAAACGTAACCCCATCTGACAAAATGTGCAACTACTGTAACCAAAGAAATCGTTCCATTTTTCTCCCCCGAGTTCCTGATGGGGGATGTTTTTGGCAGATGAACCCCATGGCTTTTTCTTGAGCAATTAAGAAGGTTAGTAAATTCCCCTCTTCCCCCTCGTTAGAAGCATAGGTAAACTATTCGGAATTTCCATTTGCGTAAAACAATCTCAAGAGATCATTAAAGACAACGAGGAGGCTGTCAAGAACCCCTTTTACCCCAACGTCATTTTTGGGTATCTTTAGTCTGTAAACAGTTTTGCTGCCATTGGCTAGATGGCACGTCTCTATACCCGTGCCCTCTTCGTATTAAGTCTTGCAGAATCAATTTGATAAAAAGGCCTAAAATAACGGATTGAAAAAAAACGTAGATGCCGAATCTCCTGTATTTATCAGAGCGCTTCCCACCTTTGTTTTGGTCTACTGCCGCCTGCGCACTAGATAGGATTTCTCTCCACGCTTTTTTGGATGGCAGCGATGTCGGCATCACACAGACTATGCTCTGATGTTTCTGTACAAATGGGAAGTTTTTCTCTGCTGGCTTGCAAGTTATTTTAATCTTTGCTGTGCTGCGGGAGCCAAGCAGATGCTGCAGATTTTGGCCGGCTTCGGAATTCCATCTGATGCAACGCGGCAAACACCTCCAACGAGATCGGCGCGTGACATTCCAGCCCAGTGCAACCCCGTACTACCTCTATACATACAGAACAGGAGTATAGGCCGGCACCCGCAGCCATATAGGTTGGCATCCATGCAGAAATGTCTTCTTGACCGTGCATTCACACGGGCAGTTTTCATGCGCGCGTTCCGTCCGGTTTCTGGTATGGACGGGACTTGTTTATTCACATGAGCGATTTTTCTCTTGCAGCGGTGCAGGGAATCGCCCATCATTTCCTATTAAGAATAGCATTGCGCTCCCATAGAACTCTCATGTACATGCGTGTGTGATGAGATTTTTTTCGAAGAAAGTAGACAAGATTTCTGCGGACCCGCTGTAAATTACTAAGTGCCGCGACCCTTCTACTTCGCAGCAAAAAAAAAAACGTACGTGTAAATAAGACTCATTAACAACGGGGTCTATTTCAGTGCAAGTTTCGTGCGTCTCGCAGCACGAGAAACTCGCTCGTGTGAATGCACCCACTTTTACGCAGTATGGAATAAACCGCACGATGCATCGCAAATTCCAGGCGCTGACGTTTTTGATGTAGACTTGAAAATAGTGTAAAACCTGCCTGCAATTCCGCATCAAAATCCGCAGCTGGACCTGCGCATTTTGGCGTAGCATTCCGCAGTTGCGGCATAATTCCGTCCCGTCCGAACATTCTGGAAGTGAACCGCTAATGCCGTGCAGATGGAACGACAGACTATTTGGGGGGATTGATTCATTTCAGAAACATTACAGATGTACGACGGACGGGTGGCGCTACGAAGCGAGCTCCGTGTTTGGGATAGAGAGACCCCCGAGCACAGGATAAGAGCACGGCAGCACTATTTAAGCTTTCCCGGCGCGGAGTAATAATGCAGGGAACGGGTGTGAGTCAGTGGAAGGGAGACAACCCATCTGCTCGGCGTATCACACCCTGCCTGCAGTCTGGAGCTGTTTGGGCAAAGAATCTCGCTGCTTTGTTCACACACACATTCCTTTGGGATGACAAGCACTGCCCACTGGGTTTCTGAGGGTTGGGGCCTGTGGGTTTTTAGAACTCTACCCACCGCCCCCCACCCCCTCCGAAGTGACTCAGCTGACAAATATTCAGAGCCAATTACATATCACTTAACCCATTCTTCACCACAAAGCTATCAGCACAATCTTGATTCAACTGCCCAAATTCTTTGCACACGTCATAAGAGTTCAGCATCCAAGAACAGCAGTCAGGAAACTGCATGAAGAACAATTCCTCAGCACATGTGTTAGCAGATAGGTCCACTGATATACAGGCCCCGCAAGAATAGATGTACACCATAGAACCGTATCATCCGGATCACAATCCCGTTCCTGCTGCCTGTGTGCCCGTACGTTGTGATGCTCCACCAAACTGAGGAGGAATTCTGCAACAGCTAGGGAGCTGAAAACTCTTGTCCATCGCGGGTGGCGCGTTTGTTGTCAATTGTTCTACAGATCCTTAAAAGGGGTTTTCCAGGCGAATTTAACCTTGAACTGGCTACCTGAACCATGCGGAGATTAAAGCTCCAACCTTCAGGTCGTGAGCGAGAGCTTAGGACTTCACTCTGCGCCATACAAGTTAACAGTTGGGAAGGAGCCATTCAGAATCACCAGTGATTAGCCGATTGCCCCCTCCACTGTCATTGCAGCAGGGACGGATGTCGTCATCATCCGGGACAGACACGAAAGTGACAGATGCGGAATTGGAGGATCCAGCTCCCGTTGATGTCAATGGGAGCGAAGCCCTCTATGACGCTTCTGCCTCGGATCTTGATGACTATGTCCAGCCCTGCTGCAATGACAGTAGGCTGGACAGTCAGCTGATCTCCGGGGATCCCGGATTTGCCTGGAAAACCCCTAACTTGATTTTATCAGGTGTCCATATGTTGTCCAATGGCAGTTGGACCAGAGCCTCTCAAACGCAACTAGTTCACGTAGGAATATGTGCTGGAGGCCCAACCTGGTAAATCAAGTGATACCCTGTTTCCCCGAAAATAAGACGCATCTTATATTAATTTTTCTCCCAAATATGCGCTACGTCTTATTTTCGGGAGGTGTCTTATTTCACCGCAGCAAATCCGTCTGTGGCCGCTAGTCCCTCAATTGGCCAGCTTTGTGGACGAAATTACTCAGAAATCACGTCCACATGGGACAGCAAATCTGTCACGGCAAACTGGGAGAAGCCGGTGTTGTGGTGCGGATTCACCGGCCACAGAAACGGAAAAGCGTGCAGCCAGGTCGCCGTGGGTTTTGAAGCAGCGCTTTCCTGGCGGAAATCTCGCTGTTTATCGCTGTGGCCAAACTGCGAGATTTCCGCTGGAAATACGCTCTGTGAGAACCCAGCCTTAAGAATCACACAGGGTGCCTGACCCACACACAGAGCCATAAAATAAGGGCTGTAAAGTAACGTACCTGTCTGCAGACAGAAGGTCCTGGACCACTTGTAAGCAGGGATGGTATTGCAGCTTCCGGCCACCAGGGGGAGCTCATCACAGCAGACGTGTACAGCAGGAACAGAACGTACAGTATGGACTTTTCCAGCCAGCAAGGGGAGCTCACAACAGCACACTCGTACAGCACAGCAGGGACAGAATAACAGCAGACTGTCTGCAGATCTACCTATACATCTGGAGGTAGGAGACAACGGGGATGGCAGCAGGGGACAGGCCTCTTGACTTGCCTGCACACTTTACTATGCCTTACTATCGGGGGGTGCCTTATATTTGGGACTTCTAAAAATTTCAGGGGGTGCCTTATTTTCGGGGAAACACGGTACACTTCCTTTAAAGCTCCTTCACACAAAAGGATTTGTGCGTGCAAGATTTGCCAGCGCGTTATGCATAGAATAGAGTCCATTGATTTCAATAGGTTCATTCTCATCTATCTTTTTCCGCGCACATGGAAAGAATACAGAATGCTTCATTTTTGTGTGCATTTAGCCAGCAATGTCCCCATAGAAGTCTATGGGTGGTGCGAAAACTAGCGTTTTTTGCACATATGCCCTTGTGAAGGGGCCCTTAAAGAGGTAATCCAGTTGTATTACTTTGGTATTTCATGGACCCTTACACTGACTGCTAAATGCTGCATTACAGCCCCTTTAGCCCCCAATGTGTCGCCTTGCTACCTCTGTACACTCTCCTTGCAGTATACCACCATTTTTTCCTTCGTGCACATGGCCGTATTACAGCTCCACCTAACTTTAGGAGTTGTACAGACCTGTAATATAGCAGTCCTTGGCGCCACAGTGTAAAGCTCAATGCTTCGAATTTCATACAAAACTTTTTCCCCCACTAAAAGTAGAGAATATCTCCGTAACGCAGCAGCACCATATGGCGGCACATGAATGCTTAAGGCAAGTGCATTTAATGACTGAATCTTTCCACCCACATGCAGTTTAAAAAAAAAAAAAATACTGCCCCCCCTCCCTTCTCGTTCCCCCACACACACTTTTTCTAAGCCCAGTAATGAAAAGCTGGAGTTTACAGGCCCCGAGGCCAGGAGGCTGATTACGGAGCCTTCCAGGATATGGAGATGAATGGAGAACCTCCTAACTTCCTGCAGCACACGTCAAAGCAGGACATATAAAAGCACACAAACAAAGGTGTTGAAGAAAAGAGGCAGGCGCAGCGCCCCCCCACAACGCCCCGCACCCAGGTACCCGCTCTCCATAAACACTAATTAACAGCTTTACATTTCATTACATGGGTGACCTTCTTAAAGAAACAGTCCCACCATAGCGAACTAAGGGCTCGTGCACACCGACATACAACTTCGGTGCGTGTAAATCGCAGTTTTCACTGCATGTGTTTTGCGTATTTACTGTTTTTTGTTATTTTTTGAGGGGGGGGGGGGGGGGGGTAAACACACAAGTTGCTTCCGTATTCACTGCATTTTTTGTTATCCCGTGCAAGTTCTGTTCCTCCCACAAGTCGGATAGAACTCGTGCTGGAAAGCACAACTTTAGACTCCACTTACATCTCATTTTGCCCTATGTTGGCGGTATATGTATACGGCTGTATAAGATACCGCTGCAGAACATGCTTTCCTATACAACATGGGTACTTTCACCAATGAATTGGCTAATAAATCACACCCCCACAGTGCGATGGCTGTGATTGGTACTCGAGCGCTGCTCAGCCAATCAATGCCGTGCTGGGAGTACCAATCATAGCCATCACATTGGTACATCATTGATTGGTTCTCGAGTGCTGCTCAGCCAATCACAGCAATCATTCCCTGAAGGTGGGATTTATGAAGCCTGTAACCAGGAAGCGATCTTCTCTGGGCAGCTGAGGACTGCAAGAAGCACCTCGGAGTTTCGGACAGCAGCGGGAGGGACCCAGACCGAGCCTGCTAGGTAAGTATATTAAGCCATCCCCCAAAAATAAGACTTTTTCGCCTCTTTTGTGTCAAAAATTAATATAAGACAGGGTCTTCTTTTCGGGAAAACACGGTATGTACAAGAAGAAAATAACTTTGAAAGCCCAATTTTCAATAACCAATCCCTGCGCTTCTAGCAGGTATATCACCTTGTCGGGGATAAATGGGATCTATGGATATGTTCAGCGCACGCAGACTGACCACAGCGCAAAAACAAGATGTGAATTGACTGATCGGCATTTCCTATGCAATAACATAAATGAGCGCTTTATAACACCAGCCATCATGTCCGCACTGCTCAGAGATTCCGAATCAATGGCCAGCATGTTAGTCATTAACGACTCGCACATATATTGATATTTATTGCATGCCATATCGGAACGGCTCACGTTAGCGAGGGCTGTTCTCTTGCTGCCTTTGTACATGTCTCCAGGCAAGAAAAGCAATTCTGCCGATGATATAAAGACGTTAACTGTGAAGCACAGAACCGCTAGAAAGATATAAAAACACACAAAAACCAATCCAGCAGAAATACAACCGTCAATCCCCTTGTTGGCTGTAGCGAGAGCCGCTGTATAATACCGCCGCCTGCGGTCTGTGCTGCGTGAGGGGACAAAGATGGCCGATTGTGTGCCAACGGGCGACAACTGACCGCTTCATGCCGGACAAAAACTGATGCAGTGGGCGATAGGAGTCACGGCGCACCCGAAGGAGTGGACGCTGGGACGGATTTCAGGGATGATCTTAGAGAGGCGTGGGGAGCTGATGGCGTCCATATCTGCTATATAAAAACACTAAATCTGTTTGTTTGCGGCGTGTACAATTCCACAGCTCTGGTCCGATTTAAGTGACATTTTGCCTGAGCGCTCTTCAGCATCGGGCGACCAATACTGGCAGAATTAAAAATTGAAAACTCACTGATTTCCCCTGTAATTTTTGTTGCCCATAGCAACCAATCACAGCTCAGCTTTTATTTCTTTTACTTCTGAGGTAAAATAAAAGCTGCGCTGTGATTGGTTGCTATGGGCAACACATTTTCTTTCAGACAGCTTCTATAAGAGTGCGGTGCTCATTTTTGTGGTCCACTTTGTATATTCCAGGACCGCTGATCATAAAATCGCCGTGCAACGCCGGGTATATCCCCTAGCATGCTGTACAAAAAAAAAACTGACCGGTCGCCATATCTCAATACGGATGTACTATACTGAAATAACCAGAGCGTACTTGAACACTAAGGCATGGATGTGCTACACAAAATAGTATGGGGCACTGGTTCCCGGGGGCCCCAGAACATGGATTTCAATTTTGTATTGTGGCTGCATATTGCAGCATGATGCGATTTGCCGCGGGTTACACACGGCCGGCTTCCATTGAAGTCAATGGAAGCCGTCCGTTCTGCGGCCATTCCGCAATCAGCAGGAGCCGCGTCATCGCTATGGCGACCGTGGGTAACATTCGCAGCAGATAAGGCCACGTCATCACCATAACGACAGTGCGGCACCCACTGTACTGCGCTTGTGCCACCCGGTACATTGGCAGCACGGGAAAAGACGCCGGACAGGTAAGTAGGCCTGGCACCAAGTCGAACTCTGATGCGGGAATCCCACATGCGAAATCCGACCCGCCCGTGTGCTGGCAGCCACGCAGGGGTCACCGTCCGGGCACCTGGTCGAACTCCGCTGAAGGAATCCCGCATGTGGGGTCTGACTCGCCCAAATATAAACTCCATTTTTTTGAAAGGAGTCATACACATGAGCGATGTAGCCCAAGTCCCTGTGGGACCGCTGCTACGACTGAAGGAAGGAAAGTATACTCAACGTGGCCGCCTCCTGCTACAACACATGCAGGGAGCCGTCGCTGGACCGGTGGTCATTCCAGGGACTATCAACACGGACCGGGACATGAATCTCTTTGCAGATGACTTCCTGGATTATCTACCCCTATCAGAGCAGATACCGCTCTCCTGCAATCATATCAGCGGTCCCACGGGACTTAGAGAGACACAGGAAGCGGATTTCTGCCCCTCACATACCAGTCCTTAACTTTGCAATTGGGTTTTACTCTCTCATACACAAGGGGCACAGTACAAAATTGGATTCCATATTCCAGGGGTTTGTGCGCCATACCATCATGTAGCGCATCCGTGCTGTTCCTATTCAAGTACGCCATTGTTATTTCAGCATAGGACGCTAGTAATGAGCTATAGCGCCGGATTGGTAATTTTGCAGATCCCGAAATAAAACGTACACGTTTATGTTGGGTGTGGAGAAGAAAAAAAAAAGGGTAAAAGTAACAAGTAAACCTAAGTCACGCAAAACCAGTATTGGTTATTTGCTGTCATATTGTATAACATACGGTATGTATAGCTGCATGCCCACGGGGCGCCCAGTAAACGTGGCGTGGATTAGCAGGACTACACCTCATGTGTTTACTTGTCCTGTGCCAGCAATCACACCCCACAGAGAATAGCCCGTCACGTCCCGCTTGCTGGAGGAATCTTCTGTCTCTACGGATTGCTTCTGCATTGCTCCAATAAACTGCAATACGGGGAATTTTTTTTTAGAATTTCCCCTGAACCGGTATCACCGGCGCGTCTAAAAATAGTCACTGCAGCAAATCACAGACGCTGGCTGTACGTGCAGCCACTGAGACAGACCGCCAGCCGTCGCACAACTTTATTGTGGTGGTATTAATAGCCCTCCGATGTGACAATGAAGAATGTGCCGCAGCCACTACACCCCCCCTCACCTACCTGCAGCATGGAGGAGGGTGCCGGCCATTAACCCTCTCCCTTCCTCACCGGATAGGTGATAAATGTATGATTGTCTGACCATTAGGGATCACAAGACCAGCACACCCTTAATTCCCCATTACTAGACCATCAGCACCACTACATACATGAAGGGGTCTCAGGACTGTCGTTCTGGTGATCACTGCAGATCTGCAGCGAAAGCCATAAATTGTGAGTTTCTATAGTATTAAAAGCTTTTTAACTGCATTACAAGTAACAATACATGGGAAACCTCCATCCAGGCGGTGTTGCGCTATTTTTTTCCATATACCTACATTCCTAAGGCCCTTTTACACGGAACGATTATTCTTAAAATAGTAGTTGAATCCCGCAACAATTAACAGTTATCATGGCTGACAATGGCAGGATCGTTTACTTATTGTTTGTGCAGGCAGAAAAATAAGCAAGCGGTTGTTGCTCCCCATTCGTTGCATGTAGAAAGCGATCGTTCAGTGGCCCGCGAACCGTTCCCAGGAATTTTCAGGCTCCCTGACAGACGAACGAGGAGCTGAGCAAAAAAAGTTGAAACAATTAGTTGAACATGCAAACGGATGTCGCTTAGAAGCAAAACGACCCTTTTGCTCGTTCAAACGAGTAATTGCTCCGTGTAAAAGGTCCCCCAGGACTCTCTTACACGTACACTTTTTACCGCGGTGTTTTGAATAATTTGGTACATTGCTCCCATTGATTTCAATTGGGCCGTGCAGACCTGCGCTCAATTTTCGAGCGCTGTCTGCTCTATTTTGGCGCGTTTTCGCGCTTTTTAAAAACGCACCTCATCAACCATCACAATAATGATGTGCGTTAAAAAGCGCTGTCGAACGCAGTAACCAGCGTTCCAAAATGCTAATTAAAAAAAAAAAAAAAGCTGTTGACGCCGAGAGTGCGAGAGAAGCCTAAGGCGTACAGTGTATGTCGAGTCTGCACACCGTCCAAGTCTACAACTGGCTACACTGACAGCACATGGACCCAAAGGAGTTATAGAGCAAATTCACGTGTCAGATTTTTCACATAGCTTGCGTGAGAAAAAGAAACAAGCATACACTATTCTGATTCGATTTGTGGATGAGACTCGCCCATTCAAGTTAATAGGGATCAAAAGAGGGAATGAAAAAAGAAAGGGGGGGGGTGGGCGTACTTAGTTACTGCCTTTATTTAAAGAATCCGTTGCTACCCCCGTTTCCCCAAAAATAAGACTTACCCTGAAAATAAGCCCTACCCTGATTTTTCTGGATTTACGGGGAGGCTTGAACCAATCACAGCCATTGTATTATTCATCAAGCGCTGCATTGATTAGCTGAGCAGTCCAATCAGAGCCATCGCTTCCTGGAGGCGGGACTTATGAATCCCATAACCAGGAAGTGATCTTCTGTGGGCAGCCGAGGACTGCAAGAAGCGTGTAAGAGCTCTGGGAAGCAGCAGAAGGGACCTGGACCAAGCCTGCTAGTCAAGTTCAATAGGACATCCCCTGAAAATCAGACCTAGCTCCTCTTTTGGGACAAAAGTTAATATAACGCAGGGTCTTATTTTGGGGGAAACACGGTAAAAAGAATTGGGACCGATGCTTTTTTATGGATGCGAAAAATCGATAACAGACTGAAGAAAAAATTTTTTTTAAAAAAAAGGACCAGCAGATTGCACGTGGCACTGCACTCAGATAAAAAACATCAGGTTTTTTTTTCCAGACGTGTATTTCTTCCCCACTTCTGCTTTTGACCTAATTCCATATTTAACTGGGGTGCTTTGAGTTTGGTAAAAACTTACTGGGAGAACTGCGAATGTTTTTGCGGTAGTATTGATATGGTTGCTGTAAAAAAAAAAACAACTATTGCTGCATCAAAGAATGCAGTTTTTAATGCACCCCAACCGCCCTGATTAACCGTTTGGTATGCCGGTGCCAGGTCAACCAGATGATAAAACCTCACCTCCCTCCCCCCCCCACCTGTCCTCGGGAATCCCCCAGATGGGTTAAAATCCAACCTGTCAGGCTGTCATTTCCTCTGAGGGGGAATCGGCCGGCCCCTAAAACACATAATTCGTTCTCCAGGATAATTGTGTGTTTATGACACATAAGATGACAACATGCAGACGTGAGCAGAGGCAGAATGAGATTTACATATTTTCTCGTCTGGTTCTATCTGTTGTGACTGCTTTCGGTTACAGAAAAACACGACACACATCTAAAGCATTTGGGGAGGGGGCAGCGACTTTATTTTAATGAGCAGGAGCTGACACTTATATCCAGATACCAATCGCCGCATCAGATCCACTTTCACACCGCGGGATACTCTCTGCCAACATCACGCAAGTTGGCGGCTAATTCCAGTATTTTAGACTGCTGGTCTACAACCTCCAGCTGTTCACACTTGATGGGAAAAAGAAAAAACTAGTTAAAATTAGGCCAGGACTACAAGGCAACTTCGGTGCTGCGAAATCAAGTCTCAGAAAAGTTGCGGGGAAAAACAAAACAAAAATCTGAGTGACTTGTTAAAAACAGCGGGTCACAGGCAAGTCAGTCGGACGTAGCTTGCATCGCAGTCTATGAGGTTCTAATGGTGTGCAGGTTGAAATATTCAACAAAACCCAACAGTTTGGGATTTTTTAGCGACTGACGTGTTGTTTTAAAGGGGTTCTGTCACCAAAAGTTTATGAAGTTTGACTGGAGCTGAGGTCCGAGTCACGGAGGCGGGCAGCGCCAACCTCTCTTAGTCTATACACAAGAGGAGAGAGCCATCAGTCGGCATGATGAGGGTGGAGAGAACCTGGCATGGCCCGCCTCAGTGATTCAGCTCTTAGTCAACCCCCTTTAAAAGGAAACGGTCATCAACTATAAGCACCAAGTTTATGGGCTTATAGACAGGGCCGAGGCGTCCAGGGTATGTTTTTATACTTACTTGGCTTCCCGTTCCTTTGCCATCAGCCCTGGACAGCAATTGCCGGTCCACGTATCAGACTCATCTCCTTCCGAGGCTGACAGTGGGCGAACGGCGATTAGTGTATAAAATACACTCCTCGGTCTCTGTCCTATACACCCATAAATTTTGTATAAGGTGCTTCCAGGCGATGATACATTCCCTCCGAAATCGTAAAATGACCCTATTAACAATCTTAGATTGGTTTCATGATGGGAAGCCCTAGCCTAAAATTAGTTCATAGCTTCGAATTTATCGCATCATTTGGGTTCACGACAATCGAAACGCACACGCTTGTTGCACCGCGGTTCGTAAATACTTGAATTCTTCACGAGAACAATTTTGAGGATTTTATTTTTATTTATTTATTTTTTTTGCATGCAGCGCCTCCGTTATTCCTCCTGGAAATGTAGGAATAAATTGACACCTGGGAGTGCCATCCCTAAAGACACGTTACTACACGATCCACCCGATACAGCCAAACCACACCCACCCGTGACAGCAATTAGTACGGATGCAGTTTGGCGGCGCCATGCGTTTTCCCTCTCAAGGACACTCCCCAAAGACAAGGATCATGGTAGCACCCAGTTGTCAATTTATTTATACTTTTCCAGGTAAAATAGACAGAGGAACAATCACAGCGTTCTCAGAAATGTACAGTATGTACTCAGGAGAACTGATCGGTCCCCTTTAATTGGTTACTGCGGAAAGTACAAGCATTGCTTGTAACTGCAGTACCAGTAAAGAAACCCGGCTATCAGCGCTGACGTATAAAAAGAAGGCACAAGACCAATAATAAAAAATCCTGAACATTCGTGGCTACGGTTTTATTTTAGGATACATAATACGTATTCCCCCAAAACCGTGGTTTATTTTCGGAAAATAAGACCAGTAAGGTCAGAGACGATGAGACGGAGCGGCGATGCAGCCCCCCTTCCGAGAGACTAATTAAATCTTTCCCTGCAGCCACAATAAAAAAAAAAAAATTAGATTCTAAGAAACGTTTGGCAGAGGAACACACTGTTTTAAGAGCAGAGATAGAGGAGGGAGAGAGGAGGGAGAAAATTCATTCATTGCTAATATACAGCACAATTTAATCAACAACAAATGCTGGCAGCCAGCAGAGAAAATTTACTAATTAGCCACTGGCTGCAGGTCTTGGAAAATCTTCCCGTGTCTGGGAGGCGCCTGATCTCCGCCATTCTTTCTGCTTGTTCTACATACATTTTATGAGCAAAGGAGAATTTTTGGAATTCCAGAAAATATAGAAAAGAAAAAAAAAAGTTGGTAAACACGCCGAGGGCAGACCGGCAAAAGAACAACTTCACAACATCTGCATCTCCGAATCGGGTCAACAGAGAACAATTAGTGAAGGAGGGGAACATAAACGGTGGGGAGGGGTCTCCATGTACCTCTAGGGTGGAGAAAAAAAAACAAACCTGCCCAAAACAAAACCATAGGAAGACAACCTGCCGATATCATGGAGTACCGTGGGATTGGAACTCGGTGCAACTTGATCACACAGACCGCCTCTGTCGCACTTCTTGATCAGTTTGAGCCAAGACTCAATTGCTAGAAATTGTGTTAGAGGTTTTCCCGGAAAAAAGTTGTCCCCATCCACAATATAACCAACTGGTGAGGTCCAACCACTGGGATTCCCACCGACCATAAGAACAGGGGCCCCGATGGTCATCCATTCATACCAAGCAGTAGACTATCTCGAACAGCCCCAGTGAAATGACAAGAGCGGTAGTGCCACTCCATCATTCCAAAACAATCCGGATCCCAATTCTCCTGATGGGTGCGGTCCCCGGCAATCAGCCCACCACTAAACAGCAAGTTATCCCCCATCCTATTGATATGTTCTATTCATGGGACGACCCCTGTAATTTGGTTCCTGAGTGCAGATTAAGAGCCCATTCACACAGACATTTCCGTGTTTGTAACTGACTGAACAAGGACAGCACACAGACCTATGTAAGTAAATTGGACTAATCACCTGGATGTTTTTTCTTACATTGTGCAATGGTCCCCCCCAAAAAAAAATAAAAAATTTTGCAGCACTTCCTATTCTAAGACCAGAATCGCCCATGATAGTCTTTGGGGGTATGAAAATAAAATGCAGTGAACATGGATGTCACATGCATGTCCACCATTTGGGGTTTTTAGTTTTTTTAAAAGGTTTTTACGCATGCTGCCAGGAGACAATGAAAACAAACAATTGGGCCTTTTCGAAGGTTTTTTTGTGCATGTGAAATGAATAATGCATGCATGACACACGGATATAAGTGAAAAGCGCACATAGAATATACGCACAGTGAAGTTGGTCCTTTTTTTACCGACCCAACTTGCATACGCCACTGTGAATGAGCCCTTAGGAAGCAGGTGGGGCTGTGTGCCCACAAAAGTACCAGGCACAGTGCCCCTATGTTGATATGAAAACATATAAATGATAAGACCACTACTAACTACAACAACTCAGCTTGGGTACACATATGGGTACCATTTCACATCATGCTAGACAGAGCCACACAGATAAAAATCTATCAAAATTAAAAGGGGTTTTCCAAGGAAATACTATTGATGGCCTATCCTCGGGATAGGTCATCAATAGTTGATTGCTGGGTTCCCAAGCAGCGGCCCTCAGCTGATCAATAGCCTGCTGTAAGCACTGCAATACACGGGAGTTGGAGTCGAAGCTGCAGCTCCGACCCGTGTAGTGGCCAATGTTTGTAACTGCAGGCACAGCTCTCATTACAATCAATGGGAGCTGCACCTACACTAACAGCGGGCACTACATGGATTGGAATAGCAGCTTCCACTCCGACCCTTGTGTATTGTGGCACTATCAGCAGGCATCTGATTTAACTATCCATCCTGATGCCAACATTAGTATTTTCCTGGAAAATGCATTTAACAAAATTGAAAGATTGTTTGAAAATTCTTATAAAAACAAAGCATCATGGAAAAATGACAGCGGGTAACCTGACTGGAGATCAAACAATTACTGAAGTCACGTTACAGTGATACGTAAAGATCGACAATTAAATAGAATATACTCTAATGGGTTTGACCTGTGCATAAGCAGATTTTCTTGGCTTGCGTTTTTAAAGAAGGGTCAATAAATTCCAATTTTGTTATATTTTCAGACAAACCCTTGAAAGGGTCCAAGCAGATAAACACTATCGTGTAAACCACAGGAATTTACTCCTACAAGAAAGGAAATCCCCATCCAAACCAAAGCTTTCATCATCAAACCCCCTGAAAGCCAGATGGATTTCCCTTGGCATGGAGGTCGAAAGAGGATTATAAACCGGGTGAGGGTGCATTCACACGGACAAGAAAATACTTTGATGGGTATATTTACATGGCCGATTTTTCTCTCGCACCAATGGGGCAAGATGGCACAGAAAAATGGTAGCGTGTCCCATTTTCAGGCAGTGTCCATCCGCTCTGCAATGCGAATCACGCCCAAGCATGTCAGGCCCGACTTGCTGTTGGCCATGTGAATGCACCCTAAATGAGGCACAGTTCTTCTTCTTACCTTTCTGGCAATGATCTGCTGACCAGCAGCGAAACGTATAGTCGTTGTTAATGGTTGTCTTGGTACAAAGTGGCCTCTCCTCCATGACCCCCGGGCACATGTCACCGCACTCCTTCGGTGGCTTATTACCAACAATATAGTTGTTGTAGACGGCCTCCAGAACCAGCGACCAATCCACCGTAGAGAGGTAACACAAGTCAGAGTTCTTTTCAATCCGTATAGCACCACGAGTAATGTTCTTCAGGCTGTACAGCCCGATCTCCTTCAGGTCCGTCATCTCAAAAATGACCACGGCATAGTTATAGAAGAGATTGCGTCCACGGATGACTGTCAGATTAGGAAAGAGGTCACTGAGGCTTTCCAGGCCAGAAACCCGGAAAAGCAAAAGATAGTCCGTAATAACAGTAAGCTTGGGGAACCGCATGTTTCGGAAATCCTCAGCCTTGGCAGCAGAGATGAGCAGAATCTGGAGGTAGCCTTCAATCACAACACAGTCTTCTAACTGTTTAAGCTCCTGTACGTCATTACGAATGTCCATGCTGTTACTGCAAACTGCGGAGGGAAAAGAAAGAAATGTAATAAACTATACAACAGGGCTTCTATTAACATCTCACAAACTAGGCAAAGCTTCCATGGTTTTGGGCAACAGTAAAGGGTCTACAAGTCATTCATAAGTAAGACAGACCTACTAAGTATCTAATAATTGATACACTCTATAAATTGTCTTTCCTACCCATGAAATTGTTCCTAAATTTTACCGTCTGGAAGAAGCAACTATAAATACTCCAAAGGGCCTTTAAAAAGTTGACCGCCGGCTACTCTGGGGAATTGCACCATTTTTCTTCCCACTACCATGGACATCTGTATTCTGAATGGATTATGGGGGTGTTCACACATTGGATTTTGTAGCAGATTTCACCCATTTAATTGAATTCAAACAGAAGCGTTAAAATCGGCAGCAGATCCGCACTGAAATCTGGGGGGAAAAAAAACAGTAGCAAATCAGTGACCCTAAAGGGATCTTCCGGGATCAAGACATTGATGCCCCATCCCAAGGATAATCATCAATATCAGATCAGTTGGAGCTGCCATTCGAGATGCCCGCTAATCAGCTGCCTAAAGTGGCCACTGCGCCGTAAACCAAGCACAGCGCTTTAGATTATAGAATAGTCGTGACTGGTATGGCAGCTCAACTCCATTCACTTGAGTTGGACCGAGATGTTCGTTGGTCACATGGCCTAAGAGCATGACATTACAGGACCGAGAAGAGGTCGCAGCGCTCAAGTGAGCGGCACAGTCTCTTCAAACAGATCATCGGGGTTCTGTGCTGTGGACAACCACCAATCTACTATCGAAGACCTAATGATGATGGTATGATCGAATCTCATAACAGCATCATCCAATGGCTAAAGTTGTACATGCACATTAGAGAGTCCATGATCAAATATGTATTGGGGCAGCCCTCTCAGATGTTGGGGGTAAAAAAATAAAAAAATAAAAAAATTTAAAAAAAATAAAATCAAGAATGTTGGATTTCAGCATGCTAAACTTCTGTTCCCTTGGAAAATAAGGGTACTTTTACACGGGCCAAATATTCACCAGAGTAATTGCTCAAAAGAGATTACAGGCGAACGTAAGTATGGGATCTGTAAAGGGCAAGTGAGTGAGAATCGCCCTCTTGTTGAGTCACTTGGTTTTCAGAGAAGCAAAAAAACAGGAGACTCTGAATGTAGGAGGGTGGCTAGAAGAGTTCTCCAGCGCACTCCGCCTCCGCTCGGTGACAATATCGCTCCTGTGTAAGGGCTTTTGGGCACTTAAGTGTCTGAAAGTTATCCCACGTAAAAGTACCCTAAGCCACTGCCAATACGAACTCAGCTGAGCATGCATGCACATGTATGGGGGCACTCAGTAGGAATAGTAGCTGTCAGACAGAAAAAAATGGAAATGAGCGTGCATGCAACGCAGCCGCACGTTTATGCTGGAGTCAGGAGAGAAGTTTGCTGAAGGAGTCCTCAGTATATGGCTTGCTACAGGCTGTGCACAGATTACTAGGAGAGCCTTCACTGCATGTACATATGGCTGTACAATCAGATTATGCCACACGAAGCCCAGGCATATTTACATATAAACTCATTTTCTACAGCCAGGACCAAAACTCATAAAAGTAGATTGGAGACCGCTTTTGTTTCTTTACTTTGCTCTTAAGGAAACCAATCACATCGGAAATGCAGTCCAAATGGTGGCCAACACGTTATAAAGCATGAGGAGAAGAGCAGAATGAGATACATATTTATGGAAAAAGATTCGATCAAACTACTAATCTATTCATGTAAACCCCAGATTGTATTGGCTTAGGAGTCCAGTGGGCGGTTCTATCAGTGATGGCAGCCTTCCTTGTATCAGTGTGCATACAGAGATGGCCAGTCACTGAGGACCGCCCTCTGGACTCTCATATCAGTGACTGCAGACTTTCTTGGGTCACTCTGCATACAGAAACAGCAACGAATCACTTGGAATCGTATATATAATATACGGTACACACACAGACATTTATCTGTCCGTCTCATTTTGCTATAAAGCAGTGTGCCTGCATGCAGTGGCCCAGATCATCATCCTGGTCCCCTCCATAAATGCCATACATGTTTGTCCTATGTCGATGCACTTTGCAAAGCTTGTCCTGTCATATCCAGTGTGTGTGTTGTTGCACAGCTGCGGAGCTTGAGAGGTTAACTAATAAAATCATTGCCTGCAAGTAGATGTATCAGTTTGTCATGTCATGTGGTGTGAGTGAAGGTATATATAGGAGTGATTGAGAGCGAGAAAGGAGTCCATCTTCAGGAGCAGAGTGTGCTAACACAGAGCTGCATGGAAGCACCTTCAGCTTCCATGTAGGTGAAGGTGGAGGAAGAGGACAGATATCCCATTGCAAGTGAAGTATGGATGTGAATGGAGTGAGACCAACCATCAGAGAAAGGGAGCAACCCAAACTAGTTCTATATAGAGGAACCTATCGTACAGGTACTGGTTCATATGACAGGCTTTTCCTGTGCGGCCGTCCAAAGTCCGGATCACTGCACAGAGGTATGCTGATACACACACACGCCTGCTATGCGGGGTGATATTTGTATAAGTCTTACTGTCAATAATTGTCTGCCAGAGTGTCCTCTACCCCCTTCCTCCTCTGGAGTGCTCCCAGTACAGGAGCGGTACCATACAGAGAACGTGGACTGTAGGACCGTATTCATCTTCCCTTACCTCTGAGCTATAGCCTGCTGGCATTGAAAGTGAATTGTACCTGCCTTACGTTGAATACCTGTTTTGTAAAGTTAAATCTTTAAGTAAAGTTATACCAGGCCTCAACCGTTCCTGGGGACCCGAGGTACAATACACAAGTGTCTGTGTTCTTTTCTCCGCTGCGTAGCATACCGGTGTGTGGGAACGGTGGCATCACGAGTGATAAGTACTACTACCACCATCAATACGTTAATTGGCACTTCCAATCTTAGGGGTGTCCAAGGTGGCCTGCAATCCTGCTCTGGTCTTGGCTATGTGATGTCCCTCAGGGACCAGCGCCTGGTAAGTGCCGCCGTGTCAAGCCAACACTTATCCCTCCCAGCTCTGCACAGTAGTCAAGTGTCCGGGGTCATCCCTCTGGGTGGTTGCATGCACAATGGATTGTACTTTCAATTACAAATGGAATGGGCGAACTACAATACCCAGAGAGGTTATCAAAATTGGAGTTATTTAGTTTAGAAAAAAAGACGGCTGAACTAATAACTATGTATTAGGCCATAAATCGGGGGACAATACAGAGATTTCTCCCACGGTCAGTTTATACTCAGGACAAGGGGGCATCCTCTACATCTAGAGGAAAGAAGATTTCTACACTGACATAGAAGGGGGTTCTTTACTGTAAGAGCAGTGAGACTGTGGAACGCTCTGCCTGAGGATAAAAGAGTTTAAGAGGGGCCTGGACAGCTTTATTGAGTGTAATAATATAAACATACTATATTGCATCGCACATACTCCAAGCTGCTAGGGTTTCGCTGGCCTGGAAGTCCCTTGCAATACCCTTACCAACTTCCTCTGGATCAACATTGTGGGGGGGGGGGGGGAATAGGCTGAACTAGAGGGACATATATGTTTTCTTAGCCTAACATACTGCATTACTATGTTTGCTTATTCCAATCCTGATTTTTTATTTAAAAAAAAAAAAAAAAAAAAAAAAGAGAAAAAAAAGCCATTAGCACTGCTTGTACTCTAATCCCTCTCTAGCCATCCAATAATCATGACTTGCAATAGATAATACAAGACACATTTTTACTCTGAGAAAAATAAAAATCAATGCAAAACTGCCAACACTAAACCTTAATGTCAGACAATTCAGTTGTAGTCAACCAAACAGTATAGATATTGATCTTTGCATGGGGCCAGAGAAACTAGTTATTACGATCAGCATCTCAGTTCATTCAATCAGCTTTTTTTTCTTCACATCCTTATACAAAGCTGATTATATATAAACACTTCTAGACTCGTGGGAGCCAGGACGCCTAATACTAGTATGTATTACAATCCAATTATACCTATATAATCAACTTCATAAAAAGGGCATGGGCCTGTACTTACTCTGCGGTAATAGACATGCAGCCAATAGTAACATTAGGGTTCGGATCCTCCTAAATAGAAGCGGTCATCTGGGCATGTTCACACACGGCAGATTCACTGCATGCATTTCTACAACCCGAAGAAACGGCGTGAGATTGTTTCTGCTGCATGTGGATAGATTTCTACAAACTTCATTCAGGTGAAATAGTTGCAGAAATTTTTGCAGCAAATTTGCTGTGTGTGAAGCTGCATTTATGTTACAATTTCAGTATTATTTCTGTGGTGCTTTTTTTGTCAAAATTCCTTATGCTCTTTTTTTCTGTTATTTCTGCATTTTTCAAGATCAAAAAAAAAAAAAAAAAATATGGCTACCTGCGCGCGGTGCGGAAATTCCATGGCGGGATTTGCCGCAGAATTTTCGCCCATGGAAGCTGCTGTAGGATTGCGTTAGAGGACACAATCCTAGGCAGATGGTCGCGATTCGTCCACTCGAAATCACACGCAGAAAACAAATCATGGCGTGCTCTATTTCTGTGCGGGTCACTCCCCAACCGCCGGCTCTGCTCTGGGCATGCACCGGCTGGACGCCAGCCAGCATGTCAGAGAGCCGGACCCTGCAGGGGCTCGGGTCCCGCTGCGAGATTTTCCCTCAGCAAGCGGAAGATCACAATCGTTTTCCACTCGTGAACATGGAAAAGCGATTTTCCATAGCATGTCTATGGGCAGCATTTGTTGCATGCAGTGAATGCCCGCTCCAGATTCCGCAAGGCAAAGCCGCCCGTGTGCATTGTGTTTTAGCACGGTCTCACACAACCGTATGCGCAAAACCCTGTATGGGCACATGGAAAAACCCTTAAACAATTGATGTAGAGCCCTCCAACACAGCATGATTATCGATCAGTTTATCGCCAGATCCTGCAAAACCAAATGCTTAATTAGTTGTATTTTGTAAACACGGCCAATGACAGACAAATGATAGTTTATTTGCTTATTAATTAGGCTGGGTTTGCACAAGGCGGATTTGCCAGGGAAATTCCGCCTGGAAACTCGCTGCGGCAAATCCGCCCGCGGCCGCTAATCCCGGGTTTAGCCAGCCATGTAAATCACGTCCACACAGGACAATGAATCAGTCACGGCAAAGCCGGCGTTGCAGCGCGGATTCCCTGGCCACAGCATGTTCATTTTTTATTTCCGTTGCGGCCAGTGTGCGGCCAAGCCGCTCCAAAACCCATAGCTAAGTGCGCCAGGTTTTGAAGCAGCACTTTCCCGGCGGAAATCTCACGGTTTTTCGCTGTGGCCAAATCGCGAGATTTCCGACGGGATTCTGACATGTGAGAGCCCAGCCTTATGGTTCAGCTTATGCAGACAAGAATCAGGATCGGCCCGTGTAAACAGGCAATCATTTATGCATGTTGGACTGCCTGTTTACTGTAAATGGAGGCGGGCGGCTGGAAGAGATCCCCGCCTCCATTCACTGAACAATTGCTCCTATGTGAAAGCACAGCAGCCATCATCATTTGGATGACTGTCAGGCACTTCAGCACCCAACAATCGCCCCGTGTAAAAGGTCCCTGAATATTGATCAGTTTGTACTTTTACTGTTGATAGGTCCATCGTTAGATTTTACTAAATAGTCGCTGTCTGAACCTTCTCCTCCCTCTTTCGCACCGCAGGAGAGGGTCGTAAAGGTATGTTCACATGGCAGGATCCAATGTGGATTTTTGCAAACAGATTCCACCTTAAAGCAGAGATCTGCAGATCAACCAAGTATTTTTGCCACAGATCCACATGTAGATTAAGCCCATGTCTATAGGCAAAAGCCAGGTACAGAATTTCCCATGTAGATTCCATACAGATCCACATAATAAAAAGGTACATATAGTCTATAGGCAGACTACCAAAGACTCTTGTCACTTCTTCATGCAGAATCTGCATTAAGAAATTCTACATTAGGATTTGCCTGTTGGAGAGCAACTAAATCTGTTTGCGGATCCGCTACACTACATTTAAATAACCGTGAAATCTACATTTGAGGCAGAATCCACATGGTCAGATTTAAAGGCCCATTTACACTGAAAGATGAATCGCACAAATGACAGTTTGAGTGATCATCTTTGCATAAATCTATGTAGCTAATTAGCTACTTAGAGTTAATGGAGGCAGCTCTTTTGTATATGCAAACAGCTGCATTGTTCTCAGAGCTGCCAGCTGGTGTCCCGGTGAGAACTGCCAGCGTGATACCAGCTGAAAGAATACCGTCAGCATGCCGCGCTGATAAGAGTCATCGGTGATTTCTAGCTTGCTAGAAATCACCGATGAACGAATAGTGCACAAACAGTGTACCATGGCTGTGCGTTTAGAAGGAAGTTTTTAAGGCGAATTTTGAGCGATAATCCTTGTGTCTAAATGGGCCTTAAAGGGGTTGTCCCGTGAAAGCAAGTGGGGTAAAGCACTTCTGTATGGCCATATTAATGCACTTTGTAATATACATCGTGCATTAAATATTGGCCATACAGAAGTTATACACTTCTGTATGGCCCCATTCAACAGAACAGAAGAGGAGAGTGCGCAAGCGCGTCTAATGGAAGGAGAAGAAGGCTTCGGTCGGCGCCATTGAGACGGGGACGCCAGCACCGGAGGGGGTAAGTGTATAACTTCTGTATGGCCAATATTTAATGCACGATGTAGATTACAAAGTGCATTAATACGGCCATACAGAAGTGCTTTACCCCACTTGCTTTCACGGGACAACCCCTTTAAGGCAGCTATCACACAAGCGCTTTCCTGATTATTGCAATTAGCGATATTACATGAGCGTTAATGGCGTGTAATAGTAATAATGGCCAGCTTGGACCAGCCCAGCAATTGTCGGGAAAACAAAAAAGTGCTAGTGGTAGCAACTAGTCCTTGTGTAATAGCAGATAAGGCCGTTCACAGACAAGCAGCGTTAAGCTCATGTAATAGCAATAATTGCCAGGTTGTACCTATGCTTGCAGGTTCAGCACAGCAATTGTCGGGAATATGCGAGCAGCCATTACTAATGCTAGTATAATAGCACCCCAGCATGGCCATTATTATGCAGGTGCTAGCCAGCTTTCTCAGATTTTGGTTGTGCCCAGATTTCACTATTAGGAGAAGGAAATAAAAATAAATAAATAAAAAAAAAAAAGTTTTTTCACAGTGAATGCATTTTAAAACGATTCTGACTTCGGGGACGTATAAAAACTCCGGGCAACCTCCAACAAGAAGGAGCTTGGCAGAAGCAGAACGAAATGGGTTTGCAAAATCAAAACATGTCCTTAGTGGCTGCAAAGTGGCTAGAAGAAAGGGTTATTTTGTGCAGGTTGGCAGGGAAGGTGTTAATACAATGCATTAGCACAACACACAACGGGGCAGCCTACCAACTTCCTACAAAAACACACTTTTTCCTGCACGCTTTACAAAAGCAGCTTTATCCCGATTGCTCGCACTCGCGGCAGACAGTGTGGATTACACAACTGCTAGCTTTTTTTTGTGCCCCTAGGTAATTTTTTTTCTCTCTCTGCCTCTCTAAATGCAGCTGCTTTAAATTCTCTAATTTGGTTTCTGGTGATTTCTATCGCCGAGAACAATAACATTTTGTATTCAGGTACAATAGATTCACCTCTAATCTGAATCGCACATCAGAGACTTATGTGGCCAAAGAGACATTTACAAAAGCTACAAATTCTTGAAATATCAGGGATTTGGAAGAAAGAAGCAAATTACGGTGAAGGCATATGGGGGAGTCAAGATAATCCTGTAGAGGAGATAAGATCCTTCAGCCCACCCTAGCAGAAATCATTTATCAGCTTATCGGTGCTGGACAAATCCCAGGAGCCAGCGTGCCTAGAAATCTGCTGCCCGTGTGCCTCAATTTTGGGGCTGCTGCCACATCCATACAAGTTTTTACTGTTTGGCCACTAAATAGTCAAACTGGCTCCTAGAGTACGGTCAAACAGTTCAATAGGCGGCACTCACCGAATCCTTTTATTCCAAAATCAGGGCTAGGGAGGAAGTGCAATGACAGTTCTGCGTGGCAACCACACATCCGCATGGTTGCCACTGGACAGCCCGCGGTGCTCATCTGTGTCCAGCCAGTGTACTTGCAGAGCGTTGCCTATACCTTTTTTGACTCCTGGAGATGGCCAACATGTTTGTAAGGGTACAATCCCACCCACCATCTGCTTTACCTTTGGGGGCGGCTATGGAGCAACCAAAAGCTCCAACTCTGTGCAGCTTACAAATGATTACCAGCTTTTCATTGTTAACGGTCGCACGTTTTTAGGCAAAGTGCATGGCCATTAACAATCAATCGCGGCGCATTTGTGAGACGTGCAGACGTTGAGCTTTTGGTCAGCTGCACAGCGGACAATCCTTGGGAGCTTACCCTAAAGGCCCTTTTACACGAAAAATAATCTTTTAAAGGACTGAAGGATTGAAAGATTTAGCGATCCATTTGCATAAGGTGTTAATGGCCATTAACACTTTATTATCTTCATTTGCACGTAAAAGGACCTCCATGAGTAGTTTGCAGAGCCCAGCTTGTGTTTAAACACACGCCCAACTGCGCAAACAGCTGCCGACACATTCCATTGTTCTCCTTGCTGCTGCCAGCAGATTGCACGGTTCTCCTCGCAACTAGTGTAAACATGCCGCAGGGAGAACATCCTGCAGTCTATTGAAAGATGAGTGAAATACATTCAAACGGAATGCGTATGCTCAGTCTGTCAGCGGCTGAACGACGAATTTTAAGTTCAAAGAAAACTGCACGACGCCCGCGTTTGCATGTCACGGTTATCGCTCATTTGAGTGATAATTGTTGCGTGTAAAAGGGCCTTAATACGGGCCAATTATTACAATTTGCAAGATTCTGATTAACTTTGTGTAATAATTGATCAATTACCAAAAACCGTTAAACATCACTGATTTTATCTGAGCATGTCCAATAAAAGGATTGTGCCGCCATTGGTCATACGCAACGGTTTTGGCATTATGAGGGCAGTACCATTAAATGTGGATTTTCCACTGAAACAAATTCGCAGCCTTTGCGCTACACATGAACATATCCCAGGAAGTAGGTTTACAAGTAGCAGAAAATGTTGCGGCATTTCCACAAAAAAGACACAAGAGTCAAAATCCACACCCGATTTCAGAAGATATGGCGCTCCCCTTCACCCTGAACTCTTTGCGCTTCCTTCACGTGGCAGCTTCTAGTGATCACAGAGTGGCGGGTCAGGTGATGTGGAAGTGGCCCTCAGCGCATTGCTCTTACTAGGGGCCACCAGGTGAAGGAAACACGAAGACTTTGGAGGTGAGAGGGAGCACGGTATTTTCTGAAATCAGTTGTCTTTTTCGGCAATGCTGCAGATTTTGCAGCTGAGTTTTCGTGTAAACATACCCTAAGGGAGCTTTTACATGGGATGACTGTCAAGCGCTTAGACACGTGACGGCAGCCCCAATGACTATCAGTCCCGTGCTTTCACACAGAAGCAGCGATTGGTGGCGTGCCGAAGATCTCGTACAACCGCCCGTCTCCATTCACTGCAAACAGGAGGTCCTTGATAGATTAACACCTGCCTGTTTACACGGAGCAAACAGTCGCTTCATTTCAGTGAGCTGAAACAAAGATTAGCAACTAATGAGCGGTTTCTGTCAGGTCCTACTTTTACACGGAATGCCCACTGGCAGACACCTCTGGTGGTGGCTCATCTTCCCCCCTTATGCAATAACAACTATATCACATGTCTACAGCCAGCTTAACCCCTGAGCAAGATCAAAATCCTACATAGTATGAACAAAAACCAACTGGAAACGGAGAAGTTCGTACCTTAAAAATGTCACATCAGCCATTTATCTCAACTGTACGCAGTATAAGCAAAAATGGGCTCATGTTATCCTAAGTGACCGTTTGTCATATTTTATAATCATTTGTAATTCTCATTAATATGACCACCTTGGGTTTTACAAACGATTGAACAGATTTTCATCAACTGAATTATTTTTTTTTTGTTCAGTATGTAACTAGTCCACCAGTACATATGTCAGCTAGCGTGCTTTCCTGAAAATAAAACCCTGTCTTATAATAATTTTCGCTTTAAGAGAGGCACAGGGTCATTCAATGCGATGACTGTGATTGGCTCATTGAGCGCCTCAGTGATTGGCTGAGCCGTGGTGCTTGATAATCAATCAGAGCAGTCGCCTGCTGGGGTTTACAAACCACGTTACCAGCAAGCGATGTTCTGCCGGCAGCTGAGAACTGTATGGAAGCCTGCCAGAACTATAGAGACCAGTGGGAAGGACCAGGTCAGCGCCTGCAAGGTTTTTTTTTTTTTCCTGTGTAGTGTAGCTAGGGCTTATTTTCGGTGTAGCGCTTATATTTCAAGCCTCTTTCCCTGAAAAATAGGGTAGGGCTTATTTTAGGGGTAGTTCTTATTTTCAGGGAAGCACTGTAGTATTACCTTCGTTATTCCTTTCGATCCGAAATTCCTCCTCCTCAGGTGATCTCAATTCAGCCCAGCTCAGATTTACTTGGGTTTATGCATTCTCTGTGTGGTGCACCATACCATACAGGCTCTATTGAGGGGCCACATACTATTACAGTTACTGGTGATCATTAGAGGCTCCTATCACATAGTTATAATGAAGGAGATGATAGTTAATACTGACTGTATACCGTATTTTTTTCGGACTATTAACTGCAGTTTTTAACAGTTTAAAAAAAAAAGAAACACTTGCTAAAAGTGTACACATCTTATATTCCAAAGTCAGGAGGGTCTGGCAGTGCCAGGTTCCCCTGATCGCTTTCTTAATGATGGGGAAAGAGTGCTGATAATGCTCTCTGCAGCTGCACACTTTTCTCTCCTGTCAACACTGATCAGTGTTAGGCAGGGAAAAGCATTTAGAGGGGGACTTGCCTACGGGAGAAAAAGACTTACTTTCCACAGATCCTCACAACTTCTGCCAACTAGGGTATACAGAGCAGGCAACAGGAAAGAGTGGAAAGACTCTGATGTGAAGGCCCTTTCTGACATGATCACATGACCAGTGCCTGGGAGTAAACATCAAGAAGACACCAGCTGAAAGCTGCGATTTGTTTTTATAGCAGAGCCATGTGCGTCATTGAACTGTGTATTTATGTGATGCGATTGTAGCAGAGCTGTGTGTGCACACATAGTTGGCAAAAAATCAAGACTCAATTTAAAGGGTACCTACCATGGCGTTCATGTTGCCAAAACTACACACAGCATGAACTCATGACAGGTGCGTACACCACGGGCACGTATGTTCTACTCCAAAATACTGTGGTGTTTTAGAATAAACATACTTTGAAGATCCACCTGGAATGAAGCTCAGAGTCATGGAGAGGGTTTTGTGCTGGTCTACCCCCACCCTGATCCCCTAGTGACAGCTGGGTTAAACTGTCATTTTAGATGATGTGGACAGGAGAGACCAGCGTGCCCCTATCCCCATGACTCCAAGCTGCGTTGCAAGCGGATTTTCAAAGTATGTTTATTCTGATACTCTACAGCATTTCAGAATAGAACATACGTGCCAACAAATGTACATACCTGCCCTGAATTCATGATGTCTGTAGTTCGGGCAACATTAACTTAGCGAAAGGTTTCCTTTAACAGGAAGGAACTGTTGGCTATCATCACCCTCAAAGAAAGGAGGTGCTATTCTAGGCAGTACCCCCTCCACTTCCTTAGACCACCAGTGAACTTTGAATCAGAAGGAAATATTTTTTTCCCATACCTGGGGTGCATCTTATAGTCCGTAAAACATGACACTGCTAGTCTACAGCTTATTCAGAGGAATAAAGCTAGTAATGGCAGTGTGCTCCCTGCAGGCAGAGATGGTACAGTCTCTAACTGTTCATGTGATGTTGCGCTGATGCATCATGGGATTAATGGCACAGAATAGTGAAAGAGAAAGCAGGGACAAATCCCAATGTCAAGCCAAAAGGCGGCACCACATGGAAGTGACTGCGATATAAAAAGAGGAGACCTGTAGAGTGTGACAGACCTTCAGGAGCATGCCCAGTGCGCTGCAGATGAACACGTTGGCATCAGAGGGTTTGCATTTATATGTCCATCTTCACAGTCTCAGACATGTATGTAAGCAATGGGCTAGGTTACTGCAGGGCATATATTCCTAATTATAAGCACATCCACGGCTTAGGTCAGCCACCAAGGAGCTCATTGCATCCAATATAGCTCTGACACTTCATACTACGGCAGGCATCTGGGACATAATGATAATGTTACACTGTAACAAGGCTTCTACTCTAAACCGTAAACATCCAACTTCTGGATGAGGCCGCAATATATGTAATAGCGGCAGACCTAGAAAGACAAATCCTTTGTGAATACATGATCATCGGGGGTGACAGACAGAATGGGATACGGATGAGCTTAGATTTCGACAACATCTAGGAGTGCAGACAAAAGCAGGATAAAACGAGGCTTACATCCCGTTTCTCCGGCTCCGCCATCCACTGCTTTAAAGGAGCAACTGGAGTGGGTGGCATATTATGACAGATAAACCTTTCCTCAGCTGTGATAATAATATTTAAGCTGTTTTCTGCAAGTAGCTGTCGGTACGTACGGAGGAAGACAGGAAATTGCACGCAATTGTACATAGAAAATACCTGTCTACCTTCCCTCTATGATACCGGCTGCAAGAGGAGACTTGGCTGGTGATTGGGGTGCATGTAGACCGGCGACGGACACGGCCGGTCACGTGGTGATACATACACCCATCTTCATACCACTATGGGTTGCCCATAAGGTCTCCTAGATCTGGCCATCATTGCTGGAGTACTAAACAAGGGCGGTAAGACATTTCAGCAATACACCAAGGTTGTTCTGCACACATCTTCAAGTTTCTTAAAGGGGTATTCTCATCTTAGACATAGATATGCCATAAAAGTGTCCAATAGGCATGGGTGCCATGCCTATCTCCAGAGAAGGGGTCTCTAGATCCCTGCCCCAGCTGGTAAGCTGGCCACCACCTTCAGGTGGAGAATGAATGAAGAGGAATCACAACAGTCGAACACATCTTAGACATAGATATGCCATAAAAGTGTCTGATAGGCGTGGCACCCATGCCTATCTCCAGAAAAGGGGTACCTAGATCCCAGTCACAGCTGTTTAGCTGGCCACCGCCTTCAGGTGGAGAATGAAGAGGAATCACAAGAACAGTCGAACACATTGTGGTGGGACCCGCATTGCGATGCAAGTGCACGCATAAGATAGAACATGCCACGATTTGTTTCCCGCATAGCATCGCATCGTGGTGCCATGGGGGAAAAGATCGCTCACGTATTTGACGTTTATATTTGTTCGTCTCGCAGCGCACAAATCCTGCGCAATTTCATCAAAAGCTATACTAACAAATAGTGAGGATTTTGCCGCAGAGTGGCAGCATGCATGATTGGCCACCACAACCCACAGGATCATACAGGTCCCTTGTTTTCATGATCGGTGGGGTGCCCCAGTGATCAGAAACCACCAATCAGATAGTTATTCGATATCTTGTTGATATTAAATATTAAAGGGGTTATCCCCAAATTTTATTTTTTTACCTATACCAGTTGCTTAAAGTCTCTAGTTGGGGGGGGGGGGGGGGGGGGTCATTATCGAGACCCCAAATCGATCCTGAGAATGGGGAACCTACGCCTCTGTTTTGTCCTCACTGCACCCACACAGAGAGGAGAGTGAATAAGGCGGCAGTTGAGCATGCACGATGCTGCTCCATTCATCTTCAATGGGACTGCCAGAGATGGCCGAGTGCTTGTAGTTGGCGATTTCTGTCAGCCCCATTGAAATGAATGCATGGTAACGTGCAAGTGTGACTGCCATGCCAATCAATCTCCATGCAGATGGATGCAGCGAGCCCGCAGTAAGACGTAGAGGGGGCACGAGCTCTCCGTTCTCAGGATTCTTATAAGGAAGCACAAATAGAAGAAACACAAACACACCAAAACTTTTGAAAACAAAAAGTTTTGCAGTGCATTGTATAGCGCTACAATCACATCCTGTGTACGACTTGTCTCTACTACGGTCGCACTTAGCAACAATCGGACGAGAAACTTCTATTTAGGGCAACTCAAAAGCTTAAATAATTTCTAACTCCGATCATTAGGATTTTTTTCCCATAGGAAATCACAGCTAAATAAACTGCCCTCCTCACATACCAGGAGACATTTTCCCATGACTGACGAGCACTGTGTTAATTTTATGATGTGCCATGCTTTTAACAACACATCACATCCGTAACCACATTTGCAGTTGCATCTAAAATATATTATTGAGTCACGGATTGTACCGGACTTATGGCGAATATTCTCCATAGGGCATGTATGTGTAGAAAGCAGAGTAAATAAGGACTCCGGCGTTGCCAGTAAGCAAGTCCCCCCACTCCAGCGGAGGGTGACCTCAGGCTTAAGTCACAGGAAGTTCTGCCCATTCTTTCCCTCTGCTTCTTCAATGGAGGCTTTTATGTAAAGGGGCCAATCAGATTGCAACCATAACAAATCCAGAGTGCAGTCTATGAATGAGGGTGGGGGGTGGATCATGAAGGGGGGTCAGTACAGTCCTTTCTTCCAGACCCCGTAAGGAATGCCAAGAATTCCAGGATTTTGCATTATTTTCTGAGTGCGGGGAGGAAGAGGATGGCTGAGGAAATAACCCTTTACCTCCAAGGCTTTCTGTTGAAAAGCACTTTGTCTTTGTCAAATCCGACAATGCAGAACAATAAATGTTAGCAAACCGGAAGAAAAGCGTCAGCGTTTAACCATCTGTTCTAATGAATTCCAAGCAAACCTCTAAACACAAGGACGCAGCGACGAGAGGACAGATTAGAAATTGTTCGAGGGAAATTATGAATGAAATGCGAATACTGCCGTACGGAATCTGTACGACTCGCGTCATGTGACCGGAACGCTATATAGCATGTATACCTTTATCAGTATATGTTCTATACAACGATACGCTTTCACTAGCAGACATAGTCCCTGCGCGAATGCTGTCCAATTCTGAGATGGACAGAACTCGCACGGAAAGAAGAACCCATTCACTTGATTAGGTTCATTCACACAAGCGATTTATCACCCGGACAAATAGTCTGAATTGGAGGGGACAAAAAAAAAAAAAAAAGAATCACAGAATGTCCTATTTTTAAATGGTTCTTGTTCAAGAATTGCCCATTATTTTCCAGGAGAACGTTCCAAAAAATGCGATCCGTTTTTAAAGCATTTAATTGTTGGAACCACATGCGTTTTTTTTCACATCTGTAACAAATGGATGCAAGTCTGATGCAAATCACGTTTTACTGCAAAGAAAAAAAAACAAAAAAAACACTGCATATACACATGAAAATTGCAGTGAAATCGCAGGTTAAACTGTTTTTCACTGACCATTTTACCTGCAAACCCACTGTGATGTTCATGCATGTACAATGTGTTTTTATGATAAAAGATCACAATTTGCGTAAGATTTCCGTGTGTTTCTAAAAAAAAAAAAAAAAAAAAAAAAAAAAAAAACATTTGCATGTGATTCTTACAGTAAAATGCATTAAAAATGGATCGCACTTCCATGCAAATTGCACAGCATACAATGCATTTTTAAAACACTCTTGAAAATAACGGGTAATCGTCGAATACGAATTGCTCAAAAATAAGACCTGTAGCGATTGCTCAAACTAAAGAATAAGAATGTGAATTAACCAAAATCAAATAAACAGGTTATTTTTCCAGTGCGAGTTCTGTCCATCTCAGAATTTGATAGAACTCACGCAAAAAAAAAAAAAAACGCCTGTGCAAATACACCCCCAGAATAGTAGACAAAGCAGACATTAGAGAAGCATTTCCTGGATCCTGGTCAGGGGATCTCCAGAATACAAGGCAAACTGATTTTAACCGACTCAGAGGCATGGCAAAGCAATTTTTCAGGTGTTCGCCATGGTAATAAGGATGAGAATCACAACTAAAGAAGAAAAAAAAAACACAACAACTCCTACAGAACACACAAATAAGAGCACAAGCAGTCACAGTATGGAGGAAGGTGAAGAACATTCCAGCAGAGCGTGGATCGCGTCGCTCTGTGCTCATATCAAGCAAGAACATGACGTCACGATTAGAGAACTTTTTGAATTCTCATGGCCATAAAAAAAAAAAAAAAAATGTATGTACTATTGGGAGATAAACAGGATATTCCCGAAAGAGATCCCAATCCTTAAAAGTCTCTTCAACCTAAAAAGAGAACTAAAAGGGGCTGTCCAAGAGTTTAACAGGTGGCCATAGACATTTGATAAGGGTAGGTGGTGCAACAAATGACAGTCCAGTGAACAACCGTTTCAGCCGGACACATTGTAATCCATATTGGCCGTTACAGTCCTTCAATTGTCATTGGTCGACTGAAATAAATGTATTAAATTTCACCCTATGAACGATTGCTTTAGTTTAAATCATCCAGTTTCATCAACTAAATTGAAAAAAGTCGGACTAGTGTCAAAAAATATACTAAAACAAACAAAAAAAAAAAAACAACACACACAACTATCCTAATAAATTCCAACTGCTCCCATGGTCCCGGCCAAACATGGTATGATGGCTGAGGCCAATGATCGGCTGCAGTAATCATGTAGATGCATTGAACATCATTGCTCCTTCCTGGAGACTAAAGACATGGGAGGGGGACTTCCGGGGCATTGGCGCTTGAGCAACGAGGGATTTAACAGGTGAGTGATATTCTTTTGCTGCAGGTAGGGTCACATCTTAAAAGAGACCATCAACTACTTTGGGCCCACACTAAGTCCAGGGATGTGAGTTCTATACTTCCCTTCCTTACTGTTCCCCCACCATCAGCTCTCAAGCCCACCGCTGCAATGCATCTACATGGCGCACGCTGTGTAGTCCTCTCATTCTATACATGTGCATGTAGTCCTCAGTGTTCAGCGGCGGCAGTTAGTGCTGAAACTGCAGGGAAGGCAAGTCTAAAACGTCATCCCCGAACTCAGTGGGTCAGTAACTTTGAGCCCATAAGCTTGGCAGTCCCTTTAAACCCCAAGACAACCCCTCTAAATACATCTGTTTTGCAGCGTTCTACTGACAACACCGCTCTGCTATCTTCACACCCAATCACCCTAGTAGCTAAAAATACTATAACTATCTGTACACGCAACAAACACCGTGGCACCAGCCCCGCCGAGGGGACTCAGCTGTGGAACAGCTGACACGATTTGTTCTACAGCAAGTAAGATTTCAGATAGTTTTTGCAGCAGGTGATTTATTACGGATGACCGTTTCTATATGTAGTGATCCCAACGCATAAAAAATTATACTTAATCACTTTTCAGAAAAATAGGACCTAATACTGTGAGATTTTGTGACGTGCCCTTGGGAAATGGGGTTTGTTTACACACATCAGGCTGCCAAGTCCCTGGTGGTCCTTCAGATCCTCCTCCATGCATCAGTCCATGTGTAAGCGATAGGGAGATTACATTGTGAGCAAGAACTGATGTGAATGGTGACAATTTCTGTACAACACTGCAGAATGTGCTGGTGCTATATAAAACGGGGGGGGGGGGGGGGGATATCAAAAAGTCTGGAAAGGCATACTTTCTTAAAGGGAATCGGTCACCATGCGGCCCGAGCCATGCGTAGCTTATTGATCCAGTGTAGGTTGTATTCTGAAACTTTCAGAAAAACTATGTTTTGAAGTTTGACTCTGGAAAGAAGATACGAGCCACTCCAGCCTCTGCTTAACCGCAGCATGTAGATTGTCCGCTCATTTCCCCTTTTGTGTAAGGGAGAAAGCTGTCAATCTACAGGGAGGGAAAAGCCGGCGCGTCTTGTCTCCATGACTCAGCAGGTTTGTTCCTGAGTCAAACTTCAAAGTATTCCATCTCTGAAATGTTACGGAGCTCAGAATAAACCATACACAGGGGCAATTGGCACAACTATCCCAGATTCCCATTCATCCCATGGTTTGGGCAGCATGACCCTAGTGACAGATTCCCTTAAAGGTGATCATACATGGACAGAAGTGGCTTGCTGGTTGAATAAACAGTTGATACAGCCATATTAGTCCAATACATATACTGGCCATTACAGTTGGTCAAACTGCCTGTGTGTTCAATGATACTGGGCGACGGACGGACCACCGATCTTTATGGGAACATTCTTTCAAAAAGGGATCATTCGCGGATAAAAATATATATATATATATTAGGACGAAAATCTCCAGTGAGGTTGACCAATCTGCAGATGATGGCGGCGGGTCTTCTGTTGGCTACACAATCATTCGTTTAGGCAATCAAAAATGAGTCAAATTGGTCTCTGGACTGGTTGTACTCGCTCCTAAAGCACAAGATCACCAGGCTTATGCCCAGGCCAGTCATTTAAGAAAACAATCCCCTATATATGTAGATTCAGATTTCCTCTCGTACATCGTCTGCCTATTCTTACTCTTGCCCTATTATTCTCGCTCAAACAGGATGCCCCCTATTGCCCCCCTTCTTCAGAAACAGTCTGTAGAAATCCTGCAGAAAATATCAGATCGGCGGTTGATCTGTATAAGTTTTAGCTTAGGATCATTTGAAGGGTGGGATTTAGTCAATGGGGCGGGTCTTCATATTTGAGCCCACTGTGGACAGGGGAGATCTCTTTAAAGAAAATTCCCAGTTTTAATTGTAATAGGAAAAAATAATAATGCAGGGTTTTTATGTTTTTGTTTTTTTTGGCGTGTTCCTCTAAAGTGTGTATTCACGCGAGCGATTTTCCCATGTGAGCTGACCGCTTCCAAGATGGACAAACCTCAAACAGGAAAATAACTCATTCATTATGATGGGTTAATTCACAAGTGACTTTTTTCTCGGACCAATAGTCTCAAGTTAGAAAAAAAAATTCACTCCATCTCCTATTTTTGTTGCGGTTCTGCTTCCAGAATTACCCATTATTTTCTATGGGAGCGTGAAAAATAAATTTCAAAATCGGATGCCATGCATTTTTTAATGCAAGCATGATGTGTGTTTAATGCAGGTTTAAAAAAAAACAAAAAAACAAGTGCAGAACAGAAAAAAACGCACCTAAAAACAAGTGTCGAAACGAAAATCGCACGTTCCTATGTTATTATAGTCTAAAGCAGATCTAAGAAGGGGGCTCTGTTGGTAGCGCTGGACATGAGCGATATCATCTTTGGGCTGAACTGCAAAATACATTGATGCTATATAAGCAACAGCTAATCTATCAATAGTATCAAAAATACATCAATTAGGAAAAACAAAAATAAAAGAATAAAAAAAATAAATAAGATGTAGCGCCTCCGTCCGATTTGTGAAAGAAGAAAATACATAAACGTGTTATTTTTCATTTGCTGCGCCTTTTCTGTGTGAATAGCAATGATCTAGCTTTCCTAGAAATAAATGGCGACCACCGATCCCCCTTGTAGGATTGTCCCTTTACCTCCCCCCATTCCCGCTGTGGGGGCACATTACTAACTTTCCCCTAGAAAAAATTTTTTTTTTATCCAAACCAAAACGATCACAATATCTTCAAAAAAAATCATTTTAGGACAAACGGTCCTTACTAGGAAACTCCCAGCAATCGAGTTGTGGAAATAACACGGATGTCAATAATGCAGCATATCCCCGCAGTACATGCGGCCAGACAAGTGCTAGGACAAGGCAGCGAGCCAAGAGATCTGGAGATAAAATCTGAGGAGCACCCCTGCCACAACATCCTTGGGTGGAGGGTCTGATAGGATAAAGCAGACCAACACAAAGATGGCTTATAAAGGTGACCCTCGGGCCAGATCTAAAGACACATCTGCAGTATCTTCAAAGCCCACACCTCCTGTTAGGGGGGGAAACTGCCACGATTCTGAAGAACACGCCGGAGATGATAAAGGGTTCTTTGCTAACCGAAACACGAGTCCGATCCGACATTAGGATCCAATATAATATACCTAAAAACTTCTCAAATAAATGTTATGCAGCTCCAAAAACAGCCAAAAAAAAAGGGAAAGCTGGAAACAATACTGCAGATAAGGTCTGCGCTCCCTCTTGGAGCGCGTGAAGCATTGCAGAGCACAGCTGGCGTGAAGCGTAGACTGGAGTCTGGGAGGAATCTGCTATTGTGTAGAAGAAGTTATAGAAGAAATATTTCTCAAATCGAGGCAATTTCCTCTGCTAGACGGCAAGGGCACGAGCGGGACAGCCACCTCTTTCCTGGCAACCAGAAGGAGGACCCTTTTTTTTTCAATTGAGCAGAATAAAAATAGGATAGGCATTCTTCATTAAGAGTCACGTGAGATTCTTCTTAGTCTCTGTGTTTAAGTGGCCTCATTGAGAGAACACGTGGTGCTACAAACGCAGATACAACCAAGATGATTAACCTCCTAGCTGGTCTGCTGCAGCTGAAAACAAGCCTGCAAGAAGCATCGTTACACGGTCCTCAAGTCACAAAAGGGGGAAAAATACCAAGAGCAGAAGAGTTACTGTACAGCACAAAGCCCGCTGACCAAGGAATGGCCAAGAATGCAAACAACATACGGAGGAGGCCAACCTGACTCACTCAACAACAACTGGAGGTGGTAGAAGAGACGGGCTACAGGGTCTGATGCAGAACAGAGGATCATGAACAAAAGGTTACACGGCGACCGGAGTTTGGATCATCCGTAAAAATAGTACACCGGGGTGGACACATGACTGAAGGGAGCTAGCATGAGATCTGTGATGCCAGGAAATGATACTTGCCATAGACCTTGATAGAAGAACCACCCAAAAAGTTGGAAGAGGCTGTCGGAGATAACAAAATTTGGTACTTGTCGGTTATCTGTCACCACTTTCTGGAGTCGACCCATTTGATGCTATCTTGCAGGCTATTGCCGCGTTTATACCGCCTGAATAATATTATAAATATTTAGGTTTTTTTAGAGAAATAAAGAGTTTTAGCCTCATGTGCGCAGAGTGTATAGTCTAAGCTCTCGCTCACGACCTGAAGGTTGCAGGTTCAATCCCCACAAGTAGCTAGATCAAGGTCGACTTAGCCTTCCATCCTTCAGAGGTCGGTAAAATGAGTAACCAACTTGGTGGGGGGTAATAAATAAACTTGAAAGCGGTGCGGATTAAGTTGGTGCTATACAAACAAGATTTTTATTTCATTTCAATAAGCAGTGGGTTTTTTTGTTGTGTTTTTTTTTTTTTTACGTATATGGATTGGAGAAACATTTGTGAAACTGAATTGAAAAAGTGGTGACAGATAACCCAAAATTTTTAACAGGGCAGGAAATGGTAAAAAAAAAAAAGTAATATGGATATACAAGCTAAGCTATAGTTGCCCGTCCTATCCCTACGGGTCTAACATGATTGCAGTTGTGATATGTCCGTATACACATATAAATGCTGAAGCTAATAACTGGCGGTCACGTGCCGTACATTGCTGAGGCCAGCGATTGCCCACAGCGGTCACTTATATAAACAGACATGTCACCACTGCAGTCATGTAAACAAAGCCAGGCGGGAAGGACCAGAGTGACGGCACTGGATCAAATAACGGATTATACTTTATTGCCATTTTGTTTTACTTTCATTTGAAATTATGCTTTAGCTCAGAAACCCCTTTAAAAGACCAATTCAATTTTTAGGTTTTTTTTGTTCTGTTTTTGTTTGTTTATTTTTTTTACATACACTGACCGCCGGACCCTCTGCCTAATATAAACATCTGATGATAGTTAATCGCATATTAAACACAAGACCTACTATTACAACTTCCATATTAATGGCTGTAACATAAAAATCTATTTCAAAAATTAGAAACAAAAACTACAATATATAGAATAAACGTAGGGGAAACAAATGGTTGGAGATGCAATCCCTTTTCTTAAAGGGGCACGAGACGTATTTCTAGAAGTCTTGTACCTCTAAGAAAAGGGATTGCGCCGACAGCCACTTTTTTGCTACATTTATTCTATGTATTTGCACGTCCTCCTGGGAATGTGCGACATTTTCTGGACTGGCTGCACCTCTCAGACTCATCAGGGATCAATTAAGCTCACTTCCATATATAGACTTAAGGGAGGAGAAGAGAAAATAAAATTACCAAAACATCGGTTTATAGACTCTAAAACTTATGTCTCATCTTTCAAAAACTACAATATGACTTTCCATTGTGTCCAAAGGCAATCACATCCATTTTCAAAATTGACTCCCCATAAAGACTAGTGAATTACTGTAAAAGTGTTAGCTATACCATGGCAGAAAAACAGAACGAACCATAAATACCAACAGCCGCTATTATCTCCATTTAGGTCAATGGCCAGCTCCAACCTATTTGACCACAATCTAATACACAATGCGGCTATGATCAGAATTCATACATAGATACTCCATAAACCTAAGATCTGCAGATAAAATAGAGATGATGGGTAAGGGCTCATTCACACCAGCGGTTCCCCTCTATTTAGGCTACATTCCGTTTTTGCAGCAGAGATAACGAATTAAAAACAGAATTAACCGTTCCGTTCCCCCCCACTGATTTCAATGGGATTTTAAAAAAGTGAAAATCAGACAGAAAGCTTTCACAGTCTTCTTCCATTCGGTTTCCCTTTTTTAAAAAGGAACAATAACGCTCTAGACTGCGCTATTTGTTCTGTTTAAAAAAGCGAACCCGAAAAGGAACGGAAGCAAAGTGAAAGCTTTCCGTCTGCGTCTCATTTTTTTTTAAAGCCAAATTGAAATCAATGGGGGAAAACTGTTAATCCTTTTCTGTATCACTGCTCCAAAAATGGAACAGAGAGATGGAAAGCCTGAAAGGAGGCAACATGCTGGTGTGAATGAGCCCTTAGACAATCGAACACCATTGAAGAACACTACAGTTATGCTGCTCCTACACATCAGATAAGGTAGAGATTGTTGGTGGACCCTACGGAGCACCCAACAATAGATGTTGGGAAAACGAGGATCCAATATACCTGATCCTTTTTTTTCTATTACACTATAAGACACCAAAAGTAACTGGTAGTGAACCTTCTCTTCTGCCCCAACAAACAAGCCTATGGTTTATAGAGGGGTCAGGGTATCAGCGGTTGGTTGAACACTGATCGGGTAACTAATATGTAGAACCAGATTTACCCTCTAAGGGTTTGTGTGTTTTTTTTAAGTTCATTCTGGTTCAGAGAATTAAGAAAATCTACAGTTTTTTGTGAAATTTTCCTTTCTTGCTCGCTTCTATTCTAGCCCGCCACATCAATTGGTAACATTCTTTAAGGCAAATAACCAGTTTCCGAAAGACAATCAGTCGATGACATTTATGCTACAATTGGCCGTCCAACAACTGCATGAGTTTTGGTGCATCTGACGATCCCATGTACGTATGGTTGTAAAGGTTTGGTTTGTGGTTGGCCATCTTTCAGCTCACAAAAATGGTCTAAAGTCAACTGTAGTTACGCATGTGGCATGTCATAGTGGTCTTACAATCAGAGCTGAAGAGAAGTCTATAGCAGTATAGCCATACGAAAGAAATAATGATACATTCAGATATGTTGTAATTGTATGACAATCATTTTTAGAAATACCGGGGCTGTTAATTGATTGAAAAATGGTGCACAATTAATAACTACGCTATTTTTAAATCACCGTAAAATTTAAGTTACTCGTAATCCCTACGATGCTTTCAAATGGACTTCACCAGAAAAATGAGAAAAATGTTAATTTTAAGACTTCACTCACATATTAGCATCCCCTAACATCTCAGCATCATGAAATCCAGATTTTATGGACAAACTTCCCCGGTTCTAGTGGTTTTTGTTAATCTGGTGCAGATTACATAGGATTTTGGTGTTTTTTAGGGCGAGTTTTTTTTTTTACTACAAACAAAGCCAAATAGCAAAACAAAACCAATAAATATTTTCACAGTGCAAAAAACATAAAAAACAAAAACGATACACATAACAAAAGAGTAATAAAGTGTTTCTAGAGTGAAGTTGTCATACAAAGTCAAAGACTTGACCATATCGACTGACAATCGTTGCCTTAAAATGGTGTAAAGGACCATGGAGAACGGACATAATACAATAGCTATTGATGGGGGTCTTCCAAATGAAAATTAAAAAGTAATTTCCCAGCAATTTAGCATCTCTGCATATGGCCAAAGCAAACTGAACACCAGAAAAGCCAATAACAGACTTCACAAGAACAAAGCAAATACTTCATTAGAGCAAAATAAATCCACTCATGTTAAGATGTCAGAAAAAGGTGGAAACAAAACAAAAAAAAGAATAGACCGCAATATATTTCTTTCATTGACAATCTTTGATTTGTTCAGATCTGTCTGATAAGGAGCAGAATTGTCTCATTCACAAGTCCTTAGGTCTTCATTCAATTTATTCAAGACAAAAGATTACAATTCTCTATTTCTGTGCTCAATGCCAGAGAGAATCCTAAAACGAGCAAGTCATTACCAATTTTACAGTACTTCTGCCCCACATGAATCTCTAAGCCATTTCACTGATCTCAATGGAATTGACTTCATTTTATATAGTCCTAGAAGACTACTCTACCAATGGCATACATAATCAGCATAGAAACTAATCCCTAGTACAATGTTCTTCTTTATAGAGTAGTCAAACTGGGCTTGTTCCTCACCCTCATGTACCTTAGATATTCATTTGTTATAGAGGAACTGGTTACTAAAAAAAATGGAATATAAAAGCAAAAAAAAAAAGAAAAAAGCAGAAAGGCATAACACAACAAAAAATGGTTTATGGATGCTTTGTTCTAGCTAAATATTACTATATTATACATGAAACTGTATGTAACCCAGTTTTTAGTAACCAGTTTCTCTATGACAAGTGAATATCTAAAATACATACATAGTACAATTAAGTATTTTTAGAAGCTTCAAGAAAGAAAAAAAGTGGCCATCTCCATATTTCCTAAAACTGGCAAAGATGTAAAAAGAAAACATAGTAGAGAGAAGCAAATTTCTCTTTTTGGGTACATAAGTTACAGCCTTTTAAATCCGTCACTATTTAGTCAGAAGATAATATTTTAGGCAATACACAGCAAATTCAGCCATTCAGGCAAATCAAATGTAACAACAACAATTACCTGTATCTGGGATAAACCAACTCTACAGACACCAAAGATCCTCCTTTACAATGATATACTGCAATTTTCTAAACATACAAGTTATGATTACAAGAGTAGAAATGTGACCAACAACAATGTATCGATGGGGGAAAAGGCTTCTATTGTCTGTAGACAACATAATAAAACAGATCATAGTGGAAGGAATTAATAGAAAGGCTTTAAAAGAATAAAAACAGGAAACTTGATTGAAAATTAAAAGCTAATTAACAAAAGAAAATATAAAAACAACCAAAACGAAAACCCAGAAGCAAATATGTCGAAAGATACTCAAGTCTAAAATGTTTACCAGCAAAGGAATATTCTCAATCCCTACATCAGGAGTGAAAAGCTGAAGGTTTAGGAGCCGGCACATGCTCCAAGTAAGTGATTAAAAGACAGTGTATATATATATATATATATATATATATATATATATATATATATATATATATATATATTAGTGATGAAAGCTGAAGAAACAAAAATGAAAACCCCATTTAATAATAATTATCTTTATAGAACGACAACATCCTACCGCAGTGCCTATATTATATCAGTGACTGTCCCTTCCTCATTCTCACAAGCATCTCAATGGCGTGGCTTACATAGATGCATGATAATTATCAGATGTGAACAATAGAATGATGCGAGTCTACAGAAAGTTACGTTACATAAAACAAAGTAAATGATCAAGCAATGGAAGAGTCAAAAAAAGCTCTATCTATCGGATAACACAAAAGAAATGGACTATCGGCGCTCTATAAAGATCATATCTACTAATCTATATCATCATCTTTTAAATGACCATTTCTTATTTTGTGTGACCATTTCTCGAGCCATGTACTAAACATCTATAGGTTCCAGAAATGGAAAAGTGGTCTTGTTTAACAGCTCAGTCTGACATGATTTTGTACTTCCAGACCTGAACTAGTAACAATGTTTCCAATCTTCTATGTTATGAAAATATGTATATACAACATATCAACCATTTGGTCTCCACCTGTTGAGCCTGTGAACTATATGGAAACACTATCAAATAGAAATCTGGTTCAGCCTGTAGAGTGCTGAAAACCAATTCTAAGCTATGCACCACCCCACTCCTTGCCCCTTGGAGAACTAGTTAAAGCTTGTAAACAAGGAGGTAGTAAGTGCGTAGTACAGGGTAAGCCAGGACCACCGGTCGCATGCCACTCCCCCCTATGATGAAAGCATCAGGTCTCAAACACAAAGGATCTTTATAAATCAAACCAAAAAGAAGACCCAGGATAAAAAATCCTTCCAGCAAACACATGGGATATGACATTTAGTGCATCAATATCCCCATATAATATCAAAAAGCAATATTCATTTGGTCGCATGTTATTTTTATTGGTAACAGGCGATAAGGTTTCCTTTATTTCGAAGACCGACGATGGTTAACGTGACCCCCCAAACAAAGCCCCGTCTGTAGGAGATCTATGCCGAGATGCTTCATTTCCTATACGACTAAAAATAACAGGCAGCAGAAGGGGGATAAAAAAAAAACAAAAAAAACACAATTAACCCCTCAGCTGCCATGCACTTCACCGTAAACACACAGGTAACATTTCTAAGCGTCTATGAAGAGTAAACATGGGAAAGCAACCATATCAGTCTAATCCCCAGACACAAGGCTGAAACCAGAACGCTGGCACTCTGTCACAGTTAATCCACGACTACTGTATATAGTACGGGCCTGTCTTTCACCCTCCCTGACAAATAATAGCGCAGCCATTGTATACAGTGGAGACTTCTGTTCCATGTTGACAGAGCTCTTGAGGAGTGTAGTAATATAGAAACTATGAATGGCCGACGCAGCTGGGGCAGTGAAGAACGGCGTATTATTACATCACATACATATAGAAGAACGACAACAGAAAAATCTGCAGGATCGTGGAGTCGGTACATCGGAAACACCTTTTGGGAGAAAATGTATCAAAATGAGAATATAGAATATACATTAATTTGATTGATACAATAAGTTGCTAAATTATTCTGCATGAGCCATTTAGGAAGACGTCAGAGCTGGAACCAAAGTCGGAAGTTTGGCTAACCAACTCCACAGGCCTGTTGTAAGGATGGGGCGGGGGTGTTCTCGGCTCAAAAGCTTACACTCCAAGTATATACAGTTCCATATGTATCATCTTTGTATTTATGGTCCATCTACATCTATAGGGCAGATGTAGACGATTATTCACATCCAAGCATCCAACATTTTGGCAACTTGGAAGCAATCGTATGAAGACATCTCACACACACACGCACAGATATTTCTTGCAAACAGAGCAAAAAAAAAAGTCAATTTTTTTTTTTTATTGTCCCAAATTTTCAGTCCACGGTTGTTGATAAGGACTCGCAGCCATCAATAATATTTAATAAGGTCAGTAAGCGTTATGATGAATGCAATGGATGTCAGTTAGTCTGAAACAATCTGATCCCTACCATCGGCATCACCGCCATGATTGATCTGTATTCTAATGGATTGCAACAAATTTAGACCGATCCCATTGACTTATAAAAGGGGTCGTCAGGTTACAAGAACTGGAAACGGTGAAAACCGCACCGCTGACCAATCTATTCTACATACTGGGACTCATACTTGTCTTTTAGCGAATACGGCCGGTCTCAGACAAGTATATAGTAATACGTCCGTGTTATAGACGACATTACAACTGTATGTCATCGGTAGATTTAGGATTTTCTACTGAGCAAATACTGATCCGTATTTGCCCAACAGAAAATAGCAAAACAGAGGTAAAAAAGGCAAAAAAATAGGTCATACTGCGTTTTTTTTAAAAAAAAAAACAGCAATAAAAACTAGCCATGTGAATAGATACATAGATTTATATTAGCTCCGGTCTGCAAAACACGGACCAAATACGGAGCTAACGTATGCTTGTCTGAAAGCGGCCTTCTACACGAGACCATATACACAAACATATGCTACACGCTATAAACACACCCATGTGTTACTGCATGACTGGCCGGAGTCTAGAAGAGAGCCCGCATGGCCATACCTGATCCAGCCACAAAGGCCAGCAGCGTAACCATCCAATTAGACAAGTAGGGCAACTGATCTGGCAGTGTATGCCCACCTAACGTACAGTGCCCCCCGCACGCCAGTCAGATTGGGGTAAATCACACAGGTATGACCAGCTCTTTACAGCCCGACAACATGATGACCCCCACTCATATTCCACCAGCCCACCCCACAGGTAACAGAATAATACATCAAGTCAACAAGAACTATTTTATTACAAATCAAGTCCCTTTCGTCGGTCGTCCCATCCAATGCCACTACAGTCAGCAGCGGCTGATAACAGGGAACAACAGAACGAACCTTACTGCACAGTAAGATCAGACAAGACTGCATTTCGTGCCCCTTTAAGGACAAGTATGAGGTTATCGGACAGCAGGGATCCATGTGTTATTATAGCAACATCTATGTTGTAGAGACAAAACTAAACATCTGCAGACGCCGGCGATTAGCTAATAGCCTATAACATCCGAGGAGAGTCAGATCAGGCCGGTATATATATATATACTCCGCAGGGCGGGATACAAGCAGTAAACAAGCTCTTAGATAGATTACATACTGACTCATCACCTACATAACGATCCCTACACTACACATATGTGGCGGCTATCACATGTAAACAGATGGACCGCTGACCTGGATGGAGAACGTCTACACGTTGGTTGGGTGGCACCCTGGCACGACTACAGCACCATGTAGGCATCACACCTATACAGAGCAATTGGCATGCTACATTGTATCACATTTTGGTACCCGCCGTGGCAGGTAATCAGGCGGATTTATCATTTTGGTGATAGGATTAATTGTAACCCACTGTGTGCCAGCGGGCACATTATGGGCATCTATACCCTCTGTGCCCAGGTGGGGTATAACATAGTCTCATGCTGGGTGTAGTAGTCCCCCCACCACTGGACCTGCTTCTCCACGTGTACGAGGAGGACATCATCATCACTCACCTTTCCCACCCAGGGGCCCCAGGCACTGGCCCGGGCACAGCAGCAGCAGGAGGAGCAGGGGGACCCCCGACAGCCAGGCCGGAGCCCCCCATCCCGATCCGGCCTTCATCATCTCCTCGGAAGAGTCGTCTCCGATCACATCCACAGCAGCCCCAAAGCGCCCGGGAGAAAGATGGCGGCCGGAGCCCACACACACTGACCCGATCTCTGGAGTCCGTGCACCGTGACCTTGCCCGCTTCCCCCCTGGTCTCTGGCTCAGCCCCGGGATGACCCGAGCTGGGGAGGTTATGACCCCAGATCCCTCGCCTGTTGCTGGAAGGGGCGCAGTCACGTGACGCCCGCGGGTGTCCCCGGTGTGTCTAGTAGTAGTAGTAGTAATAGTAGTGGAGATGAGAGCGAGGGCTCCGGGTCAGCAGCAGCAGCAGCCGCGCCGCCGCCGCAGGGACAGGCAGCAGACACCCGCAGTGTACGGCAGCTCCGAGTCCTCAGCCTCCATGTCACCCGCCTCACTCCCGGAGCTCAGCCCGCAGGAGGCCGCTGCGGGACCAATGAATGGGGAGCCGCCGTCGGCCCCTCACTGCCGGCCGCTGAAGGTCAGAGCAGACGTGCTGGACGGTGAGCGGCGGGCGATCAGTCAGCGAGCGGGCTCCGTGTGCGGCGGCGGGTGTCCGGCGCTCTCATTGTGTGATCCCTCTCTCTGCCTCTATGTGACGTTAATGCTGTAAACAAGAGGCTGAGACGCCGCACACTCACAGACACACATACACACCGGGCGGCCTGCAAAACCCGGACTGGAGGAGGCGGCGGGCACAACAACAACCACTGCTGCTCTGTCTGCTAGGGCTGCCGGGAAGACGACACAGAATGCTACACATATACAGGATACTACACATATACAGAATACTACACATATACAGGATACTACATATATACAGAATGCTACACATATACAGGATGCTACACATATACAGGATACTACACATATACAGAATGCTACACATATACAGAATACTACACATATACAGGATACTACATATATACATAATGCTACACATATACAGGATACTACACATATACAGAATACTACACATATACAGGATACTACACATATACAGGATACTACATATATACAGGATACTACACATATACAGAATACTACATATATACAGAATGCTACACATATACAGAATGCTACACATATACAGGATACTACACATATACAGAATACTACACATATACAGAATACTACACATATACAGGATACTACACATATACAGGATACTACACATAAACAGGATACTACATATATACAGAATACTACACATATACAGAATGCTACACATATACAGAATACTACATATATACAGAATACTACACATATACAGAATGCTACACATATACAGGATGCTACACATATACAGGATACTACATATATACAGGATACTACACATATACAGAATACTACATATATACAGAATGCTACACATATACAGAATGCTACACATATACAGGATACTACACATATACAGAATACTACACATATACAGAATACTACACATATACAGAATACTACACATATACAGGATACTACACATATACAGGATACTACACATATACAGAATACTACACATATACAGAATGCTACACACATACAGAATACTACATATATACAGGATACTACATATATACAGGATACTACACATATACAGAATGCTACACGTATACAGAATGCTACACATATACAGGATACTACATATATACAGGATACTACATATATACAGAATGCTATACATATACAGGATACTACATATATACAGGATACTACACATATACAGAATGCTACATGTATACAGAATGCTACACATATACAGAATGCTACACATATACAGGATACTACACATATACAGGATACTACTTATATACAGAATGCTACACATATACAGGATACTACATATATACAGAATGCTACACATATACGGGATACTACACATACAGAATGCTACACATATACAGAATGCTACACATATACAGGATACTACATATATACAGAATGCTATACAGAATACTACACACATACAGAATACTACATATATACATAATGCTACACATATACAGGATACTACATATATACATAATGCTACACATATACAGAATGCTACACATATACAGAATGCTACACATATACAGAATGCTACATATATACAGAATGCTATCCATATACAGGATACTACATATATACAGAATGCTACACATATACAGGATACTACACATATACAGGATACTACATATATACAGAATGCTACACATATACAGGATACTACACATATACAGGATACTACACATATACAGAATGCTATACATATACAGGATACTACATATATACAGAATGCTACACATATACAGGATACAACATATATACAGAATGCTACACATATACAGGATACTACATATATACAGAATGCTATACATATACAGGATACTACATATATACAGAATGCTACACATATACAGGATACTACATATATACAGAATGCTACACATATACAGAATACTACACATATACAGAATGCTACACATATACAGAATGCTACATATATACAGAATGCTACACATATACAGGATACTACACATATACAGGATACTACATATATACAGGATACTACATATATACAGAATGCTACACATATACAGGATACTACATATATACAGAATGCTATACATATACAGAATGCTACACATATACAGGATACTACACATATACAGGATACTACACATATACAGGATACTACATATATACAGAATGCTACACATATACAGGATGCTACATATATACAGAATGCTATACATATACAGGATACTACATATATACAGAATGCTACACATATACAGGATACTACACATATACAGGATACTACATATATACAGGATACTACATATATACAGAATGCTACACATATACAGGATACTACATATATACAGAATGCTACACATATACAGAATGCTATACAGAATACTACACACATACAGAATACTACATATATACATAATGCTACACATATACAGAATACTACACATATACAGGATACTACATATATACAGGATACTACATATATACAGAATGCTACACATATACAGGATACTACATATATACAGAATACTACACATATACAGGATACTACACAGAATGCTACACATATACAGGATACTACACATATACAGAATGCTACACATATACAGAATGCTACACATATACAGGATACTACACATATACAGGATACTACATATATACAGAATGCTACACATATACAGGATACTACATATATACAGAATGCTACACATATACGGGATACTACACATACAGAATGCTACACATATACAGAATGCTACACATATACAGGATACTACATATATACAGAATGCTATACAGAATACTACACACATACAGAATACTACATATATACATAATGCTGCACATATACAGGATACTACATATATACATAATGCTACACATATACAGAATACTACGCATATACAGAATGCTACATATATACAGAATGCTACACATATACAGAATGCTACACATATACAGGATACTACATATATACAAAATACTACATATATACAGAATGCTATACAGAATACTACATATATACAGAATGCTATACATATACATAATGCTATACAGAATACTAAACATATATACAGAATACTACACATATACAGGATACTATACACAATGCTACAAATATACGGAATACTACACAGAATGCTACACATATACAGGATACTATATATATACAGAATGCTACACATATACAGAATGCTATACAGAATACTATACAGAATACTACATATATACTGAATGCTATACATATACATAATGCTATACAGAATACTAAACATATACAGAATACTACACATATACAGGATACTATACACAATGCTACAAATATACGGAATACTACACAGAATGCTACACATATACAGGATACTACATAAATACAGAATGCTACACATATACAGGATACCACATATATACAGAATGCTACATGTATACAGGATACTACACATATACAGAATACTACATATATACAGAATGCTACACATATACAGGATACTACATATATACATAATGCTACACATATACTGAATACTACACATATACAGCATACTACATATATACAGAATGCTACACATATACAGGATACTACACATATACAGGATACTACACATATACAGAATACTACATATATACAGAATGCTACACATATACAGAATACTACACATATACAGAATGCTACATATATACAGAATGCTACACAGAATGCTACACATATACAGGATACTACACATATACAGGATACTACATATATACAAAATACTACATATATACAGAATGCTATACAGAATACTACATATATACAGAATGCTATACATATACATAATGCTATACAGAATACTAAACATATATACAGAATACTACACATATACAGGATACTACATATATACATAATGCTACACATATACAGAATACTACACATATACAGAATACTACATATATACAGAATGCTACACATATACAGGATACTACACATATACAGAATACTACATATATACATAATGCTACACATATACAGAATGCTACATATATACAGAATGCTACACAGAATGCTACACATATACAGGATACTACACATATACAGGATACTACATATATACAAAATACTACATATATACAGAATGCTATACAGAATACTACATATATACAAAATGCTATACATATACATAATGCTATACAGAATACTAAACATATATACAGAATACTACACATATACAGGATACTATACACAATGCTACAAATATACGGAATACTACACAGAATGCTACACATATACAGGATACTATATATTTACAGAATGCTACACATATACAGAATGCTATACAGAATACTACATATATACAGAATGCTATACATATACATAATGCTATACACAATACTAAACATATATACAGAATACTACACATATACAGGATACTATACACAATGCTACAAATATACGGAATACTACACAGAATGCTACACATATACAGGATACTACATAAATACAGAATGCTACACATATGCAGGATACTACATATATACAGAATGCTACACATATACAGGATACTACACATTTACAGAATGCTACACATATACAGAATGCTACACATATACAGGATACTACACATATACAGGATACTACATATATACAGAATACTACACATATACACAATACTATACATATACAGAATACTACACATATATATAATGCTATACAGAATACTATACATATACAGAATACTACACATATACATAATGCTATACAGAATACTATACATATACAGAATACTACATATATACATAATGCTACACATATACAGAATACTACACATATACAGAATACTACATATATACAAAATGCTACATGTATACAGAATGCTACACAGAATACTACATATATACATAATGCTACAGATATACAGAATACTACACATATACAGAATACTACATATATACAAAATGCTACACGTATACAGAATACTACACAGAATACTACATATATACATAATGCTACACATATACAGAATACTACACATATACAGAATACTACACATATACAGAATACTACATATATACAGAATGCTACACATACACAGAATACTACATATATACAGAATACTACATATATAAAGAATACTACACATATACAGGATACTACATATATACAGAATGCTACACATATACAGGATACTACATATATACAGAATGCTACACATATACAGAATGCTACACATATACGGAATGCTATACAGAATACTACATATATACAGATTGCTATAAATATACAGAATACTACATATATACAGGATACTACACATATACAGAATACTACACATAAACAGGATACTACACATATACAGAATACTACACATATACAGAATGCTACACATATACAGAATACTACACATGTACAGAATACTACACATATACAAAATGCTGTACAGAATACTACACATGTACGGAATACTACATATATACAGAATACTACATATATACATAATGCTACACACAATACTACACAATGCTACACATATACAGAATACTACTAAGAATAATACACATATATACAGAATACTACTAAGAATACTACACAATGCTACACATATACAGAATACTACACATGTACATAATATTACATATATGCAGAATACTACACATGTACATAATACTACATATAAACAGTATACTATACACAATGCTCTACACATACAGAATACTACACAGAATGCTGCACATATACATGACACTACACAGAATACTACGCGTATACAGAATACTACACATAATACTACACATATACAGAATGCTACACAGAATACTATACAGAATACTCCACAATGCTACACATATACAGAATACTACACATGTATACAGAATACTACACAGAATGCTACACATATACAGAATACAACACATATACAGAATGCTACGCAGAATACTATACAGAATACTCCACAATGCTACACATATACAGAATAATACACATATATATAGAATACTACACAGAATGCTACACATATACAGAATACTACACATATACAGAATTCTACACAGGATGCTACACATATATACAGAATACTACATATACAGAATAATACACAGAATGCTACACCGAATACTACACATGTACATGATACTACATATATGCAGAATACTATACACAATGCTAAACATATACAGAATACTTCTCAGAATGCTACACATATACATGACACTACACAGAATGCTTCACATATACAGAATACTACACATGTACAGAATACTACATGTATACTATACACAATGCTACACATATACAGAATACTACACAGAATACTATACAGAATACTCCACAATGCTACACATATACAGAATACTACACACATACAGAATACTGCACATGTACAGAATACTTCACATGTACATAATACTGCACATATACAGAATACTACACATAATGCTATACATTTACAGAATACTGCACATCTACAGAATACTGCACATGTACATAATACTACACATAATGCTATACATTTACAGAATACTACATATATACATAATGCTACACAGAATACTACACAATGCTACACACATAAAGAATACTACACAGAATGCTACACCGAATACTACACATATATACAGAATACTACTAAGAATACTACACAATGCTACACATATACAGAATACTACACATGTACATAATACTACATATATACAGAATACTATACACAATGCTCTACACATACAGAATACTACACAGAATGCTGCACATATACAGAATACTACATATATACAGTATACTATACACAATGCTACACATATACAGAATACTACACAGAATACTCCACAATGCTACACATATACAGAATAATACACATATATACAGAATACTACACAGAATGCTATACATATACAGAATACTACACAGAATGCTATACAGAATACTACACATATACAGAATACTACACATACAGAAAATATTATACAGAATACTACACATGTATACAGAATACTACACCGAATGCTGCATCTATACGGAATACTACACGTATACAGAGTGCTACACAGAATACTATACAGAATAATACACATATATACAGAATACTACACAGAATGCTACACATATACAGAATACTACACATATAAGGAATACTGCACAGAATGCTATACAAAATACTACATATATAGAGAATACTACATAGAATGCTATACATATACAGAATAATACCCAGAATGCTACACCGAATGCTACACATGTACATAATACTACATATATGCAGAATACTATACACAATACTACACATGTACAGAATACTAGACAGAATGTTACACATATACAGAATACTTCATATATTTAGAATACTACACAGAATGCTACACAGACTACTACACATACATAATACTGCAATACAGAATACTATACACAATGCTACACATATACAGAATACTACACAGAATGCTACATATTTAGAGAATATTATATCAAATGCTACACATATACAGAATACTACATATGTACAGAATACTATACAGAATGCTCCGCATATACAGAATACTATACAGAATGCAACACATTTACAGAATACTACATATATACAAAATACTATACAGAATGCTACAAATATACAGAATTCTATATCGAATGCTAAACATTAACAGAATACTACGCCTATACAAAATACTGCACAGAATACTACACATATACAGAATGCTATACGTATATGCATAATATACAAAATACTACACATTTACATAATACCACACAGAATGCTATACAGAATACTACACGGAATGCTACACATATACAGAATACTAGACATATACAGAGTACTACACAGAATACTAGACATATACAGAATGCTATACAGAATACTACACTTATACAGAATACTACACAGAATACTACACATATACAGAATACTATGCAGAAGACTGCACATATACAGTATACTACCCAGAATGCTACACATATACAGAATACTACATAGAATGCTACACGTATACAGAATACTACACAGAATGCTACATGTATACAGAATACTACACAGAATGCTATACAGAATTCTACACATATATAGAATAATAAACATATACATAATACTAAATGTAATACTGCACATTAACAGAATACTATACATAATACTACACATATACAGAATACTACACATGTATAGAATGCTACATGTAATACTACACATATACATAATTCTACATGTAATACTGCACATATGGAGAATACTATACATAATACTACACATGCACATAATACTACAGATAATCCTACACATAATGCTACATGTAATGCAACACATGTACATAACACATATACAAACTACTATACATGTACATAAAACTACACACAGTTCTATACATAATACTACATATATATATATAATATTATACAGAATACTACACATGTGCATAATACTACAAATATACAGAATACTACACATAATACTACACATATACATAATACTACATAGAATACCACATATATACATAGTACTACACATATACAGATTACTACAGATAATACTACACATATACAAAATACTGCACATGTACATAATTCTGTACATATATAGGATACTACACATATACATAATACTATACATAATACTGCATGTATACATAATACTGCACATATACAGGATGCTATACGTATACATAATACTACACGTATACAGAATCCTACACATGAACATAATACTTCCCATATACATAATACTGTACGTAATACTACACAAATACATAGTACTAAGCATAATACTACACATATATAGAATACTACACATAATATCACATATAATACTACACCTAATAATACAAATACACGTAACACTGCACATAATACTATACTATTCATATACATAATACATCTAATAATACACATAATATTACACATGTAAACAATACTACAGATAATACTGCACATACACATAATACTGCAGATAATGCTACAAAAAAGGCTCTCCATGCAACAATACTACAGATAACACTACAACACATATACATAATACTACACCTAATACACATATGCATAGCTATACACTTAATACTATATATAATGCTACACTTTCAACAATACAATAGATATTACACATAACGTTAATAATACACATAATACTATACATGTACATAATATGATACCAAATAATACACATGAACGTGACATTGCACATAATACTGCACAACTACACATATAGATAATACTATGCCTGTTAGTAAACAAATACATAATACCACACCTGATTCTACACATAATGCTACACATGCAAACAATATTACAGATAATACTATACAAATACACAATACTTCACCTGATACTACAAATACAGGTAATGCTGCATATATTATACATAACAATACACCTTATACTACACTAAATATTTCACATGCAAACATAATACTACACATATGCATAATGCTACACATAATACTACATTTATATTTAATACTATAGCTAATGCTACACATACATGTTACATTGCACAGAATACTATACATAATACTATTCATAATGCTACACATGCAAACAATACTACACCTGATACTACACATACATGTAATACTACACATGCAAACAATACTACAGTAATATTACACATATACAGAAAACTATATGAAAAAGTACATATATACTTAATACCACACCTAATACTACACATACATTTAATACTAAACATAATACTATATATAATGCTACACATGCAAACAATAATGCAAAATAATACCACACATATAGAGAATACTACATGTAATTGTACACATATACATAATACTACACCTAATGCTACACATACATGTAACACTATGCATAATACTACATATACAAATATTACCACATGCAGTTCTACCCATAAACATGATACAAAACGTAATACTACACAATACTGTACATTATGCTACACCTACAAATAATACTACTGACATACATAATACTACACATCGTATTACACATAATGCTTCACCTACAAATAAAACTGCAGGTAATACTACGCATAACACTTCACCTACACATAATACTACATATATAAATTATACTATACATAATGCTATATGTAATAACACATATAATACATCACATACACATAATATTCATAATGCTGCACATACAAGTAATACTACACATAATACCACACATGCACATAATGCTACACATATACATAATTCAGCACAATGCTACACATACACATAATACTACATATTATAATATAAAGAATACCACACACATAATATTATACATAGTACTACACAAATAATACTGTACATAATGCTAGACATAATACTATATGTAATCACGTTCATAATACAACATATAACGCTAAACATATACAGTACATAACAGAATAGTGAATATATATATAATACTATGCATAATATTGCACATTCCAATAACTCTACACTTTAAGCTATACATAGTACCACACATACACGTAAATATATACATAGTACTATACAGATAATACTATACACAATACCACACATAATACTATAAATAGTACTAAACATAATGCTACACATACAATTAATACTACACATTATAATCTAAATAATAGCACACACATAACACTATACATAGTACTACACAAATATTACTATACATAATACTGCACATAGTACTATATATAATTACATTCATAATACAACACATACACTTACTGTTACAGAATACTACACATAAAACTATACATAATGCTACACATACAAGTAATACTAGACATAATGCTACACATAATACTACATATAATACTATGCATAATATCCACATAAACTACACAAATGTAATACTACACTTAATGCTACGCATATACATAACAGTACTTTACTATATAATACTATATAATGCTACACATACAAATAATACTATACATAATACCACGCACACAAATAATACCAGACCTAATGCTACACATACTACTACACATAATACTATACATAATACCACACATACACATAATATTATACATAATAGTACACACACAAATAATACTGGACCTAATGCTACACATACTACTACATATAATACTATACATAATACCACACATACACATAATATTATACATAATAGTACACACACAAATAATACTGGACCTAATGCTACACATACTACTACATATAATACTATACATAATACCACACATATGCCTAATACTATATATTATACTGCCACTGCATTACTACTACTATACTATACATACTGCAGCCACTCCTACAACTATACTATCCCTCATACCATTACTTCTGCACTACTATGTATTATGGACTGTGACTTCCACTGAACTACGAACATCCAGATCTCAGTAAATTTCTGGATGGTCCATAAAAGTAGTAGATTTCCTTTTCCAGGGTTCCTGAATAAAATGGTAAATGTCTGTGATTTTGTGAAGCTGGAGGCGTTTGTACGGATGGCTGTGATTGTAGTTATCAGCATTTTACAGGTGCCAGTGAATTATGCTGATGTGTTCATATCATGTTCTGGTCTGTAGACCCGTGTCACTTATAATCTTTATGATTTATTGTACTTTTACAATTTGTCCATGAAAATATTGTCTCCCTGTGATTTATTTTTTTCTCTAAACTGAGTTAAAAAAAATAAAAAATAATTGGGTTGCCAGCCATGCTGCCACGACCGTGTGTCAGTGCTACATCCCAGGTTTCTGTCCTGGGTTTCCATCTGGATCACTGGAAACGGCATCCAGACACATCCATGGACTTTCTATAGTCGGACACCATACTGACCGGTTTACATTCCCTTTGTAGCAGACAGAATAGCATAGTTGGCTAATACTACACCATCCTTACTACTACAGCTGCTGCTCTGCTACACACATCTATGTGCCACATTATTGCTAATAAAGCTGCTGTTCGACTACTAGAGTAAGCACTGATAATTCCAACAGTCATCATAGTAAAAGATAGTTCTTATCCATAATAGTCCTAATAATCACAGATCCAATAATAGGCTTAATCCATAGAAAATCTAATAATAAAATAGCCCTCATGATAGTCCACATTCTTTAATAACAGACAAAATAATAAACCGGTCCATAAGTGCTGTAGATCTGTAACCGACCATATTATATTCCATGTATTCCAGTATAGTCCCATTACACAAGTGTTTTAATAGTACCGTGTATCCCCAAAAATAAGACAGTGTCTTATATTAATTTTTGTTCAAAAAGGTTTAACTTTTTACATGTATAGCTGCCTGGACGCTATTTAAATTGACTTTTTAAATTAACTGTTAGGGCTTAATTTTGGAGTAGGGCTTATATTTCAAGCATCCTCAAAAAGCCTGAAAAATCATTTTGCACCCTCAAAAATTCTGGAAAATCGTACTATGTCTTATTTTCACGGTATGTTTTATTTTCAGGGAAACAGGGTAATAATAGCCTTAATCCATAAAATCCATAGCAATGTTAATAATTCTGACCCTTATTAAATTAATCGACCTTTCTAATAGTAACACTAATATGTCATAGTCCTAATAATAAAACTATTCTACAGGTTAAAATATTAGAAAAGCTTTGTCTATAGTACTCTTAATAATAATAAGCTGAAGTAAAGATAGTCCCAGTATAGGGCAAACCTAGGAATTTGAAAAAAGTCCTTAATGATATTCCTAATTATATCAGTTCCTCTAACATACCGTTTCCCTCAAAATAAGACCAACCCTGAAAATAAGCCCTAGCATGAATTTTCAGGATTTTAGAGGATGCAGCATGATTTTTCAGGATTTTTGAGGTTGCTTGAAATATAAGCCCTACTCCAAAAATACACCCAAGTTACAGGTAATAAAAAAAGTCAATTTAAATAGTGCCTAGGCAGCTATACATGTAAAAAAGTAAAAGCTTTTGGATCAAAAATTAATATGTCTTTTTGGGGGGGAAACAGGGTAATAAGATTTTTCCTAAGATTAATGATACTGGTCTGGATTCTAAATACTCACACTTATAACAATTCCAATTCTTAAAAGTAATACCACCCTTCTATAATAACTAGAGATGAGCGAACGTACTCGTTTAGGGCGATTTCGCACTCGAGCACCGCTTTTTTCGAGTAACTGACTACTCGGACGAAAAGATTCGGGGGGCGCCGGGGGGGCGGTGTGGTGGAGTGGGGGGTAGCAGTGGGGAACAGGGGGGAGCTCTTTCTCTCTCTCCCCCCCCACTTCCCTCTGCAACCCCCCGCTCACCCCCGGCGCCCCCCCGAATCTTTTCGCCCGAGTAGTCAGTTACTCGAAAGAAGCGGTGCTCGATTGAGAAATCGCCCTAAACAGGTACGTTCGCTCATCTCTAATAATAACCCTTTAATAATAATCCTCATCAATAGACCTCATCAAAGTAAATCCTAATCCATAGCAATCTTTCTAACAATAGTCCCCATGAAATTACCAGCCTAATTTGTAATAGTTTTGCTAATTAGGGTCCAAATCCATAATGGTCATAGTAATAGAACTACTGTGGAGTATTTTATGTATTATAATACTCATAGTCCTCATTTATAATGAAGTTAAACCGTTTGTTCTAGTTATGATCCCAACCTCTAATTGTGGTAATTAAAATTCTCCATTGTAAATGTTCTAATAGTCGTCCTGATCTTTCAAAGACATAACAAAAACTAAGACTAATGGGAGTTTATTCATGTAGTTTGCACATAATACCTGCTAGTCGCAGGCCGACATACTTGTTAGCGCATTTTGTGGGAATATTTTCTATTACTTCATCCTGTAGTATAAAAGTTTACAGCACTGTGCAAAAGTTTTAGGCAGGTGTGGAAAAAATGCTACAAAGTAAAGCCCCATTTACATGGGACGAATGTTGGGGAAACGATGCCCGACACTCGTCCCTGTGTCTCCGCGCTCCCATGCTCCTGCACGGGAGTTAGCAGAGCAGGCTGGTTCACGGAGCGGCCAGCAGGGGGGCGGGGCAGTGCAGAAGATTTCCCTTCTCTTGCTCCCCCGCCCCTTTCCATTGAGATAACACGGCCGCCGTTCACTACCGAACGGCGGCTGTTTAAGGGGAATGATGAGCTTCATCGCTGATCATTTTTGCTGCATGAAAGATCAGCATTGAAGCTCATCGTTGAGTTTAAACAGACGCCGTTCAGTAACTCCTGCACTGCCCTGCCCCCCTGATGGCCGCTCCCGTGACCCAGCCAGCTCTGCTAGCTCCCGTGCAGGAGCAGGGGAGTGCGGAGACACAGGGACCAGTGTCGGGCATTGTTTGCCCCACACTCATCCTGTGTAAATGGGGCTTAAGAATGCTTTCAAAAATAGAAGTGTTAATGGTCTTTTGGTTAATTAACAAAATGCAAAGTGAATGAAGAAAAGAGAAATGTAAAGCAAATCAATATTTGCTGTGACCGTCCTTTGCTTTCAAAACAGTATCAATTCTACTAGATACATCTGCACACAGTTTTTGAAGGGAGGTGGTTCCAAACATCTTGGAGAACTAACCACAGATCTTCTGTGCATTTAGGCTTAAACCCCATTTACACGTTCAAAATTTGCTCTAAAGACAGTTTGAGTGACAGTTTTGAGCGATCATTTTGCATAGCTACTAATGGGCACTAATGCCTACTAGTAGCTTATTAGCTTCATTTGCATTTAAATCAAACTCGCTTCACCGTATGCAGATAACAGCGTATGCTCTATTATCTGCATACAGTTCCATTGTTCTCCCGCGGGACAGCAGCTGAAAATAATATTATCAGCACTCCGCGAAGAATCACAGTGTGCTGTGCCTGCTATTAGCTGGCCGGCTGAACGATGGTTTTGATGCTGAACTAAAAATCATAGTTTTTCCGAAAAATTAACGATGGTAGCATTTACACACAACAATTGTTGCTCAAAAGACCTTGTTTGAACGAATTGTGAGCAATAATCATTGTGTGTAAATGGGCCTTTACTCAACTACTTCTGTGTCTTCATGCAATTCCAGACAGACTGGATGATGTTGAAAGCAGAGCTTTGTGGGGCCATATCATCACTTCCAGGACTCTGTTCTTCCTTATGCTGAAGATCGTTCTTCATGACATTGGATTTATGCTTGGGGTCATTGTCCTGCTGCAGAATAAATATGCAGTCTATCAGACGCATTCTTTTTTTGAAGAAAAGTCTTAGTCGGCAATATTTCTCCACACCTGCCTAAAACTTTTACACAGTACTGTATATTGTCAATTACATACCAATATCCTCCCAGCTCCAACCTACTCAAGCGTGCAAGGGGAACATTAGCATTATTTCTGGATTCTTGCTGAACATTCCTATAATTTCCAGCGCATGCCGTTTGAACATCTCAATTCCAGCTATATCTGGCACAGCCATTATTATGGTCATTGCTAGGAATAGTAGGCGCTAAGCATTACACATTCCTGCGTCTTTAGTAAACATTTCTAATCTGCGTCCTACTTTAAATACATTTCTAATTTCTACCACATACAGTATTGACTTAGTAATTGTTACTATATCCGGACTAAATATTGTATTCCATTCATCCTTTCTACTACACTATATACACCCACATAATTCCTTCATACTTCCCTATCAGTGTAATCCCACCTGTTGTACATCCATTATAGACATTACAATGCCAACATCATTCTTCAATATCACAATTCTAGCCTCATTGTGGCTCTTGATTATTTTCGATCTCAACGTTTTGATGTTTTCTACATCCAATTCTAATATTCTAATTCTTAACTCCTACCTAATCTTCCCATAATATAATCTTAAATATAGTCCTTTTTTATAGCAGTTCTTAAAGCTATGGTGACATCCAATATAAGCATTATGATAGAAATGATGTCCATTTTGAACTATACAGTTTCACATTCCTGACATATTGTGTCATTGTATCTATTTTAGTTGATTATATTTTTTAACAGAGGTTGTGGTCCTAAATGGGAGACATGGGACTCTGTGAAAATATACAAAAATAGAGGGTGGAAAGTCTTTATTTTTTTTACATTCGGGAAATTTGGCTCTGCAAGGGCTCAGTCAGACGAGCGTTTTTTCCCCACTTCTATAGATTCAAAAAAACCCGGCTCTATTAGAACCAATGCTTTCCAATAAAGGCGGACACATGTCCATTTTTTACAAGCGAATTAAATTCGCTGCAGAAAAAGATAGGGCAGCGTTGTGCGATCACACAATCCTAGAATTCGCACATATAGAGCGGCCCTATTGAAAGCAATGGGAGAGCATCGCTATCCCCTGCTACAGCAGTGACAGCTGCAGAAGGGGATTCCTTGATGCTGTCACATCCAGGTGTTTCACCTTGTTGGCAATGGGGTCAGCAGCAGCAATTCCGGCCCCATTGAAAACATAGGCAGAAGATGCGTTCCTTTGCCACAGCTGTGTTCAGTGATGATGGGATGAAAGAATCTCCTCCCACAGCTGTGGCAGAGGACAGAGATGCTATCCCATTGCTTTTAATGGGTCTGGCGCTGCTGCCACCCCATTGAAAGCAATGGGATGAAGGCAACCCCTGCAGTGATGGTTTTCAAAAGGGAAGGGAAGAGGGCTTGAAATATAAGCCCTACCCCAAAAATCATGCCTAGCTGCAGAAAGAAAAAAAAATGTTTACTCACCTAGAAGCGCTGCCGTCCCCAGCAGTCTTCTTCTGTATTTCTGATGCCCGGGGATTAAAAAATTCCTGCCTCCAAAAGGTGCTGCCTCTGATTGGCTGAGTGCTGTGGCCAATCAGAGGCAGCGCTTAGCTGTCATTCAGATCATCGCTGCAGGGGTTGCCTTCATCCCATTGATTTCTATGGGCCGGCAGGGAGAATATGCGCTCCTCTGACACAGCTGTGACAGCTGTGGCAGGGGATTCCTTCATCCCTGCAGCGAGTCCTCTCCTCAGTGAACACTGTGACAGGTGAAACAATATGGTGAAACCCCTGGATGTCACAGCTGCAGCAGGGGATAGCTGAGAGCTGCCCCTGATTGGTCCTTGTGCTCAGCCAATCAGAGGCAGCACTCACTCACCCATTCATGAATGGGTGAGTGAGAGCTGCCTCTGATTGGTGAGGGCTGTGACCAATCAGAGGCAGCCCATTCAGCAGGCGGGGATTTTAAATCCCCGCCTGCTGAATACTACACAGAGCAGTTCAGGAGAACTGCCGGCCGGCCGTGGCTGAACTCCGTCTGCAGGGACAAGGTGAGTATAATTTTTTTTTTTACACATTTTTGGATGGTTTTCAGGCAAGGGCTTATATTTTTAAGCCCTTCCCGAAAATTCATCCTGCGCTCGCCGGCAGCCCATTGCTGTATTGCCGGCTCCATTGAATTCAATGGGCGAACATCATTCTTCTCTGCCACAGCTGTTACAGCTGTGGCAGAGGAGAATGATCTTTATAGTATATGTTCTCAATGGGGTCGGCGCTGCTGCCGCCGGCCCCATTGAGCACATATATAGAACACAAGGAATCGCAGAACGCAGATAGGCGCGATCTGCGATTCCTCATGTCCTATAATTTATCGGACATCCGCATAAAAAGCGGCCATGTGACCGATCCCATTGCGAAGCAATGGCTCTATATATGCGCAGATCGCATGAGCATCCGCAAATCGCGGCAAAAACCGGTCGTCTGACCGAGGCCTGAGCCCTAATTGGGAATTTACCCATTAGTCGAATTTCATTTTCACAGATTCACTCATCTCTAGGCTTCAATATATCCAGCCTTCTCTCTACATTTGAAATGTGTAAACAGGTAATCCCATCAGGGTGAATTGTGTTCATATACCCTATTAGGAGTTAATCCCAGAATCACTTATCTACAGGATAGCAGATAAATGCCTGAATGGTGGTGGTCCCACCACTGGAAGCCCACCGATCACAAGAACAAGAGTATCATGTTTTCGTTTCTTCCTCACTGCATCCACTGAAGTGTAAAGGAGCCTGAATGGAGTTTGCTGGTCCATTCAACTCTCTAGGATATTGAAAAGAAATGAAATGTAATTGTTTTCCCTAATAGAAACCACGTAATCTTGTAGATATGATGCCTTTTAGTGGCTAACAAAAATACATGATGTTATAGCCAGCTTTCCAGCCTACTTAGGAAAAACCCTAAATAGATTTGAAAGCTCACAATAACATCATGTATTTTTGTTAGCCATTAAAAGGTATCATATCTACAAGATTACTTTGTTGCTGTTACAGAGAACAATCACAATTTGCTCTACTGGCTAACACCTACCAAACTTCCTACTTTTGAAAAGAAACTAAGTACAGCGTTTGGCAATTTATGGTTTCCCAATAGAGTTGAGTGGAGGGGCAATGTGTATGATCAGCTGCTGCTCCATTGAAGCTCCTCCTCACTGAGGGGATGCAATAAAGAGGAAAAAGGGACACAAGACCCCCAGACCACCTATTCTGGCATAGATGATAAATCTTGATTCCAGGGAAAAGTCTTTAAGGCATATAAACTTACTAGAGGGGGTTTCAGGACCCCCTCTATTAGCCACTGCGAAGAGCTGCTAATTAACAGCTGCTGTCAGTCTGGTGCATTTGGGTCATTTAATGTATTTCTTCTCACTTAGGCTCCTTTTAGACAAGCTGATTCTCATTTGACTGAACGAGTGACGTCACCGCTAACTCATTCGCACTTGTGCAGCCTGTTTAGACAGGTAGATACATCGTTGGCTCTTTGAAAAAGGCAATCCTTCAGAATTGTTCTGTATAAGCGAATAGAGGGACTGAATGATTGCTGTTTAAACCAAATGATAAGCGAACGAGACAACAACAATTTTTATGCCTGCTTAAAATGAATGAAAAGCAAACGATTCTCGCTCGTCATTCAGTCGTGGGCTCTCATTTAGGCCAAACAATTATCGTTCACTTCAAAATTATCAGGTGTCTGCAACCTTTCCTGGAAAAGGCAGTTGTTTGCCAAATACTCATGGTGATTGGCTGATTTCTGCAGCAGCTTATATACTGAAGGGGTTGCCTGTAATGAGACAATGCCTTTAATCATTGAAGTTCCCAATAAGTCTTAAAGTTACAGCTGTCCAAAAAATCAAGGAAAATACCCTCACATATCACAACTTTTTCCCTTACAGGGGTATTCCAGGCACAGACTAACAATTTAAAATCTAATGTACATCATCACACTAAGTCATTTTGTAATAGGTCCACTGTACCCGGTCTAGCTACTTCTTTCATTTCCTCTCTATGTCACGTGACCCTACGACCAAAAAATATCTTTACTTCCTTTGACATCTTATCTGCGTTTGCCACTTCCTTCCCTGTCCATAACCTCCAACATCCTGTAAGCAGTGCATGATGGGAGGAGAGTGTAAGGAGAATTTAAATGCTAACCAAGGAGAAGACAATCTCAGATCTCGTGTAGAAGTCTGGGCCCCCCTAGGAGAAATACAAATCACACCAGCCTTGTTGCGGTATCAAATGATTTCTAATGTATTCAAAGTTGTATGTGGTTTATATACCATAAATGACATCACAGGAAAAGTATATACCTCCAAGATTACTAAGAATACATGATAGGGTACAACTAAAATGTTTACCATAAGTTCACACCTTTAGGCCTTAGTCACACGGGCGTTTTTTCACGCGATTTGCGCATCGCATGACGGATGCGCATGCGCAAATCGCGTGACCGGCGCCGAAAAATCGGCCGAAAATCTGCTCCTAGCCGCGTTTCATTAGAAACGGGCCGGAGCTGTCCAGCGCATTGCATTCAATGGAGCCGGCAATACAGCCGGCTCCATTGAATGCAAGCGCTGCGGGCGAGTGTGGGATGAATTGTCGGAAAGGGGTTAAATATATAACCCCTTCCCTGCAATGCATCCTGAAAAGTGAAAAGATAAAAAAAATGTATGTAGTTACCTGCTCCCGGCAGCCTGAGATCCCCGCGGCCGTCCTGCAGTGGGTGTGAAGGGGGTGTGACTCAGGCTTGCCCCTGATTGGCTCAGCGCTGAGCCAATCAGAGGCAAGTCTCAGTCACACCCATTCATGAATTCATGAATGGGTGTGACTGAGATCAGCCTCTGATTGGCTCAGGCTGAGCCAATCAGGGGCAAGCCTGAGTCACACCCCCTTCACACCCACTGCAGGACGGCGCGGGGATCTCAGGCTGCCGAGAGCAGGTGAGTACATCCTTTTTTTTTTATTTTTTCACTTTTCAGGATGCATTGCAGGGAAGGGGTTATATATTTAACCCCTTCCCGACAATTCATCCCGCGCACGCCGGCAGCCCATTGCTTTCAATGGAGTCGGCTGTATTGCCGGCTCCATTGAATTCAATGGGCAAACATCGTTCTTCTCTGCCACAGCTGTTCCAGCTGTAGCAGAGAAGAATGATTTGTCTTCTATATGTTCTCAATGGGGTCGGCGCTGCTGCCGCCGGCCCCATTGAGCGCATATAGAGAAGAGAACAAGAATCGCAGATCGCAGATAGGTGCGATCTGCGATTTCTGTTCTCTAATTTATCGGACGAGCGCATAAAAAGCGCTCATGTGTCCGATACCATTGCAAAGCAATGGTTTTAAAAAATTGCCGGACGCATGCGCATGCGCAAATCGCGGCAATAAACGCCCGTGTGACTGAGCCCTTAAGGTGTAACTATAACATACAATGAAACCATTATGAATTCAGTGAAAAGGAATACAAGGGAGGCAGTCTGAGAGACTATCTTATCTTCTGTCTGTCTTTATCCCATACCACTCAGTGGTATATAGAAAAGGTTTTCTTAACAGAGAGGAGTGGAAGCACTGTGCTGTATTGTTCATGAGCAGTTCAGAGTGCTGAAAGTTCCTGTCTGTCTTCAGCAGGCTCTCTGGCACCGAGTGGGAGGGAGGTTGGAGCTGGTAAGTTGTAGGACCTGTGAGCTGTGGGTGAAGCTACAGGGCTGGCCATTCAACAAGCTCTATGAATGGCAGAAGTTGTAAGTAACAGTCTGCTGTTGTGTTTACAGTGGAAGCAATGTATGTAAACACAGTGGCAGATGAGTGGCTGCAAGAGAAGAAGAAGAGGGTCTGGAGCAGCAGATAAAAGGTACAAGTTGCCGCTACTTAGCTGGACCTCCTAGAATTCCTAATTATCAGAATTTCCATTTTGTGCCAGAAAAGCCCTTTGAGTCATTTGTACAATTTGTCCATTACAGGGAATACGAACAATGTCACAATAATGATGTCACTATTGCCAGTTGTCATTGTTCTGTACCTACTGTACAATGAGATTGCTCCATGTTTGTCAGTTTGTAGTCTATACATAACAGGATGATATCCTGTGAATACAGTCAGTACTTTGCTGTCTTTGGTCAGACTCATTTTACTTTTTAATTTAGTGTTTTTTAAAAAAAGTGAGCTCAAAACTCCAATGTGGCCTCCAAAACATAGGTAAAATGATGTCACCTGAAATAGCTCACTACACCCAGAGTGACACTGTGATATAATGTGGTAAACAACATCGTTTATGTTGCCATTCTATTTTACATAAACAGAAGACCTTTTCATCATTAATAAGCTGAGATGAATACCCAATTAAATCTTTTTTCAATTGCAGTTCAGACTATGTAATTTACCTTATCCAATGCCCATGTAATTTGCAATATATAAGCCACACAATCAAGCCATTATATAATAGAATGAATAAACACAGAGCAGACATAATTAATAGAGATGAGTGAGCACGCTCGTTTAAGGCTGATGCTCGATCGAGTATCGGTCTTGTCGAGTAACTGATTACTAGACTGAGCACCATGCGGAGGGGGGGCGGCGGGGTGAAGCGGGGGGGAGAGAGAGATCTCTCTCACTCTCCCCCCCCGCTTACCCCTGCCCCCCCCCCCCCCCCCGAATGGTGCTTGGTCAAATAATCAGTTACTCAACAAGACCGATACTCGATCGAGCATCAGCCTTAAACGAGCGTGCTCGCTAATTTCTAATAATTAACAAATGTACACTATGCAGTCTGTCACATCATTTTTATATACCCCACAATTCTGATCCAAAATCCCGATCAAACAGATTCCAGATAGATTCCAAAAACTAAGACAAAGGGAATCCTTTTCAATGTCTAGATTAAATACTCTATTCCCCAATGGACTTAACAAATAAATGAAAACTACTTGATATAATAAAAAGTGGACGCCAAACAATACAAAAAAATGTGATCTTTTAGTTTATTATTGCCATTAAAATTATATATCTTTTTCCTCTTCCCCCCCTTTTTTTCTACTACATTCCACTCCATTTATTTGTTTTAAATTAAACACTATATATATATCCCATTACATCAGAAGCTCTGTTTTTCCCGCTCATATTAACTATTTAAATGGTCTTTATTCTCCTGCTCTTGTGGCCTGACAAAGAAGTTTGTTCATCTTTGTAACACATAGCCCTAATGAAAATCATTCCTGATCCGTTCTGGCTCCATTTATCAAAGGCAGCAGCCCCGCTGATACTCTGATTCTATTAGACATTTTCCATTAGATATAGTGGACCCGACTCTCGTGGTCCCGATTGGAGAAAGGTTGTAGCTGTCCCAATGTATCCTTTGTTTAGCGATATTCTAGTAGCGCAACAAGGTGAGTACATCTGCTTAAAATATTTATTTCCATAATTTGTTAATGTCCACGCTATGGAAGCATTTTTCTTTTCTTACCTATTTTCAGATTGTGGTACAATGGTACTTAACTGTATTCATTTTTACCTTTTAGTGACCTAATGGACTTATTGGGATATAGTTTGCTTAGAACATTATAATAGAAACCATTTATCTTTTTAATGTAAAAAATGACGGTTGCCCAGACAATACTTAAGAACATGTATAGAGATCTGTAGTGCAAATGTATTTTTGTATTTAATACATAAATAGAACTATATATATCTATATATATCTATATGTATATATATAACTATATATATATATATATGTATGTATTTTTGTACAAATGTTGTATCAGAGCGACAAACCAGATTGAAAACATCGTTTCTGGCTAGATCTGAGAAATGCTGCAAAATAGAAGAAGGGGTTTATATTAGTAGCATTATTGTTGCACAGGGCTATGAAACTGCCTACAGTGCATTATTGCAACACTCCAGGCTACATTGCATATTAATTGTTTTCTATCCACCTTCATAAAAAAAATATTTGCCACTAAACTGGAGCTCCCATATCTACCTACATTACGTTTTATCCATATTAGCTAGTCAGTATATAATTAATCCTGAAATGATCTAAATGGTTTTTCCAACCTCTTAAAATCATTCTCATAAGCTATACATGAGTTAACATAATAAATAATGATTTTTTTTCACCTATGATATTCTTCTCCCACTCCCCTGCCATCAGTATGGCGGTTGTCTAATGTCTTTGTTTACAATGCCGCAGTAATGACGTGTTGCTTATGTTATCAGAGCAGCCACAATGCATACTTCTCAACTGTTCTGAAGTCATTTCTGATAACCAAAGGGTGTCCAATCCTTCTGCAGAAAGAAAATCAGCAGCATGCCACCCCACCCAAACTAGGGCAAGTCCATTTGATGTACTTACGGTGCTCGCAATGTTGGGCTCCAGACCAAATTCAGCCCACTTTCAAACAGTAGATAGAAACCGCAGCACTCCGTTTTTGCAAAAGAATCCAAAAACCTTATTCATCGACTTACTCAAAGAATTGAGTCTCTTCCAAGTTGATTCGGTGAATAAAGATTTTGGATTCGTTTGCTAAAAAAGGAGTACTGTTGTTTCTATATTCTCTCCGGCGGCATCATCGCATGGGAAACAAAGCATTAAACAGTGCATTTTTAAATCAGTGGACTGCCTGTGTAATACATAGAGGTGGCAAGTTCTCCGTAGCAAGAGATACTCATTGTAGCTACTTAGTCCACATTGGGAATTTACATCTATTAACTCAGATTATGGTTTCAGGATTTTTATGATTTCTTGACACTCTTTTGTCTCCTTGTAATGTTTCTACTATTAATTGTTGTTTTTGCTATGCGCTATTATTTGCTTTAATTTTTTTAAAAACTTTAAGAAAAAAAGATTTTAAAAGAACAAAGAATGATTTCTGTATTGTTTTCTAAACCAAACGAGACCCTAAATTTGCTCCCTATGCTTTAAGTCAGTTTGAGATATTTCTTATGTTATCCTTAGGATTTTCTGGTCACTGTGTGCCATATAAATTTCAATTATTAAAAATATCATATGTGTCAGCAATATACTACACGTTCCTCATACATCCCGAGACAGACTAAAAATTGACATGCGAAAGCCTTGCAAAATTACTAGAATAACTGCTATGCTTAATTTAGGCTTTCTACAGAACAGATAGCACTGATGTCTGGGTTATATGCAGTTGATTGCACTGAATGTTGAGTGTTTGTGCTATCACTTCTTATCAGGCTACTAGACCTCTTAAAATCCTACAGAAAAAGATCCTATGTATATATGTGGTGAGATTATAATCCAGTGATTAACGTGTGAATATTTGCCCTCTGTAATCCAGAGTATACACTTTGTTATCAGTTTGTCCTAACTTTTTGGAAATATTGCAAGTATTTATTTTTCCACCTGCTGTGGAACAATATTATTGGCATGTGTGATATGAAGGGGTATTCCCATCGTATTAAGTTATAACATATCCACAAGATAGACCATAAATGTGTCATATGCATAGCCAACTCTGCACTCTCCAAAAGTTGATGCAAGACTTTTTATTCACAAAACTATTTCACTAGGACTGGGTAATTTGGCCAAAAACTAAAATCTCAATTTTTTTTCAATCTCTTCTTAATTTTTTTTATTTTGTCTAATTTTTCTCTCTTTTTTGTTGCTAAACAAGCTAAAATTTTAAAAATACTAAGATAGACCATAAACGTGAAGACCAAAAATACAAAGACGTCTGTTTTTTTCATAAAGGAATCACATACACAACAATTCCTGAATACATACTGATCAGAATGGAATGGGACAGTTATCATAATCAGTACTTATCAAGGAATTGATGTGCATGTGATTCCCTTATGTAAAAGAATCAGGTGCAAGGTTTGGTTATATACATATGAAGGATGGGATTCCAAACCCTGCAGTCATTCCAGACTCCCAAATACTAAGCACACACCCCATCACAGCTTCCATATGCCCTCTTCTCCCCTCATTACAGCCTCCATATACTGTCCTCTCCCTAATTATCACAGCCCTGCTCCCCGCTGTCCTGCACACCCCAATTCTCTCCAGCCTGATATTAGCCCCACCCATAGGGCGCAGGGCTAATCTAAAGTTTAGAATTCTGATAAAAGTTAGAATTGGGTTTCAGCAAAATGACAATCAAATACATTTGTTTGGTTCTCTTTATCTGCTATTGTAGTTTTAGGTCAAATATAAGCAAAGGGTTCACAAACTTTTAAGCACCACTATAGATAAAAAAATAAAGTTTTCTATCCCACAACATCTACTATATTTATGCATTATATCATTTACAGTTTTGATTTTGTTGGTACAGTCCCAGCGAACCTCTTCTTGCAAATCCACAATATAATCAGGAGGTGTCAACATTGCTGAAAACGGTTGGCAAAAATGACATTGGGTTTCGGTTGTATATGTTCCATGAGCACCATCGATCTTGGTACAGAGCATTGCCCGTGTTGTTTTAAAATCTTTATCATGAGCAAAATCCACATTGCAGTAAAGAGCAGAAACAAGATCAAAGTATAGAAGTGAAGGAAAGGAGGAAAGTAGGCAAACAAGGCAAGCGGATGTCACCTCAAGCTATTAACTGAATTTTCATTCAAGATTCGGTACATGGGATCTTGAGAAACTAGTTGTTTTTTCTGTTTAGTATATTTATTTTGCACCCTTGGGCAAAGTGAGGGCACCTGCCTACCTCAAGACTAGGTTGAATTACAATAAGGACCCTTTTAGACAGAACGATAACCGTTCAGTGTAAATACGGCAACGATTGATCGAAAAACGATAATTTGTTCACTTCTCATTCGCCCATCATTTTATGCAGCCATAAAAATAATTGTTCGCTCGTTCACGAATCGCTGCGTGTGAACAGCGATAGTTCAGTCATTCCCATTCACTGGTACAGTGAATGATTACACAATGTAGTCAACAAAATTTTAAAGAGTTATCTATAGGTATAAAGATGTCGATCAATTGTTTGCCCGTGCGAACAATTTCCTGCCCAGTGTAAAAAAAAGCCTAATTCTGGGTGACTCTGATGTTAGTGATTGGGGTTTCTTTCACCTTCAGACCTCAAATACTGTATATCATCAGGTCATGGTTTAACCATATCCCATAAAGAGGAGATGCTTTTTGGCAACTCCTAATGTACCGACCTTAAAGGGGTTGTCCCGCAGCAGCAAGTGGGTCTATACACTTCTGTATGGCCATATTAATGCACTTTGTAATGTACATTGTGCATTAATTATGAGCCATACAGAAGTTATAAGAAGTTTTTCACTTACCTGCTCCGTTGCTGGCGTCCTCGTTTCCATGGAGCCGACTAATTTTCGCCGTCTAATGGCCAAATTAGCCGCGCTTGCGCAGTCCCGGTCTTCTTCTTTTTTCAATGGGGCTGCTCGTGCTGGATGCCGACTCCGTGTAGCTCCGCCCCGTCACGTGCCGATTCCAGCCAATCAGGAGGCTGGAATCGGCAATGGACCGCACAGAAGCCCTGCGGTCCACCGAGTGAGAAGATCCCCGCGGCCATCTTCATCAGGTAAGTAAGAAGTCACCGGAGCGCGGGGATTCAGGTAAGCGCTGTGCAGTTTTTTTTTTAAGTCCCTGCATCGGGGTTGTCTCGCGCCGAACGGGGGGGGGGGGGGGGTTTGAAAAAAAAACAAAAACATTTCGGCGCGGGACAACCCCTTTAATGATATCGTCTATGCAGTTCTAAGGAAATTCTGAAATCTTGGCCTCTTGGGAAGTACTTCAGAACTTGGGTTTGGTAGCACTGCACAAGATCATGAAATTGCATGTTGTATCCTCCATGCAACGACATCTTTTAAAGCTAAATAGGCTGATTGGGACTAACAGTTCCAGTTTCCTGTAGCCACCACCTCATAGGATTTGTTCCATGAGGCTGTCAATTGTTTTTATAACTACTTCATCACTGACAGTCTTATCTGTACAAGAATCAAAATCCAAAAATAGACAGCACTCCCAAAATAATGGGAATGCAAGAACAGATTTGCCTTGTCATGTCTTACCGATGCTGGATTGAAGCCACAGGTGTAGTAGCCGAGCCGGTCACCGGAGAGCAGTCAGAATTTCCGGCAGTCGTTATGGGGAAGTCACACTATGCAGAACAAATGGGATGAGACGGAAGCGTAGTCAAATGGAAGCCAAATGTCAAGAGCAGGAGGTATCAGTATGCTTGTAGAGGAGCAGGAGGAAGAGGAGCTTGATCAAGGTGGTAGAGAACAATAATCACAAAGCAGCCAGGCTTTTATAAGAGATTCTATCAAGGCAAGAGGGGGGGCCAGGAACAGAAAGCAGGAGCTAGATAACTTGGATCAGGGAACAAGGCTGAGAGTCATGTGGATTTTGATGCAAAATTGCAGGCTGATTTAAAGGGGTTGTCCCGCGAAACAAAGTGGGGTTATACACTTCTGTATGGCCATATTAATGCACTTTGTAATGTACATTGTGCATTAATTATGAGCCATACAGAAGTTATTCACTTACCTGTTCCGTTGCTAGCGTCCCCGTCTCCATGGTGCCGTCTAATCTTCAGCGTCTAATCGCCCGATTAGACGCGCTTGCGCATTCCGGTCTTCTCCCTTCTGAATGGGGCCGCTCGTGCCAGAGAGCGGCTCCTTGTAGCTCCGCCCCGTCACGTGTGCCGATTCCAGCCAATCAGGAGGCTGAAATCGGCAATGGACCGCACAGAAGCCCTGCGGTCCACCGAGGGTGAAGATCCCGGCGGCCATCTTCACAAGGTAAGTAAGAAGTCACCGGAGCGCGGGGATTCGGGTAAGTACTACCCGTTTTTTTTTTTTTTATCCCTGCATCGGGTTTGTCTTGCGCCGAACGGGGGGGCTATTGGAAAAAAAAAACAACCCGTTTCGGCGCGGGACAACCCCTTTAAGTCATTTTAATTCTACATCAAAATCCACATGGAGAACATTGGTGCAGAATCTGAGTGCAGAATGCAGAATAAGTTTTCCCATCTGAAAGCACCTTAAAGAGGTTTTCCAGCTTTGCAATGGAGACTGTGCGTGCAGTACAACACCCGGCCACTGCACAATGTAGGGGTATCTGCTTCCTGCTCCATTCGGGGTAACAGCTGGCCTGGCAGACAGTTGATAGTCCATGTTCCCAAGCAGTGGACCCCCACCGATCAGCTATTGATGACCTATCCTTTTAAGAGCTGGAAAACCACTTTAATACATAATCTCCATGTTCTAAGGCTTAGAAAAATAACTACACATTACACTGGCATTCTACAAGACAGTGATTTGTGCTGTCAATGTTATGCCATACCACACTGATATAAATACACGTACAGCACCACATCACATCTACAAGAAATATAAAACCAGGAGGAGCTATTCACTTACAGGTCAAGAGGGCAAACACTGTAGGCTGCCAATGTCTTCTCAATATCCATCCCTCTATCTATCTATCTCATCTATCTATCTATCTATCTATCTATCTATCTATCTATCTATCTATCTATCATATATTTTATATGGACATTAAATATATCATAAATAGATGCCAAGGGATATCCTATACACAAAACACTTTAGTTTTGACCTGCTGCACTGGGCCACTCTTGGTAGAACTCTTAGTAGTACGAGTCAAGCTTCAGTTTATTGGCTTCTTCAGTACAGTTAGTCCCCGACTTGCGAACAGGTTCCGTTCCGGGAGCCCGTTCGCAAGTCCGTTTTATTCACAAGTCGAACAAATGGTTGTATGAAGGGGATCGCGGGTGGATCCCGCTCCATACAACGTCGGGTGCCGGCTGTTCTTACAGCGGACACCCGGCGGCAGCAGTTCCGACGAGCCGTGGCGCTTGTCGGAACTGTTAACACTTTAAATACCACTCTGACAGCGGTATTTAAAGTGTTAACAGTTCTGACGAGCGGCGCGGCTCGTCGGAACTGCTGCCGCTGGGTGCCCGCTGTAAGAAACAGCCGGTACCCGACGTTCAGGGGGCCCGTACAGCGTCCCATGATGAGATCGCGGGACGCTGTGTGGTTGCTAGGCAGCCGGGGACCTCCTGAAAGGCCCCAGGGCTGCCTATGCAGAGTGCCTATCAAGCGCACGGCTTGCTAGGCGCTTTGCATAGACAGCCCTAGGGCCTTTCAGAAGGCCCCCGGCTGCCTAGCAACCGCGATGTGACCGGACAGGCTTCTATCAGGCTTGATAGAAGCCTGCCCGGTCCCTGCACAGTATGATGTAATGCCATAGCATTACATCATACTGTGCTGTACAGATAGTTCGTATCTAGCGAAATTCGTAAGTCGAATGTTCGCAAGTCGGGGACTATCTGTACAGTTTGATCTTAGTATTTTGAATACTCCATTGGAGGCTAGAAGTCATTTCTGTTTACTACTTACCAACTAATCTGTTTGATGTTCTTATCAAATGTGTGTTTTAGTTACTTGGCACAAGTTGAGCTTGTGAATGGTATATATAATCATGACCGGGCTACTAGTGTATCCTCAGGAGGTCATGTTCTCGGGGTTTTCTAAGGCTATGTTGACCAGTTGCAGCCATATTGCTTTTTGCGACAATGCTGCAATAAAAAAGTGATATGACTGCAGCATGGAAACACAGTCTCAGGGCTCATTCGCATGGCCGTATTGCGAATTTCGGTCCGTGAATATGCAGCATATTCACAGACCAAAATGCGCCGATTCATTGCATATTTTAGCCCATCTGTGGTCTTTTTTGCACAAATGTTAAAAAAAGCAATAAACCTTACTGATTTCCTTGCATAGATAAACAGCGAATACCAACGTTTCCTTCGTGTTTACTGGGTGTACGCAAGCCTATTGATTTCCATAAGATATTTTTTTTATTACAGAGAAAAAATATAAAATCAAAAGTTCATAGAGAACGGCCAGATACTTAGGCCTCATGTCCACGGGCAAATTATGAATTAGGATCCGCAGCGGATCACCTGCACGGGGATCGCACCCCATAGGGATGCATTGACCACCCGCGGGTAGATAAATACCCGCGGATGGTCAATAAAAGTGATTTTAAAAACATGGAGCATGAAAAAAAATGGACCATGCTCCATTTTCGTGCGGGTCTCCCGCGGGGACGGCTCCCGCAGGCTTCTGTTGAAGCCTATGGAAGCCGTCCGGATCCGCGGGAGACCAAAATCCGAATATACTCACCTGCTCCGGATCTTCCCTTCTTCACGGCTTCATCTTCTCTCCGCCGGGCCGATGAAAGAAGATCCGGCCGCGACGGAGAGAAGATGAAGCCGCGACGAAGGGAAGATCCGGAGCGTGCCAGAAGTGAGTTAATTCTTATTTTAAGAGCTCCATGGAGAATCCGTAGCAGGCCTGATTTTCCCCGTGGACATGAGGCCTAAGTGGTACAAGATGGCAGATAGCTGCATCCTCTCAACATGCAGGCGGCTAAACTGCCTAATGAGGGAGCCAATTACACCTGTGGAGGACACTGATGAGCCAGCCACTCATATAACCTCCTATATAGAGGGGGGTGGCTGCTTGGTGTATACTCCTGCACAGAGTAGATACAAAGTGCCAGACCTTCTGATACTTGTAGAGCACTATGCAGACCAGCAACCTATTAATGATGCCATAATAGTTCGGCGGGTTGCCCTGCACCTCAATAAGTGAATCACATTGGTACTGCCACCCTGGGCTCCCCCTGGCACTCATAAGCCACACTGCATGTAATGATACATAATAAATGCGAGGTATTAGTTGGATTTTGGCCAAAAACCTTAGCTAACAAGCCAATCGTCAAGGCTCCTCGCGTTTTGTGAGTACCTACACTAATATCAATGTATCACAGAGAGAAAAATATAAAATCAGTCACTGAAAACGTCCACATACTTACTGATACAAGAGGGCAGATAGCTGCATTCTCTCAACATGCAGGCGGCTAAACTGCCAAATGAGGGAGCCTCATGCAGGATGCAGCTATCTGCCCTCTTGTATCAGTAAGTATCTGGCCGTTCTCTGTGACCATAACTAGAGATGAGCGAACGTACTCGTCCGAGCTTGATACTCGTTCGAGTATTAGCGTGTTCGAGATGCTCGTTACTAGAGGCGAGCACCACGCGATGTTCGAGTAACTTTCACTTTCATCTCTGAGACGTTAGCACGCTTTTCTGGCCAATAGAAAGACAGGGAAGGCATTACAACTTCCCCCTGCGACGTTCAGGCCCTATACCACCCCCCTGCAGTGAGTGGCTGGCGAGATCAGGTGTCACCCGAGTATATAAATCGGCCCCTCCCGCGGCTCGCCACAGATGCATTCTGACAGAGATCAGGGAAAGTGCTGCTGATGCCGGAGCTGCTATAGGGAGAGCGTTAGGAGTCATTTTAGGCTTCAAGAACCCCAACGGTCCTTCTTAGGGCCACATCTGACCGTGTGCAGTACTGTTGAGGCTGCTTTTAGCAGTGTTGCACTTTTTTTTTTTTTTGTATATCGGCCGTGCAGAGCATTGCGTCCGCAGTCTGCAGTCATTGTACAGAGTATAGGGCCAGTACTGGTGAGGCAGGGAAAGAGATATTCAGGCTATATAGGCAGTGGGCTTTTTCCAAAAAATTGGGGAAAAATACTATATTTGGGCTGCCTGTGACCGTCTTCAGTTTACTGCGTGTCAGCTGGGGGTAGTAGTCCTAATTAATACGCAGCTAAGCGTTACAGCAGGCTTGTGCAAAATTGTTTCCTGGATCTGCTGTCTCTGTTACATCAGCGCCGTCATCCCGCCAGAGGGAAAGAGTATACATAATATTATACGCTGCCTACAGTATCTATCTGCTGGGGGTAGTAGTCCTAATTAATACGCAGCTAAGCGTTACAGCAGGCTTGCGCAAAATTGTTTCCTGGATCTGCTGTCTCTGTTACATTAGCGCCGTCATCCCGCCAGAGGGAAACAGTATACATAATATTATACGCTGCCTACAGTATCTATCTGCTGGGGGTAGTAGTCCTAATTAATACGCAGCTAAGCGTTACAGCAGGCTGGCGCAAAATTGTTTCCTAGATCTGCTGTCTCTGTTACATCAGCGCCGTCATCCTGCCAGAGGGAAACAGTATACATAATATTATACGCTGCCTACAGTATCTATCTGCTGGGGGTAGTAGTCCTAATTAATACGCAGCTAAGCGTTACAGCAAGCTGGCGCAAAATTGTTTCCTGGATCTGCTGTCTCTGTTACATCAGCGCCGTCATCCCGCCAGAGGGAAACAGTATACATAATATTATACGCTGCCTACGGTATCTATCTGCTGGGGGTAGTAGTCCTAATTAATACGCAGCTAAGCGTTACAGCAGGCTGGCGCAAAATTATTTCCTGGATCTGCTGTGCGTTCCGTAAGGGAAGTCAACTTCCAACCACAGGCCAATAAGCGGCACATTTAATTACAGCGTTCTGTTTCTGCACTACTGGTAATACAGCATGCTGAGGGGTAGGGGTAGGCCTTGAGGACGTGGACGCGGAGGCCCAAGTCAGGGTGTGGGCACAGGCCGAGCTCCTGATCCAGGTGTATCGCAGCCGACTGCTGCGGGATTAGGAGAGAGGCACGTTTCTGGCGTCCCCACATTCATCTCACAATTAATGGGTCCACGCGGTAGACCTTTATTAGAAAATGAGCAGTGTGAGCAGGTCCTGTCGTGGATGGCAGAAAGTGCATCCAGCAATCTATTGACCACCCAGAATTCTGCGCCGTCCACTGCTGCAACTCTGAATCCTCTGGCTGCTGCTCCTCCTTCTTCCCAGCCTCCTCACTCCATTACAATGACACATTCTGAAGAGCAGGCAGACTCCCAGGAACTCTTCTCGGGCCCCTGCCCAGAATGGGCAGCAATGGTTCCGAATCCTCTCCCACTGGAGGAGTTTGTCGTGACCGATGCCCAACCTTTGGAAAGTTCCCGGGGTCCGCGGGATGAGGCTGGGGACTTCCGGCAACTGTCTCAAGGGCTTTCAGTGGGTGAGGAGGACGATGACGATGAGACACAGTTGTCTATCACTCAGGTAGTAGTAATTGGAGTAAGTCCGAGGGAGCAGCGCACAGAGGATTCGGAAGAAGAGCAGCAGGACGATGAGGTGACTGACCCCACCTGGTGTGCAACGCTTACTCAGGAGGACAGGTCTTCAGAGGGGGAGTCAAGGGCATCAGCAGGGCAGGTTGCAAGAGGCAGTGCGGTGGCCAGGGGTAGAGGCAGGGCCAGACCGAATAATCCACCAAGTGTTTCCCAAAGCGCCCCCTCGCGCCATGCCACCCTGCAGAGGCCGAGGTGCTCAAAGGTCTGGCAGTTTTTCACTGAGAGTGCAGACGACCGACGAACAGTGGTGTGCAACCTTTGCCACGCCAAAATCAGCCGGGGAGCCACCACCACCAGCCTCACCACCACCAGCATGCGCAGACATATGATGGCCAAGCACCCCACAAGGTGGGACGAAGGCCGTTCACCGCTTCCGGTTTGCACCGCTGCCTCTCCCCCTGTGCCCCAACCTGCCACTGAGATCCAACCCCCCTCTTAGGACACAGGCACTACCGTCTCCTGGCCTGCACCCACACCCTCACCTCCGCTGTGCTCGGCCCCATCCACCAATGTCTCTCAGCACACCGTCCAGCCGTCGCTAGCGCAAGTGTTGGAGCGCAAGCGCAAGTACGCCTCCACGCACCCGCACGCTCAAGCGTTAAACATGCACATAGCCAAATTTATCAGCCTGGAGATGCTGCCGTGTAGGGTTGTGGAAAAGGAGCCTTTCAAAGGTATGATGGCGGCGGCCCCGCGCTACTCAGTTCCCAGTCGCCACTACTTTTCCCGATGTGCCGTCCCAGCCCTGCACGACCACGTCTCCCGCAACATTGTACGCGCCCTCACCAACGCGGTTACTGGCAAGGTCCACTTAACAACGGACACGTGGACAAGCACAGGCGGGCAGGGCCACTATATCTCCCTGACGGCACATTGGGTGAATTTAGTGGAGGCTGGGACAGAGTCAGAGCCTGGGACCGCTCACGTCCTACCCACCCCCAGAATTGCGGGCCCCAGCTCGGTGGTGGTATCTGCGGCGGTGTATGCTTCCTCCACTAAACCACCCTCCTCCTCCTCCGCAACCTCTGTCTCGCAATCAAGATGTGTCAGCAGCAGCACGTCGCCAGCAGTCGGTGTCGCGCGGCATGGCAGCACAGCGGTGGGCAAGTGTCAACAGGCCGTGCTGAAACTACTTAGCTTAGAGAAGAGGCACACGGCCCACGAACTGCTGCAGGGTCTGACAGAGCAGACCGACCGCTGGCTTGCGTCGCTGAGCCTCCACCCGGGCAAGGTCGTGTGTGACAACGGCCGTAACCGGGTGGCGGCTCTGCAGCTCGGCAGCCTCACGCACGTGCCATGCCTGGTCCACGTCTTTAATTTGGTGGTTCAGCGCTTTATGAAACGCTACCCATGCTTGTCAGACCTGCTCGGAAAGGTGCGCCGGCTCTGTGCACATTTCCGCAAGTCACACACAAACGCTACCACCCTGTGCACCCTGTAACATCGGTTTCATCTACCAGTGCACCGACTGCTGTGCGACGTGCCCACATGGTGGAACTCTACGCTCCACATGTTGGCCAGGCTCTATGAGCAGCGTAGAGCTATAGTGGAATACCAACTCCAACATGGGCAGCGTAGTGGGAGTCAGCCTCCTCAATTCTTTACAGAAGAGTGGGCCTGGTTGGCAGACATCTGCCAGGTCCTTGGAAACTTTGAGGAGTCTACCCAGATGGTGAGCGGCAATGCTGCAATCATTAGCGTCACCATTCCTCTGCTATGCCTCTTGAGAAGTTCCCTGCAAAGCATAAAGGCAGACGCTTTGCGCTCGGAAACAGAGGCGGGGGAAGACAGTATGTCGCTGGATAGTCAGAGCACCCTCCTGTCTATATCTCAGCGCGTTGAGGAGGAGGAGGAGGAGCATGAGGAGGATGAGGAGGAGGGGGAAGAGACAGCTTGGCCCACTGCTGAGGGTACCCATGCTGCTGGCCTATCATCCTTTCAGCGTGTATGGCCTGAGGAGGAGGAGGAGGAGGATCCTGAAAGTGATCTTCCTAGTGAGGACAGCCATGTGTTCCGTACAGGTACCCTGGCACACATGGCTGACTTCATGTTAGGATGCCTTTCTTGTGACCCTCGCATTACACGCATTCTGGCCACTACGGAGTACTGGGTGTACACACTGCTCGACCCACGGTATAAGGAGAACCTTTCCACTCTCATACCCGAAGAGGAAAGGGGTTCGAGAGTGATGCTATACCACAGGACCCTGGAGGACAAACTGATGGTAAAATTCCCATCCGACAGCACTAGTGGCTGAAGGCGCAGTTCCGAGGGCCAGGTAGCAGGGGAGGCGCAGAGATCAGGCAGCATGTACAGAACAGGCAGGGGAACACTCTCTAACGCCTTTGACAGCTTTCTGGCTCCCCAGCAAGACTGTGTCACCGCTCCCCAGTCAAAGCTGAGTCGGCGGGAGCACTGTAAAAGGATGGTGAGGGAGTACGTAGCCGATCGCACGGCCGTCCTCCGTGACGCCTCTGCCCCCTACAACTACTGGGTGTCGAAGCTGGACATGTGGCCTGAGCTCGCGCTGTATGCCCTGGAGGTGCTTGCTTGTCCTGCGGCTAGTGTCTTGTCAGAGAGGGTGTTTAGTGCGGCTTGGGGAATCATCACAGATAAGCGTACCCGCCTGTCAACCGACAGTGCCGACAGGCTTACACTCATCAAGATGAACAAAGCCTGGATTTCCCCAGACTTCTCTTCTCCACCAGCGGACAGCAGCGATACCTAAACAATACGTAGGCTGCACCCGCGGATGGAAGCATCGTTCTCTATCACCATCAAAAACGTGGACCTTTTAGCTTCACCAATCTGTGTATAATATTCATCCTCCTCCTCCTGCTCCTCCTCCTGAAACCTGATGTAATCATGCCGAACGGGCAATTTTTCTTTGGCCCACAAGGCTCAGTCATATAATTTTTGTAAACAATTTTTAGACGTTTCAATGCTCATTAAAGCGTTGAAACTTGCACCTGAACCAATGTTTATTTTAACTGGGCTGCCTCCAGGCCTAGTTACAAATTAAGCCACATTAACCAAAGCGATTAATGGGTTTCACCTGCCCTCTTGGTTGGGCATGGGCAATTTTTCTGACGTACATTAGTACTGTTGGTACACCAATTTTGTGGGGCCCTCGCCTACAGTGTAATCCAATAAATTTTTTGCCCACCTGCATTAAAGCTGACGTTACATCAGCTGTGATGGGTACTGCAATGGGATACATTTATGTACAGCCGGTGTGTTCCAGGGAGCCACCCATGCTGTCGGTCCACACGGAGTTGTAACTGCATGTGTCCACTTCTAAAGAACCCCAGTCTGACTGGGGCATGCAGTGTGGGCCGAAGCCCACCTGCATTAAACATGACATTACCTCAGCTGTGATGGGCAATGCAATGGGATATATTTATGTACCGTCGGTGGCTTCCTGGCACCCACCCATGCTGTCGGTCCACACGGAGTTGTAACTGCATGTGTCCACTTCTAAAGAACCCCTGTCTGACTGGGGCATGCAGTGTGGGCCGAAGCCCACCTGCATTTATTCGGACGTTACCTCAGCTGTGATGGGCACTGCAATGGGATACATTTATGTACAGCTGGTGGGTTCCAGGGAGCCACCCATGCTGTGGGTGCACACGGAATTCCCATTGCGGAGTTGTACCTGCCTGTGACTATTTATAAAAAACCGCGGTCTGACTGGGGCATGCAGACACCTTGACAGAATGAATAGTGTGTGGCACATAGGTTCCCCATTGCTTTGCCCACGTGTGCAGCTCCTGATGGCGGTGGCACAGGATTATATTTCTCATTGCTTCTGTACAGCATTGTGGGCTATCGCCCCACCCCTTTTAAAGAGGGTCACTGCCTAGCCGTGCCAACCCTCTGCAGTGTGTGCCTGTGGTTCCTCCTCATGGCAGACGCACTTATAAATAGACATGAGGGTGGTGTGGCATGAGGGCAGCTGAAGGCTGCGCAGGGACAGTTTGGTGTGCGCTGTGGACACTGGGTCGTGCGGGGGGGGGGGGGGGGGGTTGGGCAGCATGTAACCCAGGAGAAGTGGCAGCGGAGTGTCATGCAGGCAGTAATTGTGCTTTGTTGGAGGTAGTGTGGTGCTTAGCTAAGATATGCATTGCTAATGAGGGCTTTTCAGAAGTAAAAGTTGTTGGGAGGGGGGGGGGCACTCTTGCCACTATTGTGGCTTAATAGTGGGACCTGGGAACTTGAGATGCAGCCCAACATGTAGCCCCTCGCCTGCCCTATCCGTTGCTGTGTCGTTCCCATCACTTTCTTGAATTGCCCAGATTTTCACAAATGGAAACCTTAGCGAGCATCGGCGATATACAAAAATGCTTGGGTCGCCCATTGACTTTAATGGGGTTCGTTACTCGAAACGAACCCTCGAGCATCGCGAAAATTTCGTCCCGAGTAACGAGCACCCGAGCATTTTGGTGCTCGCTCATCTCTAACCATGACATATTTTGGTGCATAATTTGGTGCATAATACCAAAATAGGACATGCTGCATTTTTTTCACACAAACAACAACCATGTGAAACCTACACAGCTGTGAATGAACTCATTGAAGTAATGGGTTTTTATTCACTGTGTAATATGCATCATAAATACATCCATATACTACAGATGTGATATAATAATTGTCAGTGCACCAGCAATTGCCACAGGTATACTCTCTATAGGGTATCCTTAAATCATGACAACTGCAGCTGAACCAACTAGATAGGCACGCCCTGTAGACCACTGTTCAAAAGGTCCCCATCATATTAGGGTGCAACTTCCCCGCATGATTTCTATGTGTTGCGTGATGGGATACTTTCGCGTGCATTCACATGAAATGCGCAAGTGCTGTGATGCATTTTTTCACAAAACACATCACATTCGCATAAAAATTGCAGCTTTGCAAGCACAACATGTGGGACAGATATTGGACTTGCCTGCAACTTACTCGTATAAATGCACCCTTAATAAAATATTGCTGAACCTGCTAATTTCATTGGAAGTAGCTGACTCTTGTACATCAAGGAGGGCCTCCCAAGTCTCCCATAACAGATGATAACGAGAGTAAAAAAGATAGGGCATGTTGAAATTCAACATCTGTTCCTTTTGTTGTCCCTGGAGATAAGCCTCTTCCAGAGGTGTCTGGCAGCAGCTTACTCCCTTCTGCCATGGGAAATACAATAATTCTTGGCTGAGCTGAGTCGGGATAAATAAGTGTCTGTTAACAGCCAATGATGGCGTATGAGCCCTTCAAAGCGACCCACAGAGCTGGAGAAGCAAAGATGGTAGCAGCCCAGCTCTGACTACCTGATGCATGTTGATTATTATAATATAGGAGTATTTTCTCCCATATTGCAGATGTGAATTCAGATCCATAATAGGCATGTCCTACCGATGCCAAACTTAAATATCAGTGTTGCCCATTTCCATTTTTCAGAGTCCATTGATTTCCTTGAATCTTGGAGTCCTGCACCCTGCTGCTGGTCACAGTGTTAAATGATTTGCCTTTTAGTATTACCAATTCTTTGTAACCGAGTTCTCTGTAAATGTAATAAACGTGTAATTTCCCCAGAGCTTTCCCATGTTTAGGAGAAAACACTATATAAACAAAGGGAAGCTTAGTGTTGACATTTGCATACGCTTGCTTGCACAGTGAAAGCAGAAATGTATGAGCAGGTAAAACAGTGTAATGGGATTTACTGTTATCTAGTGATAACACCTGGCCGGCCACATTATATACCTGACAGCCAAATGCTCCGTCATCCAGCTGCTTAAGGGTCTTTTACATGGACCAATGATCGCCAACCAGTTTTTCTATGAATATTCGTTCACCCAGTCATTGAACTGTGTAAATAGGGCAGCAATCAGATGACAAACGAGCAAACACTCATTTGTTGGCTGATCTCATTTTTTTTGTTGCCATATCTGGCTTATAATAAGCTGTCTAAAAGGACCAAAGTTCTCCTAATTCCATCATAAACATGTATACTTGGCTAATAATAAGAATCTTTATTTATGTAGTGCCAACATATTACAAGACGGGCAACAGAAACAAAACTACGGTTGCATGTAGTAATCAACTGGTGGAAACAGTAGGGGTGAGGGTCCTGCTCCAACGAGCTGACATACTACAGATCAGAGGCGTAACTTGAAGCTCCTGTGCCCCAATGCAAAACCTGTAACAGGGCCCCCAACTGTAATGCTTTATTCATAGTACTGGGCTCCCTACATGGAGAAGAGAGGCCTTATTGCCCCCCTGAGGCTCCTGGGCCTGGGTGCAACCACATCCCCTGCACCCTCTATAGTTACGCCCCTGCTACAGATATTATTACTATATTATATGCAAATTTATTTCAATGTGAAGAAGGGAATAAGCTGTTCTAGCAGCCTGCTTCTAGAGCAGTTGTTAGAGTCCCGGGCTGCATTATTGCTGGCATATTCCAACCATCAAACAGTGTCAATGTGCATGGCATAATACTAGATGGAATATTTGGTCCACATGTATGCTACATCTATATGGCAGCTTTCGACTTGACATGTTGCGTAGCTAAAGACTGCATCTGAATGCAAGTGAATGGGATTTCTTGCAATTGATTAATGTATGTGTGCAGATATGAAGGATGAAGACAACTTCATCAAGCTACTGTGATAGTTGGTTACTTGAGAACATCCAAAAACAGACAGCTTTATTGTGTCTTTATGAAACTGAATATAGTAGTACATGTGTGGTAGTTGGAACTAATATTGTAAGGTTCACTGAGACAGGGATTGATATAAGTAAATACATACAGCTCGATGTAATGTCAGCAATCTTAAAGCTCGATTTTTTTTTAAATTCCTGTTCTCTATCCCTTAAAATAATAAAATATTGTATACTCACCTCTCCCGGCTCTCTGCAGCTTCAGTGCTGTGGCTTCATTCTCCGCACAGAGTCTATGTTGGCATGCTGCAGTCAGCCTGTTTATAGGATGTCACAAGCTGCTGTAGCCAATCACAGACTTCAGCAGTTGAATGCTGAGGTCTGTGATTGGCTGAAGCAGCCTGTAACTCCCCATACACAGACTTGCTGCAACCTGCAAACACAGCGTCATAAGGGAGAGCAGAGGATATGGCGACGCCTGAGCTGCAGGGACCCAGGAGAGGTGAGTATACGACCTTTAATTATTTTTAGGCATAGGGGGCAAGAATCTATGGCATATCCACAGGATAAAAGCGAATGTGCAGTGCATTAAACATCATAGCACAGCGAGCTACACTGTTTCGGTATTTCAAAAGTTATGAAAACAGAGTCGCTCACTGCTACATGGATTCCATAACTCCATTCACTTCTATGAACAGACAGTTCAGGTGAGATGGAAAGACCCCTTTAAACTGAAGGAAGTGAATGCCTGGTCATTGCCTCAATGATTTTTTGGTCTCCATACCAGACAGCACTAGTCCAACTTATGGCTGGAAACATACATGCAGTCTCTGATGCAGATTTTTTCTAGTCATACATAGGAGTGAATACAAAAGACAAGAAACGTATCGTTCTTTCCTTTATTTATACGTCAATCACTATTCATTTTTCTCATTTATACTTTTCCTTTCTTCATGATTTACTCTTGGTTTCCGAAAAGAAAAACAACCCAGCAACAGTGCGATTGATGCCAGCACAAAAATGTTTCTTTTATTTTTTCATTTTATTAACTCTAGCCTCTCTTAAAGGGTGATTTTGCACACTGTGTTTTAAGTCATATTTTTCCTGTCCGTTTTTGTCACTTTTTTAGGCAAAAAACATTGCGGCCAAATATTTGCTGCAAGTCCATTGTAAAAACCGCTGGTCCTATCACCCGGGCTGCTGGGGTACGGCGCAGGTGAGTCTTGGTCCTTGTGACCTCCCCCTAGCCGCCGGGGTAATTGGATGCTGGCTCCGGGCGCGCAGTCCTCTGCTTAGGGGGCGGCGCCTGGGTAATCGGGATGCAATAAAGTAGAAGAACCGGCAGCATTCAAAGGTGATATTCAATAAAACTTCAAACCTTTAATGTTCCATACTTAAAAGATCCGGCAATGTTTCAACCTAGAATGGTCTTTGTCAAGGCTTTCTAGGTTGAAACGTTGCCGGATCTTTTAAGTATGGAACATTAAAGGTTTGACGTTTTATTGAATATCACCTTTGAATGCTGCCGGTTCTTCTACTTTATTGCTTTCATATTGGGCTTTGGTTCATTGACCCTTTTCTGGCTGTGCATTCTCTTTCCTCCCCACTCCAGTTAGAGTTTGTTTACATTTGTGTAGTGCTGCTGGACTTTTTCACTTACAAGTGGGTAATCGGGATGCGGCTGATGCCGTCCCCGTTGCCATGACACCCTGATTGGCATACTCTGCACTCGCTGCTGGATGTCTGGGTCTCTGTACTCGCTGCCTTATGTCTGGGTCTTGCTGCTGTCAGGCTCCCCGCCCCAGTCAGCTACTGGGGCAGGAGTTCTGACAGCATTTAAACTGCTCAGTTCCTTATGAAGATTGCCATTGTTTGCCTTGTCTTCAGCTGCACCCGCATACTTTCTTATTTGATTACCTACTTTGACTCGCTGCTTGGACTTGACTACGATTTGCCTGACCCTTCTGTACTGCCTTCCTTCTCGTAGCTGACCCGGATAGCCAGACCTGCCTTTGTGTCGTTTGTTTCTGTGTTTGTCTGTAAGTCTGACTCCAGCCCCGTGTCCCTAGTCCGGCTAGGGAATGTCACCCAGTTGTCACCCTAGGGCTTAGCCTAGGGGGGCAATAGGTAGGGACAGGGGTTGCGGTCGGATTTCAGGGACTTCCAAATACCCGGACTCCAGTTCCCTGACAAGTACCTTCACTTTCCCCTTCGGAGCACTTCTGCTCTGTTGGCCATTTTTGGCTTCTTCCAGCAGCTAAAGATGGCCCATATAGTGCTTATATATATATACAGTAGCATATGGGCTGTTCTTCAGCTGCCAGAAGGAACTGAAAATGGCCGATGGAGCAGAAGTGTTCTGAAGGTGAAAGGTACTTTTTAAATGCACTAAAAGGGCTCAGTCAGACAGGCGTTTTTTGCTGTGCATGTTTTTTGCACCTGCGATTCACATCTATATAGAACCAATGCTTTTCAATGGTAGCGGTCACATGTCCGATTTTTACATGCGCATGAAATTCGCAACCTACGAAAGATAGAACAGATGGATGTCAATGGATGTGGTCACGTGATTTTTTTTACGCATGCAGTGCTATTTTTTTTCATGCGTGAATAAACGCATGTAAAAAACGCCCGTCTGACTGAGCCCAAACAGTGCACTTTTTTGAGCCTTTTTTTTTTACTAGTCATTCCTTGTAAAAAATTTGTAAGCAAAAAAACATACAAGTAAACACTTGTAAAAATCCACGCATTTCTCAGAATTTTTTTTCCAAGACCCAAAAAACTGTGACAAAACAGAGTGTGCATCAAACCTTAACACACATATTTCTATCTCAGCTTTTTAAACCACATGTAAAAAAGGCAATGAGTTTTAAGCAGTTTTGGTTGTAGTTTTAATTTTGTACATTCGTTTTTTAGTGTCCTGTAGAGAAGCCTATGGTAAACACAAGCAAAAGCTCCACACCTCAAACGAGCTGCTTTATGAATGAAAAAGTCACAAACCCCCAAAATGCAGCAAAAACACAAAAAATCAAACATTATGTATATAGCTTTTAACTGCTAACTTCAAAGTAACATCTACTCGCATCATTTGTGAACAAGAAAGTACTGCCTACAGGAATAACGCATCAAAGATGCCCATCAAGGTGAAGCCAGCCTCTAAAGTACTTTTACATTTGTCGTAGATGCTGTAAAGTTACACTCTGCTCAGACCTCAATTCTTGATTTTGACATATAATTACATATTCTGGCCACTGACTGCCATTAAAATAAAAAGCTTTGTTTTTTGGGATCGCCATGTATTAAAAAACGATAACTGACAATATATTTCAACATATTGCTCAAGCGCATGCCAAAAAGGACAGGTCCATCATATTCTATGGACAGGTTCAAGGTATAGCCAAAGGTGCTCAAAGTGAGGTGTGAACACTTGATATGTTCGAAGGAGCCTTTACAGGATATTTACTACAGAATATAAAGGGGCCACGTCAATATATGTCAATACACAACATATTACATATATTTATGCATTTTAGTATTCCAAATCTTCACTTTCACAAAAAAATGTTGGCCGCAGACTCAATATGAAATCTCAGGAAAACATTGACTACCAATAAATTTCATAAGGAAAATTCATGAGCAATGTTTGCCATTTGTGCCATTTCTAGTGTTTATATGTGACCTTTAAAGACCCAGCTGCACAAAGGACAGATAGGCAGGTGGAAACCGCAAAGTGAAGGTCATTTGTCACTCCTTCACATGAAGTCCAGCGCATTATACAAGCACAAAAATGCTATTGTTTTCTCTTGGGTTTCTTTTCCTTTTTTTTAGCTGGTGGGAAGCTTAAGCTTCACTAGGTCTCAGGAATATGTAACTCCTAGGATGCATGGAAAGAAGAGAAGTTTTTAATGTGATATAATATTGAGTGTAAATAAAATTACAGACAGGAGGCAGCACATGTACACTGGAATGAATAGACAGTACAGGGTAAAAGTTTTAGGCAGGTGTTGAAAAAATGCTGCAAAGTAAGATTTTTTTCAAAAATGAACGCATCTGATTGACAACAGGACAACAACCCCAAAAAGCCAATGTCATTAAGAACTAGCTTCAGCAAAAAGGAGAACAGGGAGTTCTGGAAGTGATGATATGACCCCACAGAGCTCTGATCTCAACATCATCCAGTCTGTCTGGGATTACATGAAGAGACAGAAGGATTTGAGCAAGCCTACATCTACAGAAGACCTGTGGTTAGTTCTTCAAGATGATCGGAACAACCTTCTTGCCAAGTTCCTTTAAAACCTGTATGCAAATATATCTAAAAGAATTGATGCTGTTTTGAAGACAAAGGGCGGTCGCAACGAATATTGATTTGGGTTTTTCCCTCTTTTGTTCATTCACTAATTGACAAACATAAACTATTTGGAAGCTTTCCACAACAAAACACCTCTATTAGAAGACAAACATCTTAACCTTTTGCCTTGAAGACTGCCGCTCTAGAAGACTATTTTTCACTGCAATCTTAGATGATCATGATAGATAGACGGATAGATATGAGATAGATAGATAGATAGATAGATAGATAGATAGATAGATAGATAGATAGATAGATAGATATGAGATAGATAGATAGATATATGGATATATATGAGATAGATAGATAGATAAATATGAGATAGATAGATATGAGATAGATAGAAAATATGTACAAGGATAAGTCATGTGATAATATTTATAATGTTTATAAGCAGCCAAGTGCCCATCCAAAACACATTTGTAACTACAATTATTTTCGAACATGCCTGATCATTGGATCAACAGTCAATATGTTTAGTTCACATTGACTGATAATGATTAGGCAAACCGTGTCCCATTCTAATTTAATGGCTTTGATGAACTGCTCCTGTTCGTACAAAGCATATCATTAGATCATCGTTGATCATTGTTTTTGCAAAATCCTTACATTTCTAGCATCTTAAGCTACAAAGTAGATTGCATAACTTCTTACAAAATTGATTAGATGTGCTGTGATAGTGTAGATTAGTAGAAATATTTTTTTTTCAGTTGCAAACTGCCAATTGGGTTATATTCACATGACACAGATCAGTTGCAAACATTTCTGCCACTGAAAATCTGTTCCATCCCTCTGACTGGGACTGTTTCAGTCTCCAACACATTTGCCACATGTGAATTTATGAATGGTGTTTGTAAAACTCTATCAACACGCTGCAGGAAACCCTTATACAGATACAAGCAAGAGATTTACAGTTGGAGACAGTTCTGCAACAAATCTGCCATATGTTGCCATATACTCATGATCCCCCAATATGTATCTATTGGGGGATGTATGTTTATACAGTAGACCATGTATTATTTTAGACAGCTACCTTTCTTAATCTGATTTTAACATAATCCAACACAATGTTTTATTGTATCAGATAGTGTGCAAAAATTAATCTAGCGACAATTAAAAATAAATCTAATTAACCAAAAATGATAAATCTACATGTGAAAATACAGTCAATTGGACGTTTCTTCTGAGCTTCGTTTATGCTGTTTTTCCTACACATGCTACATTAATATGCCTGTAAATTTTCTAAGTTTCTCTTATTTTTACAAGTATCTTCCATATATTTACATAGAGAATGATATGCTAGTTATAAACAGCTGAAAAACAGAAAGGGAAGTTCTTCATGCACATAAGTGTTTTATAAAGTGAATGTTTAATTCCGCTACATTTTACAAGCTGTTTTACTGCAGACATAATAGAGATAATACTGCTTTGTAAACAGTGACATTTACAGACACCACAATTCTTTTTATACGTTTTCATATCTTCTTATTTAAATATACAGCATTTTCTGGTAGATTTCTGATGCCATTAGCCTAGTGATTAGTATGGGACATCCTGTAGATTTTTAATAGAAATGTTGGATTCCTTTACTTCTTTCCATGAGTTTATGTAATCAGGAAATGAGTCCTCTACACACAATTACATCCCATCCTAGGAGAGCATAGAGTGGCACTTCGTCTCTCCAGTTGTACTTTAAAAGGCACAGTGCAAATTCTGCATTAAGGGGGGTTTCACACACAAGTTTTTGTTACTAGAAAAAAGTTAGAGTTTTGTGGCAAGTTTTCATGTAGTTTTTGAAATAATGTTGCAGGAAGCAGAAGTCCATCCTCTATATTTCTCATATATTTTTTTTAATCTACTTCTGCCTTTGGCTGAAAAATGCATGAAAAACTGCCAAAAAAACGGTAGCTTTAAAAAAAACAAAAAAAAAAACAAGTAAGAAAAACTAAAAAAATGCGTGCTAAACCACAATAGACAGCGAATCGAACTCATTGATTTCAATGGGTTCGTGCAAAAAATATGTAGAATGCTCTATTTTCCTGTGCATTTGCGCATGAAAATAGCATATGGAGCTAATTAATTTATTTGCCCATTTCAATGAATAGGAGCATTGTTGTTTGTTTTTTTGCTTTGGCAGATGTGCACAATTTGCGCATGCAAAAAGTACAGTAAAACATGCACATGCGTGTGCAAATACGCAATGCCCATTCTGTAAATACGCAGCCCAAATGTGTGAGTAAATGTGCTTATGCCCGTGTGACACCGGCGAAAGCCAAGGCTTTCAAAATCCAATGTAACCCCTCAGGTGCATTCACACATATGGATTTAGTGCAGATTTTCCGTAGTGAAGAAATCCATAACACGGCTGTGGATCCACAGCAGATTTTACACCATCGGGGCTTACCCACATGGGCGCGTTTTCAATGGGTTCATTCTTGCTTTCGCAATGGAAGCAACGGGAACTAACCAGGCTGCACAGCCTTTTAAACCCTGGCGCAGGGGTGTCCGACAGACAGTAAGCACAGTTAACAGCACAAATAGTGCAACCCTCACAGTGCATACAGTCATGTTCGCCCGAGCATATCTGAGCTCAATTAAAGGAGCCCTCAGGGTTGCTTCAGATACGTGTATGCACAAATATACTCACCTCAACACAACGTATTTGTGCAGTGAACAATGTTGATGATGTTGATTTGCACGCATGTACTTTTTTGCGCATGCAGTGCCTGTCCATATGCACATGTGATACCCCCAGACCTGGATTTAAAAGGCTATTTAGTCGAATGAGATCCAGATGTGTTCTTTTCCCCAGAGTTCTACACATGTTCTATGGGGCTCTTTAGTTTGCAAATACGCAGGAAACTAGAGCAGAAAATGAGAACAAACCCATTCAAATCAATGGGTTGTATCCTCTGTGTTTTGCGCACCCAAATTTTGCATTCAAAAAACACACGCAAATACGTCCGTCTGTAGGACTGAAGTCAGCTGCGGATTGGCATCACAATCTGTAGCTAATTTTTCCATTTCAGAAAGCCTGTCCCAAATTCGCTACCTGTGAATACACCCTTCAAGTGTTATCATTAGATTGTAGAGTCCTAGCTAAGCTTTCTTTCAGCCAGGCAAATATTCAGTTTGCTGCTCTAGCCTTATATCCAAATACCCTGTGCATGCCAGAGTGGTTGTCCCACCCAGGATCCAGCACCCAGGACACATGCCCCGCCAGTCCTCCCTGGCTATTCCTTGGTTAGAATAGTCCTGTTTTGAAAAGAGTAATGCTGGTAATTACATTTTATTGTGGAATTGTTATATGTACATTTCTCTAATTCAATCTTTAAAGGGACTTAAACTATCCGCTATTACAAGCACCATGCTTAACCCATTGTCATATGACCGAACCTTCCACGTTCCACTAATTCTGGAAAAAAGGGAAAAGCCACGGAGATTTTCTTACATATTTATACTTGTCTTTAAAAATCGGTGAGAGAATGAAATTTGTGAAGCAAGCGAAGTCACAAATGCCTCCGGGTCCATTTTCTTAGCGGCAGACACAATACGAGCTAAGAGTTAAATGTCCCTGTTTGACTGCCAAATCCTTTTTGTTGTAAACTTACGGTAAGCCATTAAATGCAGAAGCATGTGTGAGGTGTTGAATCTGAATTCACAAGTAGGTTGGTTCAGTTCCAGCTCTCTGTAAACTGTGTACTGTGTGTTTTTCTTATCTCTTATCGTCCTCTGCCTACTTATTGAGTACTAATAACTGGGTTATAATAACACAAGTAGAATGAATGTCATTTGTACATTATTAAATCATTACATATTCCATGCCGGTAGCAAAAGTCAACACTATGAAAAATAGATGGTTTTACGCCAGTTATGGATTACAATATAAGTGGATGGGGATCCCCTGGTGTTGGCTTATTCTTCAATTTCTATTTAGGTGTCATTATTTCTGCTTCTAGGAAAGCTGGATGACCCCGATTATACCGCTCACATTCACCAAGCTTTCTTACTGTCTTGATTGATAACTCTGCTTGTTTATAGCCAGAGCTTTAACAAGGGAGCATTTTCTATGTCTAGAGGATAGGTTTTTGCACCTACGTTGAAAGCAGTTCTTGCATGCCCCTTAGGTGTATAAGCTGGGGGCATTTGACTAGTTCCTTGTAAGAGGTTGAAGAATAGGGGTTAATAATGGCCACTATCTGTGTTGTTTATGACCAACCTATTGGTCGTGGGACATGTGATGGGGAAAGAAGTTAACAGTCCATAAAGCCAACAGCCTGGACATTCCTCTTCATTTTTGAATTATCGTCCATCCAGGCTGATCGAAGAGCTTGATTTGTGACTCTCCCACCAGTCTCCTTTTAAGCAAATCTCGAAATGTTATGCAGTTGTTTAACTTGTATTACTATTTGGAATATTGCTTTATTTCATTGGTGTAGAAATATCACAGCCGTGGAGTCATTAGCAGAGTCACCAAGATGATACTCTAAACCAGTATGTACGTAGAAAAGAGGGGGCCCCATAGCAAAGATCAAAATGGGCTCCTTATTACGGTGCTGTATTTTGGCACCCAGGACAGAAGGGTCTGTTGTTTGTCCGCACCCCGCCTTTTCATGACCCGTAAGGGCTCATTCATACCAGCCTAAATACACTGTGTATTACGCACAAAGTTTTTGCGCACTTAATACACAGTGAATAGAACTCATTGATTTCAATAGGTTTGTTCACTTGCGCGTATTTTTTCACGCAATTTGCGATCGCGTGAAGAAATATGAGGCATGTCTTATCGTGGCACTTAATATGCACTGTAGAAGCTCACTGTGGAAACCTGTGTATTAGCTGCATATTCACGCACAAAATCAATGCGATTGTTTTTTACGCATGTTTTTATGTGTATTTATGAAAGTAAAAAGACTGTTGATAGGCAGAAAAACGCAAAGCAGCAGCATATTTCGGTCTGTGAATATGCTGTGCATTCATGCACTAAAATACACATACGCCCGTGTGAACGCACCCTAGGACATTTCTCAATCCCCTTGATTCTGAGCAATTCAGGTCCTCTGGAGACGTGGGTCCTGCACTGGTTTCAGCCACCCAGTAGAAAAGGGGATGTGACTAAAATGCTGGGCCACCTCTCTCTAGGGCCCCCATAGTAGCCACATGATCTGCCTTTATGGTATATACACGCTTGCATTAAACACATGCCTGCTGCAGGAACGGTGTTTGAGTTGAAGGATATGCACAGTCCTTTCTGGCAAAAATGTAATTTCTGTGCCACACACTTTAAGGCCTCCTTCACACGGCCGTATGCATTTATATATCGCCCGTAGACGCCGCACAATCGCATGAATGAAGAATTGCCATGATCGAGTCCCAATTTTTATTTGCATATTTTCATCCAATCACACAGGCCGCTACTGCGTATCGGCAAAAAAGAAATATGCAGAAGAGTTGAAAACCATCAATTGCTGTAAGATGCTCGGAATGACCAATAATGCTTAAATCGGGGCAGTTGTGTACTTGTCCCAGTGTTGTACATTGGGTAACTCCCTCCCGCCCCCTTTTTTCCAATTAACACTGAGGTTTATGGAAGCTTGCTGCTTATTTTGGCAAAAGATAGAACAATCATTCATTTGCATAAATACATTGGAATCCAATGCCTCGGATGGTCGCGATTTTTGGTCGTTTTTTTTTAGGCGGCTAAATACCTGCGTAAATACGGTTGTGTGAATAAGGCCTAAATGGAATCTGTCACCTACTTTTAGCCCTGTAAGCAAAGCTTATGGACTGAAACTAGGTAACCTGTAGAGTCCAGGAATGTAAGTGTTATACATACCTCCTCCGTCATTCCTCTCGATGGAAGCTGGCGCTTAATACATTGAGTATCCCGCTAAGTAGTCCGCCCGTTCTAATTTTATAATAGATGGACTGCTTAGCAGTGCCGCTTATTGCATTGAGCAGTGTCTTCCAGGGCTAACACTGGGGTAACTAACGATGGGGGAGGTAAGTATAGCACATCCCCAAACTCCATGGGTCACCTACTTTCAGCCCATAAACTAAAAGTAGGTGACAGAGTCTCTTTAAGTTAAGTTTGTGTTAAGGCATTTATTTCATAGTCACTTCAGGCTCATTAGATGTGACTCCAGTAGAAGGTTCGGGTATAAAGATGAGCGAGCGTACTCGTTAAGGCAAAATACTAGAGCGAGTATTGCCATTTTTGAGTACATGCCCGCTTGTGCCAAAAGTTTCCGGGGCCAGCGGGGGGCGGCAGAGACGAGCGGGGAGGAACGGGGGGAGATCTGTCTCCCCCCTGCTCCCACATACTAACTCCCACAACTGACCGCTCACCCCCGCCGGCCCCCGAATCTTTTATCACGATCAGGCATGTACTCAAAAATGGCAATACTCGCTCGAGTATTTTGCCTTAACGAGTACGCTCGCTCATCTCTATTCGGGTACTGAAAGTCATTCGGTAAGAGCAGTGAAACAACAGACCTCTCTATCTTCAGAAGTGTTGAAGGTGAATTTGCTAGAAGAATTCAAAAGGGGCCTGGACGCCTTTCTTGAGTGCAACAATGCTACATGTTATAGTCACTGATTACTTCAGAAGGGTCGTTGATCCGGGGATTACTCTGATTGCCAGATTTGGAGTCGGAAAGGAATTTCTACTTCATGAGGGCGGTTTGCCTTCCTCTGGATCAACATTGCAGGATAACAGCCTGAATTGGATGGACATATGCCTTTTTAAGTCTTCCAAAGTATTTTACTATGCAGCAAATGGCAGATCAATTTAGGAGTCTGGGAAAGCAGGGTGCCAACTGTGTGGGTACGGTACTAGCATCCATATAGGTTGTCATGCTGTTATGTTGTGTGTAAATATATGGTATTGCTATGAGTTACGTAGCTCTATACCTTAAATGCGATTAACAGAATAGACTTTCTGTTCTGTCTCCTTTGGTGCGTTCCAGATGATGTGTGAATGAAGTAGTTGGACCGACGGCTTCAATTTACATGGTCTAAGCTGCAGCACCGTAGGGGTATGAGCAATAATGAGTTATAGTCAGGAATGGTCTGCCCTATTACACTTGTATCAGAAATATAAGTAAAGTTAATTTCCATTATAATCTCTTCCCTTCCAAACACTTCAGGGATTTTCTTCTCCACATTCTTACATTCCCAGTCAGAATTCTCACCCAAACAAAAATTGTTTTCCTCTGATTTGGCTAGTTGGAGGGTTTTTTTCCCCCTTGGCAGGTAATTCCGGGCACTCCCTTCGCTCACTGCCACCACCCAAATGCAAGTGCTCACAAACAGACAGTTTAACCTCTCTGTGCTTCTTACTCATACAGGCTTTCAGCTGCAATTGTATGCATGGAAGGTGGCATCTCTTTGTGCCACTCTTGCTGGCGCCTTCCTCACATTTAAATATGAACACACCCTAGCAGTAATCTGCAGATATAATTACTATATTCATTCATCTCCCTTCCCAGACAGTGTGGTCATACAAACACAACCATTTATGGATTCGCTCAACATCCTTATTCAGACAAAACGAAAGGTGTGTTTACTCTTGCACACACAAACCAGTTCATACACCGCAGAGCCACTTAATGGCGTGTTACTGATTTCAGCATGTTTAACCTCTCTTTAACCCCTGCTCTTCTAGAAGGGAAACAAAGCCGCCTTGACACAACTGCAGACATCTGTACACAGACACGACTATTTATGAACTGCATATTGTGTCTCGGAAGGGCATTCCACAATTTCATACAGAAGACAGTGTTAATAGTTACCTTAAAGTGATACTTCACCTTTAATAAACACTGCGACACATTTATCGGAGACCGGTCTTTTACACACCGGTCTTAGATAAGTGACGATGGACTATAGGTGCGTTTAGATGGAACGATTATCATTCCGAAAAAGTGAATCTTTCAGCTTAAACGTGAGCCAATGATGAACAAGAATCTGGCACTTCTAGTTCGGTTCCAGCCGGCATAAGAATCATCGTCGGCTCGTTGGCTTCTCGTGGTTAAACACTGGTCGTTCTGTGTTTTACATAGGAATGTGAAATGCTGAACGAGAAGTTCACGATTTCCAACCATGACTCAACAGTGGTCTGCATGAGTGTGAACGAGCTGGTGATGATGTCATCGTGACGTCATCATGACAATCGTGAACTTCTCGTGCGGTGTAAAAGGGCCATAAGATGCACTAAATGTAATAAGAGACGCATGCCTCTTGGGCCGGGCATGCACCATTTGCAGAAATCTATGGCAGGTAAAACCTGCTGTAAATTTGCGCTATTATTTATGACAGTTTCTGGCATAAGGTATAATGAATTTGACAAGCTATGAGCAGCCGCACCCCCTCCCTCCAAGTGTCGGGAGGGGCATAAAAAGCAGTGGGACTTCAGGTGTGAAGGCATTTGTGATTTTCCCCCACTTTCTTTACCTGTGTTTCTTTTCGACAATTTTTAAGTATATTAGCAGTATAGAAACAAATTTTCTGTTGCTTGAAACTTTTACCTGGAAACTGCCACCAAGCTGCTGTTGATGGATCTGGAAGTACACTCATTACACAGTGATGGACTGTTTTGCATGGGCTGTTGGTTCAAATGACTCAACCCATCCCTCAGCTTGGCTCTATCACACAGGACTGAGGCTGCTTTTCCACTTAGCTCTTGTAGTGCATTTCCATGACATTTCTGCAGCGTTTTCGATCTGCATATTAACCATGTGCTTCACCTGCAGAAGCCGTGTGACTGAAAGACGCATCACAAAGCTGAGTTTTCAGACAATGTTTTTGTGTACAGTTAACATGCAAATGAAAAATGCTGCTGAAATGCCATAAAAACACCATATAGATTCACTACACGTGCCGAATGGAAAACTGGCTTAATAATACTAGGTAATTAAAGTTTTCCAGGACTCAACTATTGATGACCTCAATAGCAGATCAGTGGGGTCCCATATCACCAACTCCACTGATGAGTTGCCCTAGTGCCCAGCGATGGTATGCTGGACATACATAACTAAAAACATTGTGCATGTTATTCAGGTTATCCTATCCTAGAATGTCTGCAGGCATTGTGAACACTGGCGTAACTATAGAGGATGCAGGGGATGCGGTTGCACCCATACCCAGGCGCCTTATAGGGCCCATAAGGCCTCTCTTCTCCAGTACTATGAATAAAGAATTATAGTTGGGGGCCCTGTTACAGGTTTTGCATTGGGGCCTGGGAGCTTCAAGCTATGTCTCTGCATTAAGGGTTTAATAGAAGGACCCCAAGATAAACTTTTGCACCCAGGCCCGTGAGCCTTTAGCTATGCCCCTGGTTGTGAATATAACTCTCACACTCCCATTTCTGTGCCTGATATATTAAAAGCATTATGTTACACTTAAATGTTTAAATCAAGCTTTTTAAACAGATTTTTAACTAATTTTTGGTGATTTTTTTTACATCAATTTATAGTATAAAATCCTGAAATCTTGCAGTTTTCACTCTGACAACTTCCTGTTCTGTAGCTAAAACTTTTCAGGAGTCATTTCATTATCATCACAGACAGGAATACAATGAAAAGTAACATCTATAATTCAGTTACATAGGATCCACCACTTACAATAGGGGAATGTAATTAAAACAATTACGTTTGCAGGCTGTGTGGCCCATGTTAGGTAGAACTTCAATAAAGTTGTAACTTTGGAGGTAAACATGTTGATATAATAGAAAAAGGCATTTAAGAGGACTTGTAGAGTCAACATGTTTTTTCTTGGTTTAAAATAAAAGCATGCAGTGTTTACACCTTACCGCTGGAGCCGATCACTGGCCGCAGCAGTCATGGTTCGTAGCTACTGGTATCACTGCTCCAGACAGCCATTGATAGCAGCTATCATGTGCCAGTACAGCACATCATTGTTCCAGTGACGTAAGCAGAAACTGTCAGAGGGCCATGCAACTCTTGGCACTGAAACAAGAGTAGGTGCCTATGTAGTTTGTTCTTCTATGCCATTAGCAGCCACAGTTGTGAATGTACATTTTCTCTCACCATTCTTGCTGAGTGAGTGAGCTTTTCCTAGTCTGATGTCAGAGCTGTGTCCCGCGCTCAATGCCAATAAGATGACTACTCCTTGCTGCTCCCCCTACCCTCTCCCAGAGTGTGGACCCCCCAAATGCCCTGGAGATATTTTTTCATGATTATTTATATTTAAGCAGTTACCATTGGACTTCATTTGGGTCATCTCTTCGAGTTTCTAGTGGACTTGATTTGGATCATGCACCTTTTCTAGTTATGTGGCTGGTACTGTGTGGTACCATTGTTTGTGTTATTTGAACTTCCTTGGTATTATTCCTGGATGTAGTTCTTCACAGCAGAGATGCAGGCAGTCAGCAGAGCCTACTAAGAAGTTGGGAAGTGATGAGCGATTAGTGGAATAATTGGTTTGTGTTGGTACTGGGCCGATTTCACAAACATCATTGTGAATCAGTATGGTCTATGCCGACTTCCGTTAACCCTTTCCAATCCACTGTCTGACGTCTGAAGACACTCTGATTGAAGGCTGTACAGCCCCGATGTCGGAAGACGTCCGTCAGGGTATTCTTACTGTATATTACTGGCCGCCCAATTGTTGGGGGCCTTTCTAGCATGTCCCATACCGCAGTACTGGCTCTAGCCAGCAGATGGCGCCATTGTATAATGGCAGAAAGAGAAAGCCCCCTAGGAAACCCTGAATCCAAAATTGGATTGCAAAGAGTTAAAGTCAATGGGAGTAAAATTTTGAAGAAGCAGCAGTTGCACCACCACCAGCAGCAACAACAGCACCTTGAGGGCAGAATGTGCCCCTTGTGGAAACATGGGAGCTGTAGCTTTATATTTCCATATTTTTCATTTTGGGGGAAGTAGGAGGAGGAACCACAGCAGAGGAAGGAGAGCAGCAGCAAAAGCACCACCACCACTGGCAGCACCTTAAGGCACAGTGTGGTCCTTGATATAAATCTATGCTCAGTCATATGTGAGTAAAAATTGCCAGCTTGCTAACTAATCAGTGGAATCTGCCATAGGGGGCAGTAGTCAGGTGAAATCCATGCCTGGTTAATTCTTATAAACCTCAAGTAATCCACATTGTCTGGTGAATGCCTCTGTCAGTTTTAGTACACCCTGCTGTGCTGAACACCCTTTCTGACAGCACACTAGCAGCCAGGCAGGCAAGCACCTCTAAAGTGTATTGTGCAAGCTCCGGCCAATCGTCAAGCTTAGACACCCAGAAGTCCAAGGGGCCAACGCCATGCCTGAGTACATCCACACAGGAGCTGACATACTCTTGGACCATCATGGAGAAGTGTTGCTAGCAAAAAAACAATCACATCACAGACTTATGAAATTAGGATTCACATAAAAAATTGCTTTATTTTATTTGGCAATAGAGGTTCCACATATAGACAAAAATATAATGTTCCACCTTAAGGCTGAGTTCACACAGGGCGGATTTGCCGTGGAAATCCCATCCGTAATTTTGCCATGGCAAATCCGCCTGTGACCGTTAATCCCGGGATTAGCCAGCCATGTGGACAAGATTTTTCAGAAATCTCGTCCACACGGGACGGCGAATCCATCGTGGCAAAGCCGGCGTTGTGGTGCGGATTCGCCGGCCGCAGCATGTCTATTCTTTCTTTTTTTTTCGCTGCGGCCGTGCTCTCCTCTATGGGAGCGCCGGCCGCAATGGAAAAGCGTTGCGGCCAAGCCGCTTCAAAACCCGTGGCTAAGTGCCATGGGTTTTAAAGCAGCACTTTCCTGGTGGAAATCTCTCGTTTTTTTGCTGCGGCCAAACCGTGAGGTTTCCGCCAGGATACGCCAAGTGGGAGCCCAGCCTTAGAGAGAGCTGTAGCAAGTTTTGGACTCTATCATGCTTTAACAAGTTACAAATAAAACATAATAATAAACGTATAAATGAATAATATACAGAGTGTACATATCAATGAAATCATTGAAATACAACAGTCTCAGTGACCACATATCAGTATTCTAGAATGGAAACTGTACAATACGATAAGATATCAATTCCTTGGAGTCCACATCCATCCATCTCTCTGGGAGCTTGCTGGTGGTATCCGCTGCATGTTGTTTCACAGCGTTTAACAAAGAATGACTACAGTTATTACATCACCTAGATTCATCTAATTTGCAGATATCTACAGCATCAGGATATAAAGCCCTGACTCTCCACTCAACCACTTACAATATTAGGGAGTCCAGAGCTTGAGCATGAAGCTATGCAGAGGGTAGGAAAGAGAGGCGAAAGGAGGGCCAGAAAGAGTAAGAGAGCAACAAAGATAAATAAAATTTAGGAAAAATTACAATGTATCACGCTGGGTGTATCTGCTGCTGATTTGGCATGACAAAATCCACTATGTGTCAATACACCCTTAGGGTTTAAGTGGATGGCCATGTTTTCGGAACGTTTTGTGGGCATGAAAAAAACTTGATGAATCAAATCCATTGATTTCAATGGTTTTGTTTTCACGATCGCATTTCTCGCGCGTTATTCCTCTGCGCAAGAAAAGATAGGCATTGCCCTATCTTCCTCGCACGTATCTCTTAGGTTTTGCCCTATCTTTCTGCTTCTTCTTTTTTTTTTACATGCGCAATAGCACAAAGCATGAACTGCAAAAAATAAGAGACTTTTGACTGGTTCATGCGCAAATAGCAGCGTAGCAGCGAGCGTATTTGTGCTTGCACTCGTCTGTCGAAGCCCTTAAGCTGCACTGTGGGAATCTGTTAGACACGTGTGAATAACACAAACAATATTTAACATGAAACTTGTCAGTGATCTCAAAGAGATCAACAAAAGATGTGAAGAGAAGAGCTGTTTTGCATGAGGGCCGTGCCATGGGTTACTTACCATCTAACCATTTACAAACATACAAAACCCAATGAAATGTTCTTGTTTGCTTGAAAAATGTTACTAACAGGTAGCTTATTATAGAGCTCTAATATGTAGCATATGGATTTGTATTAGGTCGGCTGTCCACGGGCGATGCGGTATCCCGCGGCGAATCTCCGCCGGTCAGCACTATCTAATAGATAGGCTGACCGCAGAGAATCGGGGCAATTCGCAGCATGCTGCGAATTACCCTCCGCGAGCGGAGAATCGCAATGATTTTACGCTCGTGGACAGGTGCCGGCGCTTTCCATAGCAAAGCGTTGGCTGGCGTGACTTGCCGGCGGTTTACCGTCGGCAAATAAACAGCCGTGGACAGGGGGCCTTAGGGCTGTCGTAGAGGTGCACGGGGTCTTTCCGCCACGTCCTTTTGTCTGGTTCATTATGAAAAAAATGGCATGTTGCATTGAACACTGTATGGAGGAATTCTCAATGCTTCTAGGGGAGAATATCTCCATATAATGCCCAACAGAACCGGTATGGCAGTGCACAATGGCTGTACAGTCTTTTAGGATTTTATCATGTTTACTAATTTGCCAAAATATGCATTTATTTGAGGACAAACATTTTTTTTGCAACTTTTTTAGTATTTTTGGGCAGAACAATGACCATATGCATTTTTAAGCTCAGCCTATTGCAGCTAAAAATCACGTAAAAGAAGAATAGCAGTGATCAAGTCCCGATCTAAATTAGCATTTTCTCATCCTTTCACACGGGCGGCGTCATAGCAAAAAAATATGAAATCCTCGCAATGACTTCTAATGCTTAAAAAGAGGCAGCTGTAATCTTTTTCCAGCGTTGGACTCAGCTAAACTCCCTGCCCCTCCCTTTTTTTGCAGCTCAAATAGAAACCTATGGGAGCCTCCAGTGTATCTCGTCAAAAGTTAGGCCAAGACCTATCTTATCACGCAGCGTATAAAATCAGTCGCTGTTTTCGATCGCCGATGTCCTGCTTTTCCAGATCCTAAAAATTGCTCACCCGAATGAATACATTAGAGTGGAATGTTTCAGGTGGTCGCGATTTGACGTGTCGTATAAATAAAACTTTTTTGATGCGTCGTTTGAATATGGGCATGTGCCTCAGGGGTGTATGTGCATTTGCACCACATATTTGCACAATGAGCATTGTGTATGTGCATGTTTTACTGTAATTTTTGTGCGCGCAAATCTTGGTCCTATTCATTAAAATGGTCAATTAGTGTAATTAGTTTAGTAGGTGCTCTTTTCCCTGTGCAAATGCACAGGAAAATGGAGCATGCTGCGTGTTTTCTTGGACGAACATCATTTTTAGTGCGTAATATGCTGCGCAAATACGTTTGTGGGAATCTTACCTGAGATAAAACACCATCTTAGTTTAAAAAAAAGCAAAAAAACAATAACACTTTCAGGCTACTTGATTTTGTTTTGCTTAGAGGAAATAGGACTTAAATTCCTCAGTATTAGAATTTGTGGATGGATGAAAACATTTCCAACAGCATTGATGTAATCTAAGTTGTTACTGGCCCAGCCCTGTAAATTCTTTCTAAATTACATTTATGCCTTTTACACACTATTTCGCCACCATATTATGAGGATATGGACTAGGGAGCTTCGTCACCACTACTGCAAAGGACTAAAATGGAAGCTTTTTAAATAATGTGATCCTTGATTTTTTTCTCAGGTTTTCTTAAAGGGGTTATATCAGAATAACTTGCTGATCGATGGGAAGGGGGGGCTAAGACTTCCACCAATCCCAAGAACGGGGTTCCTGTGTAGCCCTCTGTCTGTCACTACTGGCTTACTGTACCCCCTGTAGTGAGAGGAAGACTGAATGGAGTGCTGGTTATGTGCTGCCACTCCATTAATTTTCAATGGGACTGCCGGAGATAGCCAAGCGGCAAGAGATCAGGTATTTCTTTGAGCCTCATTGAAATGAATGGAGTGGTGGATGTGCATACTTTTCCGGCTCTCCATTCATTCTGATGTCACTGAATGACAGCTGAGAGCTGCCTTTGATTGGTCCCTGTGCTCAGCCAATCAGAGGCAGCACTCACCCATTCATGAATTCATGAATGGGTGAGTGAGTGCTGCCTCTGATTGGCTGAGTGCTGGGACCAATCAGAGGCAGCTCTCAACTATCATTCAATAGCTGAGAGCTGCCTCTGATTAGTCACAGTGCTCAGCCAATCAGAGACAGCCCATTCAGCAGGCGGGGATTTTGAATCCCCGCCTGCTGAATACTCCTCACAGCAGTGCAGGAGAAGAGCCAGCTGGACATGGCTGAGCCCCGGCAGGTAAAGAAAGAAGAGTATAGATTTTTTTTTTATTTCTATCAACATTTTTTTTTGTTTTTCAGGGAAGGGCTTATATTTAAAGCCCTTTCCTGAAAAACAAATACAGAATGCCGGCAGCTGGATCCCCTACCACAGCTGTCATCTGTGACAGCTGTGGTGGGGAATTCTTTATTCCCTGCAGGGATGAAGAATTCCTTTGCTGCATCTGTCACAGATGTGGCAGGTGCAGCAGAGAATTCTTTTTCCTCGTGGGGATGAAGGAAACATCTGCCGCAGAGGTGTTCTTCATCCCCGCGGGGACATGGCAGCGGCGGACAGGTAAGTATTTTATTTTTTTTTACACTAAAATTCTTATTTTCAGGGAAGAGCTTATATGTAAAGCTCTTCCCTGAAAAAAACAATTCAGGGGTGCCGGCAGACCATTGTCTTCAATGGAACTGCCAGCAGCAGCCGTGGCTCCATTGAAGAAAATGTGTGCATTCCCTATGGTGCACGCATGTCCTATCTTTACAGGCACGCACCTGTAAAACACGGGCATGTGAACACACCATAGGGAATGCATTGTTTCTAATAGAAGCGTGTTTTTGTGCGTACGTATGCACGCACAAAAACACGCTCATGTGAAGCTACCCTAAGTGTGCTCTTCATTCGTTTGGCTGCCTACACACTCTTAACGTTTAACCTTATTAAATATATGCAGCATCATTACCCTCATTTTTTGTTTTGGAGTTACCTCTTGCTTAATTTGTTTTCTCTACATGTTCATCTTTCATTGTAGTTTATGTATTCTTTGCCCTTATCTGTCTGTCTTCATGACTATAACTCTGCACGGATACGGCTATTCTTCATGTTTTATATACTTTTGCTCAGAATGATCTAGAGTTTTTTTGGTTTTTTTCATTACCCATTCTTAGCTTTTTATCGTTATTTTTATTTATAATGGAATAGGGTGGCTTGTTGAGATCTCATATGTTTTCCTATTTCACTCCTGCTGTCTTGCATTAGTTTTAGATTTATGCCCCCGTTTGGATTCTTTTCTTCCTCCTATCATGTTCTGATCATCTTTTAATCTGATATTTATGTTTTACCCTTCCTATTAGACATTCTATGTTAATCATGTGACCTTTTGAATGTTCAGCTAATCATGTTACTTTTCAAATGCCTGGGCAGGTGACAAGACACAATCACATGACCGCATGATGTCACCTTCATCCCGCGCTCTTTTAAGTTGGTGTTATGCATTCTTCAATAAAGGCTAGATGAAGGCAACGGTAAGGCGCTGAAACATGTTGTCCCCCAGCTTCTCTCTCCTGCCCTGTGTCCAAGTGTACCTGATGCCCGTTCTTTTTCCTATACTCCATTGACTGTTATTACGGTGGTTCAAGAACGCCTCCCCATTGCCTATTTTCCAACTTCCCTGGTACCAATATTCACTCACATTGCTTACTTTTTCGTCTGCTGTGTTACACTATGGAGTGCTGCTTTTATTTATATAGTGCATACTTACATGAGTTTATTTATGTTAGATTTTTATTCTAGGTTAGATGCAGAAAAAAACTATTGCAACATTTTTATTTACATAATTTACAGATGACCTTAAATAATGTGTTTATTGTACTGTACGGATTGTTATAGTTACAGAGAAACCAAACATGTCTACATTATTTACAGTTTTGTGATTTTAATTAATAAACTGTATTTTAAAAGTGTCTATTGTCATTGTTTTTTGTTCTTTAGTAACTTTACAGAGAAAATGTAGCTTTTACATTCTTCCTGTTTTTCCCACCTATAAGGTACTAGCATAAATGTTTGCCTTGTAGTTTGTAAACCGTCGCGGGCAGGTCCTCCCTCACTCTGTATCAATTTGTTATTTAGTAGATGTTTATTGTTATTTAGTAGATGTTTGTTGTTCCTGTTGTTTTATATATGTAATTTATTTACACCCGTGCTTTCATATGTGCCGTTCCCTGGAATTAACGATGCTTTAAAATAGATAATAATACCAGTATGTTTTGCCTGTAAAGTTTAGTCAGACATATTTTGGTCTCGGTATAACAGTACTTATCTCCACAATGGTTTGGGGTCTCAACACCAAAAATTATTTATAATTCAAGCTGTAACTCTGGAACACTAGAAAATATAGGGGATGGACAAAAATATGGAAAGACCAGACCGTACAAAGTGCATGAGATTTTAACCATCAGCACTGAGCTGCAACTTTGACCCCTGCTTGGCTGACAGCTTTTCTGCCAAATTTGTGTTTACTTCACCTCTTACCCTGCTCTGGGTGGTTTGGGGAGCCAGCTGGTAACAGCAGCTGAGTGGTTCAAACCTCTGACCAATGGAACCTTGATATCATCTGTCACATATTACCTCCACTTAAGTGACATGGGATTATAAATCATATTTCAATAGGACATGTACAAATCAATTTTAAGGCATGCATTTCATACAGTGTTTCCATATTTTTGTCCACCCTCTGCAGGTGAAGCAGAGTATTTCCAAGGTTGCTCAAGTTTAGTGACAGTTAATTACGTTTTATGACAGACACCCTGATTACAGCAGTAGATTACTTACTTGTTTTTTTCAAAAAAATCACTGTTTATCAGATGCAGTGAGAGAAGAATGCTGAATCATAGTACTAATGAACATTAGGCTCCTCCTGCCCTCCTGCGGCCGATTGACAGCTTTCTCGCTATAGTAAGTTATTTCCCTATCCACATATACAGCAAAATGACACATTTTTATTAGTAGCAATGCACTAATTCAGAATGTGACATGAAATAAAATAGAACCCCATGGACTACCACTCTATAGCTATATAAATCCTATAAACAATGCTAGGCATTGCCTCTGTATATTTTATAATCTTCCCTGCAATGAAATGCAAATTATGATTGAAAGAGTTCTGGGCAAATAGGAAATCATGTGTAGGTTATGTGTCATGTTGTGGGCTAAATAGTGGCACAAAGCTAGTAGAGACAAACAGCACTCTGCCTGAGAGACGTTTACAAGCAGAATTTGCACTGGAAGTAGGAACATCTTATAGAATTTTCTAGCATCTGTCTATTTTATAGGGAAAAAGGTAGTGAAAAGTTCTCTTTAAATTAATCTAATGTGAATGAATACTGCAGTACTTTAGAAAAAAGGATTTAAAATGTAAATTCAGACTATGTATGTGGGACATAATACTGACGGAACTACAGCCTCTTCTATGCTTAAAAAATCTGTGAAGATGCAGATGACATTTTCCTCTTTTCCTCTCTTTATGTAGGAAGTATGCCTCACCACACAAGATCGACCAAAATTGGAAAACTGCGCAAAGGCAGGGGATAGTAAAAAGAACTGTTACCTCTTTAATCCCAGCACCTCTGCACCAACATTTCTTCTCCACTGCTCCCCACTACTCTTGGTTTACAGGGCTGCAGTGGTGATTTCACATCAACAACATGTGACAGCTGCAGCCAATCACTGATAGTACATTAAGCCCCATTTACACCAGCCGATGATCACTAAAAAAAAATAGCTAATCAGCAACAGTTTTAGCGATAATCGGTGCGTCTAAATGTGCACCCATCATGCGCTTTTCGGGCACTGCTAGCTGATCGTTAAATTCAATCCGACCTAAAAATCGTCAGTCAGCCTTATCAGGAGTTCTCCTCTGGGAGTGCTGATAGCATTGTTTCCCCGTGGAGAACAAAGGATGTGAGCACAGATAATAACCTCGGGCTATTAACCGCATTCAGCTAAGGCTTCATTTGCACACTTAATTGCTATTAAGTAGCTGAGTAGCTACTTAATACTTTATGCAAAATGATCTCTCAAAGCTGTCACTCAAACTGTCGTTTGAGCGATCATCAGCCCGTGACATTTCTTCGATCCCAACCAAGTGTTGTCAATGTTTCTTTAATCCTGGCCACTAGAGCACACTGTCAAACAGCTGAGCACCTGCTCGGCCCAATGCAATGCTTATTCCACAGCTCCATAAAAACATGGCCCTTAACAGCTGGTATACAATGGCATATTGATAGTCATTAAGGGGTTAAATTGCGATTGGGGAATAGATCCCAGCCGGCTCAAGATTGATTCATCCTTTTGAGGTTGGTAAAATGAGTACCCAGCCTGGTTTGGTGGGGGATAATAAATAAATAAAAAAATACCTCAAAAAGTTGCGGAATAAGTTGGCGCTATACAAAAAACAAGATTTATTTTTTTGTTTTTCTGTTCCGCGGGAGCAAATATTGCACATGTTGAAATGCATCATGGTGGATCCTTCTTTCCGCATGTATCTGCCATCAGGAGAGAGCCAAGAAACCTTCAAACCTTCCCGCTGAAATCTGTAGCTTTGGCTGACTTCTACCTAATGTGTATGGTTAGATAATAACAATTACCGATGCTTTGCCACAACACTTATGGTCTAAAGACCCATTGTCATTAAACTAAAGGTCTACCCAGAAGTCGTCTACGTCCTAGGTGGACACTGCCTTTCATACGGCAGCGAACCAGAACAAAGTAAAAAATGCAGGGTAGAAATGTTGGCAGACTAATTCCAGCAGATGAGAGATGTTATATTCGTGGTTAATGGGTCAGGAATATATTTGCAGAATTTCTGCATCACATTGTTCGGCCTTTCTTTCCATCCTAACGTTCTTCTGGTTGTTAAGAGACAGACGCCCCTGTGCATCCAGCAACTGAAAGAGCACTTTTAAAATAGCTGTTGACCATGGTCTCTGAACTCACTCAGATATTCCAGCCCTCAGTCACATTTTAATTTTATCGAGAGGGCTGCAACTGCTCCAGAGGGCCTCTCGGAGGGGACGAAAACAACACAACTATGTTCTTTGCTTTTGCTTTGCTTCCCCACACGACAAACTAGACTTTATTTTGGCTTCTGTGAAACGTTGTAGCAGAGACTGACCTCTTGAGCAGACACTCTGTGAATATCACAAGCCCTCCTGGTTATTAGGGTCTCTGATTATTTACTGTAATATATTTGCCACTTGCTGATATATTGTTCCACTCGTGAGTTGCAGATAACCCTACAGTTTGGAGACAACATTCCGATCCAAGAATATAGTTTGGGTGCATGAAGCTTTCATAGACCAACCACACAGCGCCTGTCTCCTGGGAGCAGACTTGAGGATTCAGTAGAGCATTTTATCTGCTTTTCAGAATGTGTTTCTTCATATAAGTATCCAGACTGCACTGTAAAGGCCACAGTGACATTTGAAATATCAGATTAAAGGCTCAATACATCTAAACAACTGAGCATTTACAGACATCGAGTGCCCTGGTGTTATATCTTTTCTTGTTCTCTAACCATTGTCATGGTGTTGAACGATCATTTCATTCTAAGAGGGCAAGAAAATATTCATAGCAATCCGACTCGAGGGATTTTCTTTATGTTAGGAAATATATTTTCTTTAATGTGGATTTAAGCAGAAGCTTTTTATTCCGGAGAACATTTAACAGCACACTGCAATATAGTGAGTGAGATTCTGCAAGTCAATGCCTAGTATATCAGAAACAATCACATGCGATTTTCACATATCCGTATTTATTTGGAATTAACATGCAACAGGACATTATAATCAGGGTGGGAGGACAAAAGGGGCAATTTACTAGAGGTCTCCAATACTTCAGGCCTTGAAAACCTAGTTGTGTGCAAAACACTTTGAACAGCAAGAAATGAGAGTTTAAAAACTTCCAGCAATATAACATGTCTATGTAACAAGTTCAAGATATGACGCCTTTTATGGAATGGTTTTGAACAAGGTCAGTTAAAAAAAAGCTAAACTTTACTGATTGACAAAGAAAGCCATGGCAATAACATACAATAGTGTTATTTGGACACAAGGGGATAGGTTACTAATGATCAATGAACACTATAGCTCAGTCTGTACCCTATGAATAAGAAGCACTTAATGCTATGCACACACTTTTGGAAACACACAATCAATTTACAGTTTACCCTGACCAGGGGTGGGTAGATCATCAGATACTTTTGGAGGTGAGAGCATCCTCCTAAGCAACTTATGTCCCATTTAGATGGGACTGCATGAGCGCTGATGTCACCACTAAGGTTGTTAGCGCTCGTGCACAGTGTTTAAACAGGCAGATCACTGCTGGATTGCTCTTTCCCACTCTCTCTCTCTCTCATGCCCAGCTGCAGGTCAGCTCTGCTGTAGCTCTCACTGGCTGACTGAGTCTGTCTCCTTCCTGCACTCACTGAAACTGCTGAGCCACACAGAGTCCAAGAACAGGATCTCTCTTCAGCCAATCAGTGTGCAGTTCAGGTCTTGTCAGTCCATAGCAACAGAAGTCAGAGTGAACAAAGTCATGTGATCGCTCTCTAAAGGGCCTGGTAGGAACATTTGTATATATATATATATATATATATATATATATATATATGCATTTAACCTCTTACACCTACAGAATTTGTGATAAGTGACGTAATCATGCAGCTCTAATTAGTTTTTAGAATTAAGGGCAAGACTTTCTTCTCGTATGAAGATATGATGCCACATCTGGCTGGGTTACTAGCTAGAATAAATCTATTATTATTGCTATTATTATTATGACCACATATCGAGTATGGGATTAGACTCCACATTTTAAATAAGGATATAGGTGAGCGGAGGAGCGTTTAAAGGTGGGCACCCCAGATTAGCCCTGACCCTAGTCTTGTCAGCACTGCATCTAGCTCCTGCTCACTGTCTGTACTCAGACCAGCGACAGAGGAAGAAGTCTCCAAATTGCTCTTCTCTGCTCGCCACACCACCTGCGCTAGCGACCCCCTCCCCTCACACCTCCTCCGTTCCTTCTCCCCAGTGGTCATCTCCCATCTCACCAGTATTATCAACCTCTCTCTGACCTCGGGCATCTTTCCCTCTTCTTTCAAACACGCCATCATATCCCCACTGCTAAAGAAGCCGACTCTGGACGCGACTGATGCTGCCAACTACCGACCCATCTCAAACCTCCCCTTCATCTCCAAACTACTAGAACGGCTGGTTTACTCCCGCCTTGTAAGCTACCTATCAGAGCACTCTCTCCTAGACCCCCTACAGTCTGGCTTTCGACCTCAACACTCGACAGAAACTGCCCTTACAAGGGTATCCAATGACCTACTGACAGCCAAATCGAGGGGCGATTACTCCCTACTGATCCTCCTCGACCTCTCCGCAGCATTTGACACTGTTGACCACAAACTCCTCCTCAGTTTGCTACGCACCATTGGCCTAAAGGACACTGCCCTCTCCTGGTTCTCTTCCTACCTATCTGACCGCTCTTTCAGTGTCTCCTTTGCTGGCTCTACCTCCCCTCCTCTTCCCCTTGCAGTTGGGGTCCCCCAGGGCTCTGTCCTCGGCCCCCTTCTTTTCTCTATCTACACAGCCCCTATTGGACAAACCATCAGGAGATTTGGCCTCCAATACCACCTCTATGCTGATGACACCCAGCTATACACCTCTTCCCGTGACATCTCTGCACCTTTCCTCCAAAATATCACTAACTGTCTGTCCGCTGTCTCTAACACCATGTCCTCTCTCTACCTAAAACTAAACCTCTCTAAAACTGACCTGCTGGTATTTCCACCCTCCACTAACCGACCTCCTCCTGACATCTCCATCTCAGTGTGTGGCGCCACCATAACTCCTAGACAACATGCCCGCTGCCTTGGGGTCATATTTGACTCTGATCTCTCTTTTACCCCCTACATCCAAACTCTGGCCAGAACATGTCAGCTGCACCTCAAGAACATCGCAAGAATCCGCTCTTTTCTCACTCTAGACATGCTAAAAACGCTTACTGTTGCCCTCATCCACTCCCGGCTCGATTATTGCAACTCGTTGCTGATCGGCCTTCCCTTCACCAGACTCTACCCTCTTCAATCCATCCTGAATGGGGCAGCCAGGCTCATCTTCCTGTCCAGCCGCTACTCGGATGCCTCTGCCCTGTGCCAGTCACTGCACTGGCTGCCCGTTAAATACAGAATTCAATTTAAACTCGCCACCTTCATCCACAAAGCCCTCCACAGTGCAGCGCCCCCCTATATTGCCTCCCTCATCTCAATCTATCAACCAGCCCGGGCTCTCCGCTCTGCTAACAAAACCAGACTGAGCGCCCCTTTAATTCGAACTTCTCATTCCCGCCTCCAAGACTTCTCCAGAGCAGCAGCGGTCCTCTGGAACGCACTACCAAAGGCTACCCGAGCAATCCAGGACTCGCAGAACTTCAGGCGTGCTCTAAAAACGCACCTCTTCAGGGAGGCATACCGAATTCCCTAAACAAACCCCTCTGTACTCCACCTGATAACATGCTCCCTGACCTACTGACTGCAATCCCTGCTAGCCATCATAAACCGCTCCTGCAGTCATACTGTTTCTGCCGTCACACGGCTAAATGTCTGACCATTGTCTATGTGTATAACATCGCTCAGTCTCCACCTCGCCATACCGTGCACATCTCCAGCCCCTTTACCTTCTGTATCACCCCATTACTTGTAGTATGTAAGCTCGTTGGAGCAGGACCCTCACCCCTATTGTTTCCATCAATTGATTACTATGTAACCATGGTTCTGTAATGTTTGTACTTGTGTCTTTCTGTATTCCCCCTGTCTATGTAAGCGCTGCGGAATATGATGGCGCTATACAAATAAAGATTATTATTATTATTATTATTAGTATATCAGAAACAATCACATGCGATTTTCACATATCCGTATTTATTTGGAATTAACATGCAACAGGACATTATAATCAGGGTGGGAGGACAAAAGGGGCAATTTACTAGAGGTCTCCAATACTTCAGGCCTTGAAAACCTAGTTGTGTGCAAAACACTTTGAACAGCAAGAAATGAGAGTTTAAAAACTTCCAGCAATATAACATGTCTATGTAACAAGTTCAAGATATGACGCTTTTTATGGAATGGTTTTGAACAAGGTCAGTTAAAAAAAAGCTAAACTTTACTGATTGACAAAGAAAGCCATGGCAATAACATACAATAGTGTTATTTGGACACAAGGGGATAGGTTACTAATGATCAATGAACACTATAGCTCAGTCTGTACCCTATGAATAAGAAGCACTTAATGCTATGCACACACTTTTGGAAACACACAATCAATTTACAGTTTACCCTGACCAGGGGTGGGTAGATCAACAGATACTTTTGGAGGTGAGAGCATCCTCCTAAGCAACTTATGTCCCATTTAGATGGGACTGCATGAGCGCTGATGTCACCACTAAGGTTGTTAGCGCTCGTGCACAGTGTTTAAACAGGCAGATCACTGCTGGATTGCTCTTTCCCACTCTCTCTCTCTCTCTCATGCCCAGCTGCAGGTCAGCTCTGCTGCAGCTCTCACTGGCTGACTGAGTCTGTCTCTTTCCTGCACTCACTGAAACGGCTGAGCCACACAGAGTCCAAGAACAGGATCTCTCTTCAGCCAATCAGTGTGCAGTTCAGGTCTTGTCAGTCCATAGCAACAGAAGTCAGAGTGAACAAAGTCATGTGATCGCTCTCTAAAGGGCCTGGTAGGAACATTTGTATATATATATATATATATATATATATATATATATATATATATATGCATTTAACCTCTTACACCTACAGAATTTGTTCATTAAGGGCAAGACTTTCTTCTCGTATGAAGATATGATGCCACATCTGGCTGGGTTACTAGCTAGAATAAATCTATTATTATTGCTATTATTATTATGACCACATATTGAGTATGGGATTAGACTCCACATTTTAAATAAGGATATAGGTGAGCGGAGGAGCGTTTAAAGGTGGGCAACTAGATTATTCAATGGGATGGGTGGTCTCTCTTATAGTGAGGCTAGAATAAACAGGCTTGTTTAGCTTGGAAAAGAGACGTCTTTGAAGAGATCTCATTTACATGGATAAATATATGTATGGTCTGTCTCATATTTATTTACTCCATGGAGTATACAAAACACCTAGATTCCTGTTTAACACTGGAATGCGTGAAATGCCTTTATGCAATAAATGTAAGGCTAATTGTGCAGACTTAATACACATGCTGTGGACCTGTCTTGACTTAGTTTTGTAAAGGAGCGACAGACTTAACCCTTTCCAATCCACTGTCTGACGTCTGAAGACATTAGGATTTAAGGCTGTACAGCTCCGATGTTGGAGACGTCCGTCGGGGTTCCCTTACTGTAAATTGCCAGCATCTCTGCTGTCAGAGCCTATCCAACATGTCACTTCATGCAGTACTGGCTTTAGCCAGCAGATAGCGCCGTTGTATAAAGGCAGGAAAAGAGTAAGCCCCCTAGGAAAACCAGCATACAAATTGGATTGGAAAGGGTTAAAGGAGTTTTCTTGGCAAATACTATTGATGATGTATCCTCAGGATAGATTCACTAGTTGATCGCCAGGGATCCACTGCTTAGTGCTGTTAGTGCAGCGGGGCTGGATGTCAATCCTGAGCAGTGGATCCCCTGTGATCAACTATTGATGACCTATCGTGGGAATACATCATCAATAGTAAAAGCAACAAAAACCTCTTTAATTAAAACAGTTTACAGAGCCAATATTGGGTCAATGCCCTGTGTGTGCCCTAGTATACAAGATCTTCCTGTCCCTGACCTGTTCAAATTAGTTGTTGCTAGAAATTATACATATTCCAGAAAAATTAGAAATGATATATATTGCACTATAATGCTTAAAGGGCCACACAGTGGAATTTTTAATAAAGTTAATTGGCTTATAATTATGGAGAAATGTATGTACAAAGAGAGGTAACAGAAAGAAATTTTATGGAATGTGATTGTCTTGGATGGCTGAATCTGAATCTGGGCTAGCTATGACTCCATGACTCAGGATAGACTTTTCTTTCTTCCACTACATAGGGAGGATAAAATATTATTCTGTTTTAAGGCTGATATGGTAATATTAATTGTTTTTCTACTGCTGTAAACATGTTTCCACTATCTTTTGTAAGTAAAGGGCTTTTCCGGAATATTGATGACCTGTCCTCAGGATAGGTCTTCAATAGTTCAATGGCTGGGGTCTATCGTTTGGGACCTTGACCGATCAGCTGTTTAGGTGCCTGCTGTCATGCGCAAAACACAAGGTATGGAGTGGAAGTAGACAGCTCCAACACCTGTGTAGTGCTGGTAATAGCAGGCGTAGTTCCCATTAAAATCAATGACAGCTGCGCCTGCAATCACCAGCAGCTGCCACTACACAGGATTCGGAGCTATCTGCTTCTGATCCATGCTCTATTTTTTCCCAGTGACAGTGGGTGCCCAAACAGCTGATCAGCTGGGGTTCCAAGCAGTAAACCCAAGACAATCAACTATTGATGACGTTGGATAGATCATCAATAAAAATAGTCTGGAAACCCCCCATAAAACTGAATGTTAACCAACATATGTCACCAATTCTAGAAAATAGTGATGCACTATGTAGTTTGTTTTTGTTTGTTCATTTGGAGTTTTGCTCCGTATATCACTTTATAGTGAGAAACCTTTTCAATAAAAAATACACGATTAAAAAAATACATGTGTGGTCAGTACAAAGAAATGACACCGGATTTGTTCTTCCCAAAGACTGTACAAAGGAGTAGGGGATATTCTTTATAGGTAGAAGAAAGGCAATTAAAGGGGTTGTCCAGTTGCAGACTATCAATGTCCTATTCTCAGGCTAAGTCGGAAATAGTAGATCGGCCAGGGTTTCATCACCAGTGATCGCTGCCAGTCAGCTAAAATCTGTACCAATGCACTGAGCTGATTTGTGCCAAAAGCAGACAACTCCATTACCAACGCAATGGCTAGGCTTGGTATTACAGCCTAAGATCCCACAGAAATGTATGAGAATTTTGCCTGCAATACTAAGCCTAGCCACTGCAGCTGGAACGGAGCTGTCTGCTTCCTGCACAAATCAGCTATGTGCACTGGTCCGGTGAACAGCTGATCAGCAGGGGTTCCGGGTGATGGAACTTCACCGATCTACTGATCATGGCCTATCCTGAGCATAGGATATCAATAGTTTAAAAATGGACAGTATCTATATAGAAAAGGCTACTTTACAGTTACAGTAGTCAAACTAAGGAAACACTGGACCAAAGCGTATTTAAAAAATAGCTAGTATTAACAAGTGGTATTTCGGGTCATAATTAATCGAAAAAGGTTGAACTTGATAGACTTTTTTCAACCCATGTAACTATTGTAGGGTCACTGAAATAAATGGCTGCCAGATACTCCAAACCTGCTTATCTCTCATTTGAACAAAAAAATAACCCTCTTATTATGTGACATTTTGCAAGAAAAAAACCTCCAGATTTTTTGCTCCTGTGTATCTCCTATATATTGCCTATCTAGCATGAGAGAAAAGTCTGTCCTACCTGCCAATACAAATGGGATCGGCTGACGATCTCATGTATATGTGGGCCTATTGATGTCAGTTGTCTCATACTGGTTTATCTCCATCTGTCTATGGATATAAAACATGTCCTTGTTGCACAATGTGTGCTTGTTTACGGTGGAGCCAGCAGAAATAGCTGTCAGCTAATTGAGCATTCAGCCAACAGCTATCACATGTGTATGGCCCATAAGGCAAGCCATGCAAATGATCCTCAGGCAGCCTTCCTCTTCTAGAAAAACTTTGAGATATTTTTCAGAGGAAGCATTGTCTAGAAGGTTTCTCTTCTTCCTCTTGGTCTAATTTTAAGGAACATGTGTTTTGTAATAACTTATCACACCACTGTTTTCCTCTATACATATTCTGACACTGCGACATTGACATCTGATTGTATAGTTTGGTAGCAATCACTGAAAGCTGATCTTCTACTAAAAAGATGTTTAATATTTGGCTATGACATTTTAGAGTTATGGATATCTCACAGGTCTCCTGGATGGATGCTACAGGCCATCACTAAAGAGCAAGCGGAAGAGGCTGTGAAGCATTTACTGTAGGGAGCCAAGAGCACTTGAGTGTGATTGACTGCTCTCGGGGCATTTACATGAGGAGTATGCACCAAACTAAAGGCCCATTTAGACACAACGATTATCGCTCAAAAGATGTCTTTTGAGCGACTTTTGAGTGATAATCGTTGTGTCGTTTAGACCGCAAGATGATCACTCAATCGTTGAGCGATCACCTTGCGTTCCAGAGGATGCAAAGAACAAGGGAGGGTGGGCGCTTGTTCTCTGCATCCAGCTGTTCCCTGCTGGGACGCCCGGCTGTCATTCAACCGAGCACTCGGAGCGGAGGATGCAGAAGACAAGCGGGGGGTCCCCACTTGCCTTCTGCATCCAGTTGTTCCCCGCTCCGAGTGCCCGGCTGTTATACAGCCCAGCGTTCCGAGCGGAGGATGCAGAAGACAAGCGGGGTGTTCCCACTTGTGTTCTGTATCCAGCTATTTTCTGCACGGAGCGCCTGGCTGTTATACAGCCAAGCGCTCCGTGCAGGGCATGTAGACCAGAGCTGGACATCTGTGCTCTTCATACCCAGCCTGTGATCAGGGAGTGGGATACAGCTGAAACAATAGTATCAGCTGTATCCCACTGTGAATCCCTGATAAGACTCATCGTTGTCTTTCAGCAAGCTGAAAGACAACAATTAGCGATGGTTTAACGAAAATTGCACAATGTCATGCAGATACACACAACGATTATCGCTCAAAAGATGGCTTTGAGCGATTTTTGAGCGATAATCGTTGTGTCTAAATGGGCCTTTAGGCTTCACTTTCATAGGGATGTTGATAATGAAAGGTATCTTTAAACTGCATTTCAGGTCTCCGACCAGGCATCAACAATTTGGTAGGGTCAACATTATTGTCAGATTCCTTTTTAGAAAAGCATTGACCAAAAGCATTATGGTCTAGTTGTGCACGGTGCGTGAAGGAAACACTATTGGATATCTCTACCTTCTTAGCTCACATCATGCAACCATAAACACTAATTTGCACCATAGCAATTAATATTACTGCAAACAAAACTTTTATTCTTCCAGTGAATATTAGACAATGGCGGGTGAGTTGAGGAGCCAGTAGCTCATGAATATGAAGGAATCCAGCTCTCAGCTCACTCTACACTTGATAAAGAGTGACTTTTACGAAACCCGCTATGAAAAAAAGGAAGAGAGAGCACTAGAATCAGGGTCTCTTCCACTACTTTATTCGGCTTTGGCTAGGGCAGCATAAACCTAGTAACCTTTAAAGTGGGAAACCTACTAATAAGACGAAGATGTCTGAAAGACTTAAAGGCTATAGAAACCTTTGATATGAAAAATCAATACACACATATCTTACTGATACCCTTCAGAAAAAAATGATGCCTTTATCTTTTTTTGCATTGAGCTTTCCTTCTTGTACATTTAGAAAGCTTCATACTTGGTTTGCAGTCGCTCCTATATTCAAGTTTCGAGATCAGGGGCATTCCCAGCATTGATCAGTTGGTCTATATCTTGAATGCACACAAACTCAGCTTACCCTCCCCTCTCCTCTTTCAGAGGCTGTGTAGCATAACCACACTCACTCAATACTACACAGATATCTCTCCACCTGTTTCATCCTATCTCTGAATAGCTGCTTGTAGCTTCCCCTCAATGCTGATAAAAGCAGAAAATTCACCTTGAGTGAATTAAGGCCGGCTGTCATTGTAGCTTTCTCTGTTCTTCTGCTTTCCTACCATATAGCACTCAGTAATAGCTTAGTTAAAGGCAGTGAATGCAGGTTCACAAGAGGGAAGCAGGCTAGAGGAGGAGTCATCAGTTTACTCTGACAGAATTTGCTAGGATTTCAGTCATCCAGTCTGCAGTGCATAGAAATCAAACAATCAGAAATTTTTAAATAAAAAACAATTACAAAAGTCTTCATTTCCAAAAACATTGATTTAATGAAAAAAAAAAACAGTGCAAGGGTGTACATAGCCTTTAATAACAGGCAGTGTGGGCGTTTGATCCTTCTCATCCTCGTTTTTTCAAACTCTAACTTCAACATTCACAGAGAACAGAATTCCGACCACCCGGTGATGAATCAATCCACTGATCAATGTTCCCCATTCTTCCAAATGAAACTATGATCTGGTCATATACTGCACAAATCTCTTTGAAACTACTGTCAAAAAAGATGAGTACAACCCATTATTTGCTATGCATGTATTTACATAGGTGATTTTTCTCTTGCAGTGATGCTGCCTGATCTTAAATTCGCAGCATGTTCTATTTTTCTGCCAGTCTACAGAAATATCGTCCATTATTTCCAATGGGTGAGAAAAAAAAATCGCATTACACTCGCATAGAAAATTGCAATCTTACAATGTGATGTTGGACCGATATTGCGTTCGCCCATGCAAATACGACTTTAGAGGCAAGGATAACTTACTGAATGGTGCCATAATCCCTCATTTAGGGTGGTTTCAGCTGGCCGTATGCGCAACTGTGTGACTGAGGCCTTAGATGCATTTTGTGGAAAAATATTCCATACATGTGAAATGTCCCTCATATCTCCCATTACTCCTATTTATTTTTGGCTTTGGCTAAAGAAAAGGCTGTATGCAGCATAAATGATAAACGATGAGCTGACGGATCATTGTTTAGTGTAAATAGGAGCTGTTCAGTATTGAATGGTCGCTATGTTAAGTCAATGGAGAGGGGCAGGGGAGAGCTAGGAGTGAAATCTCCTGCAGCCACCCGCTGTAAGCCAGCAATATTAGCTTCTGTGCAGCAGCATGAGAGCTAGTATGTGCGGAGACAAATGTTAGGCATCATTTCGTCCAAATGGGCCTTTAGATTCGTCTGGCATGACTTGCTTGTTACAAACCCATGCTGGCTCTGGTTAATTACTCCATTCTCATCCAAGTACTTGCATACCTGCTATTTAATCATTTGTTCACAGATCTTTCCCGGTATAGAAGTCAGGCTCACAAGCCTGTGGTTTCCTGGATCCACCTTCTTCTCTCTTTTGAAGGTAAGGACAACATTTGCCCTTTTCCAATCTTCTGGGACTTCTCCTGTTCTCCAGGAATTATCAAAGATTATGGCGAGTGGTTCAGCAATTACCTCTGCTGCTTCTTTTAGTATCCTACGATGTAATTCGTCTTGTAGTGGCCCAGTACATGCTTTCCTCGCCCCCTCCATAATGTCATACATGTATGTCTTATGCAGACGCTCTGTACAAAACTGTCTTGTCATTCTTTTATGTGTATTGCAGCAAATGATGGGTTAATGTCTGCAAAATGTGAGCTGACTGTCTGTAAAGGTATCAATTTCTACCTTGTCACATGGTATGAGAGAGGCTATAAATGTGAGTGATTGAGAGAGAGGGAAAGGAGTTCCATCTTGTCTTCCATCCTGAATTCCATCTGAGAGAGCAAAGCACAGAGGCACATGGGGGCACCTTCAGCCCTCATGTGTTGAAGATGGAAGAGGGGGAGAGATTTCCCGCACGTAAGGATAAGCATGAGCAGTGAGTGAGCCCACCCCAGAAAGAGAGGGACTATGAGCCAGTCCTAAGTCTTTCCTACATAAGGCCCAGCGCAGAGGTACTCTTCTCAATTGTTCATGCCCAAGTGTCGTGATGTCTGGGACCGCTGTGTCTATATATATATCCTCCTGATCCTTCCTGCACTTGGAGTACTGTCTATTTATGCAGTGTAATGTTGGAGTGTTTATTCAAGTAAAGTTATTCCAGGCCCTGACTGTTCCCGGGGACCTGCGGTATTCTACTCCTGTCTGTGGCTCGCTTATTTCCCTGCCAATGTTCATGCCAGGGAGAACTGGAACTGTGGCATCACACGTGACAACCGCAATCCCTGTTCTACCATCTATTGGGCATCCCTACCCTAGGGGTGTCCGTAAGAGGCCCAGCGCTGCCCTGGCCTTGGCTGCGTGCGTCCCTCTTGGAGGGAACGTGGTAAGTGCCACCGTGACAAGCCAGCATCTTGCCCTCCCAGCTCTTCAGCGTATGCCATGTGTCCGGAGTCACCCTGTGGGACGCTGCAATTTGAACCTAAAAACTGGAATTCATTTCAGTTAGCTATGTGATCCCTCACCATCTCTCTGCTTATAGAATGCCTGCATTGTTTTATTCCCCCAATAACACAGGGAAGATCAGCTTATGTTACATTTACTTCCTGAGAGAAAACAGATACGAAACAAGAATTTCAAAGTTTGGCCTTCTCAACAGCATTTTAAACCAATTCATGATTTTTATCCTGTAAACATCCTATAGCATCCTTGACTTTTCTTTTTATGTACTCCCAAAATCCTTTGTTATTGCTGCTGCGAGCGTATTTCCGCAAACTCTCAACTTTAGGAGCTCTTAGGTGCATCTTGCAGAAATATTCCGCACGTGTGATAGGCCCTTTAAACGTTGACCAGGATTAGAAAAACACACCTGCATGCTTCCAGAAAAAGCACAATGCCTGTGTATGGGTTGTGCTTAGTATTGAAGCTTGAGTCATACGGAGTGAATGTGAACGATCTGCAATACCACACACACCCTGAGGACAGGTGTGGCACTGTTTTTGAAAGAAAAAACTATGTTTTTCTAATCTTATACAACACCTTTAAGGTACTTTTAACACGGATTGTCCACAGGGCAGAAGCAGATTTAGTCAATTTTGTCAATCAGTGTGAATTTTGTTGCTTTTTTAATTGCAGAATTGTATCTCCTGTAGGTTAAAAATCTGCAACAACAATTCTACAAGACGCCCTTAATTTCATAGCAGAAAGCTTTTCCGCTGTGGAATTTAATCTTACAATTTTGACATTAAGACGCCTTGATTTTAACAGGTGCAGAATTCATGCCCCATAGGGATAACATTGTGATGCAGAAATGTCCACGTGGACTAATTCTGTCCCTTGTGAAAGGTCCCTACTAGGGATTCTGAAATGTATTTGTATTATGACTATCTGCCAATGACCTTGAGCTACATTTCAGTAAACACAGCTGATTTGGGAAACTCTGCACAGTGTTTTTTGTAGCATTTTTCATCGACACAAGATTTCTTTCCCATTTTCTTCTCCTTCCCTCCCTCCCTCCCTCGCTTCATTTTTTCTCCCTCTCATCTCTTATCCAAAGTAGCAATTAATTTATTGTCTGAATTTTTGGAATATCAGTTTAATAACAGAACATGGCAGTCACATTGTGTGCAGGCGGGTGATGCCCTTCATACAATTAACTTCAAGAACAATCAGAAAAATAAACAGAACTAATAATACAGAACCGAAGGAACACAGGTGGAATGCAGACAATCCACACGCAGGCACATAGTGATCTCACAGCACAAGCTTTCCGGGGGAAGATTCCAATCACATAACACTTTATATTGACTTTTTAATATAAACAATTTATCATTCTGAAGAGCCAACCTGATGGAATAGCCAACAAATACTCATAGGTAAGGCGAGCAAGCCAGCACTGCAATTACCGTGCAAGAAACACCTTAAATGCATTCTTTCTTTATGACCACTTAAGCTCTTCACTTCACAGTTTTTGTATTCTACAGAAAAGGGATGCAAATGTTTGCTTTATAGCTGTACGGTAATCTCTTTTTGAAGAGGACTTTTAAAATATCCATGAAAAAAATAGACATTTTTTTAAAGACAGTTCCAAAAGTAGCACATAGGTTTTTAACAGTGGCCAAAAATGTAGAAGGCTGTGCTATTCCGAAACTTCTGAAAAAAATATCCAGATGTATTTGGTTGATGATAATAAATACATTCCTTAGAAGTTAATGAAAATATTTTTTTTTTATGGCTAAGGCTACATGGCGACTTTAGCCTGAGCACAGGTCATGTGACCAACGATCGCTGCGTAGCCCTGAGATCTCGCAATCTCAGTGAGGTCAATGGGGTTGTTGTGTGACTGTAGTGACCCACAGATTGTATTTTTTTCTGAGCTGTGTGTTGCGGTTGTGGCAACTTGTGAGATGCACCACGAGCCCTTTCACTGCAAGGTCAGTGCAAGGTCATAGGTCTACACAGCAACCTTCGGTCATATGCAGCCTATATGAGATTGACTAGTGTGGAGTAAAAAATTCAGCTTTGATTCCATAATTTTCCTGGCACACAATTTTATTATTCAGGATTCTTTAACATGAAGACCTTGCAAAAACATCTCATATTTCTCAGTTTTTAGGAACTCTGTGGTTATAGTAACATGGCTTTTTGCCACAGTTTTTAGTGCAGATCCACATGCAATATTTGCCCTGTCAATTGCTGGAAACACGTTTGTCAGAACGAGTTCATTGAAATCAATGGCTTCACCTCATCACATTTTCGGGCGTAATTTTCGTGCGCGCAAAGAGCACTGCGAACATGTTCACCTGTTTAAGCCTTTAGAGTAGGACTGATACAACACCATGTGCCTGTATAATATACAGCATATTTACAGGGGGGGGTCTTAAAAGTGTAGAAACACCCATATAGAATGAAAATGGTTCAGCACACGGTAATCCAATTTTATATACAAGCTGCGGAGCAAGTGGGAAATTTGTTAAGCCATGTGACCAACACGACAGCCATTTTGAATGCTGCCGTCTTGGATTTAGCTCTAATTTTTCCAATGGGAAGGTAAGTGTGTAATATATCATATTGACAGAGAATTTCACTAGATAAACCACAATCTGGACAACAAAAAGTCATTACTGATGAAGCATTAGCAACAGCTATTCTGGGCTCTTGCTTGGTTCATCATCGGCAAAACCTGTTTCTCAGAATTTGACAAAACGTTCGGCAACTGCACTGTGGGTAATTGGGTGATCTAATGACAATCTAATGCTTTCGAGGACAACCAGTATCTTCGATGGGTTAAACAAGGATGGCCATGTTGGTTTTAACATACCTGATCATTAGTTCACCAGAAAATACACCGAAGCAGAGGAGGCTGCTTGTCTCCAGCTTCCATGGCAATAAAATTGAACTATTGATTTTTTTCTAGATAAAAGCTCCATATACACAACAAGCTTAGTATACACTTAACAATTTTTATATTGTGGGAGGTATGTGTTAAGTCATTTCAAACATCCAAGTCCTGCTACTGGAAGTGAAGACCTGGAGGTAACCGGGTGATGGAGTTCCTGGGTCCCCAAGTTGGTGGATGCCCAGAAGTAGTGTTGAGCAAACCGAACCAGTTGAACGTTGCTTGCTAAAAGTTCGGTTTGCACCCAAGCTGAATGGAGGAGGAGGGGACAGAAGAGGAACAGGAGGAACGGTGGCTCAGTGGTTAGCATTGTAGCACTGGGGCCCTAGGTTCAAACCTGGCCAAGGGCAATATCTATATAGAGTTTGTATGCTGTCCTTGTGTTTGTGTGGATTTTGTCTTCATAATAATCACCTTTATTTTCATAGTGCATGCATTTATTGAGGAGAAAGAAACAGAAGCATGGTGGCTCAGTGGTTAGGACTGCTGCCTTTTAGCTTGCAGTGCTAATCCCTGAGCCTCCTCGTCCTCCTCTTCTTCTATTCACTCATCTCTGTCTAGGAGAGTGTGCCCCTTGTTCCCTCCCTGTAATCCAGGCCTGGATATATGGTTTATAAGAAGTGCTCTTTAATCTCATCCAAGAGCCACATCTTCATATAGTTTGTATGTAATTCCTATGTTTTCATGGTTTTCCTTTGGCTTCTCTGGTTTCCACCAAACCGCCAAAACTTACAGATTAGTTAATTGGCTTCCTATGAAATTCTCTCTAGTCTGCACGCATTTGAGATTGGGAAATCAGATTGTCAGGCTTCCTTAAGACATGGACTGAAGTGAGTGATGACAATCTCTGTTCAGTGCGAGGAATATATTGATGCCACATAAGCAATCAGTAATATTCTGTACATGTATCATATTAGCGTCCTTGGTATATGTCACCGCTATGTAACTAGTAATATTTTTCACGAAGCATGTCAGACACGACTAATTAGAACTTCCATTTACCAAACTGCACTTTTTTCCTCGGACACAGTTTTTACATTCGGCCCTCCATAGTCCCTTTATATCATCTTATCGTCCCAAGGTTAAATAATGTCCATGCCTGTTCTGCTTGTTAAACATATTTGGATTGTCTTCTCTATAATATGTCCTTCACACAATGACTTTGTATATAAAGTTCTTTTTTCTTTGCTGTGAGCAACTGGCAGCGGTGGACAATTTCTGCAGTTTTCTTCCTAGGGAAATAGATGCTCATTGATTCAGCCACAGCTATTTGCTCACAATGTAATGGTTTTGTTGTAGCTTTGTAGAGGCCATAAAGTAGCTCATATAATATAATGTACAGATGATAAAAGTCAGAATGTTGTTTATGCATTTCAACAGACATATCCTGCCATGCTTATTTTACTTTTATGTGTATTATTTAACTTGTGTGCCCTGACTATAATGTGGGTCTTTGTGTTAGTCATTTTCATAATGGAGCTTATACAATGTAATCATTGAGCATTAGTTCTTGTTCCCCTTTGTGGTTTTCTTCATAATGTCTTTTTAATATTTTTAGATGTAGAGGAACATTACGTCTAAAGTATACACTATAATAACAATCTTTATATAGCACCAACATAATCCACAGCACTTTACAAATCAGAAGGAACATGTGCAGATACAATAAGGCATGACATAATGGTAAACTAATAAAAAACTGGACAATAGGGACCAGGTCCCGCTGACATGAGCTTGCAGTCTATGAGAAAATAGGGGTAACAAAAAAGGTAAATGTTCTTGTTCTGTACAGCAGTCCAGCCTATATTAGTATACATTAACCTGCATGTGAGCTAGTCACCAACCCATATCAAAGTGCTAACGACCACTTGTCCCTCTTTCCATGTGTGACGTGTGAGCACCTCTGAATGGCAGTTACCGGCTCTTATCTCCGCCCCTTGATCACATGACAGTGACATCATCACAGGTCCTATATCCTTGTGCACTGAATGAGAGATTATCGGCGAACTACATTCCCCACAAACCCCGGCAGCCTCAGTTGCTATGGATACAGCAGTATTCAGTTTGGCAGTTTGTAGTTCGTTGTGAGACAGCTGAACATCTGTGTGGAGACTCCAATAAATGACACCACACAAATGTACACGTACATAGCTGATGGCGCATATTGACCAACAACATTGAAGCATAGTCCTTCACCACTATCTTCACATCTCCTCAATGTGATATCATGTCATCCCAAGTGCTAATGCCACCAACACCAGTCCAGCCTTCATCTAATCGTGAACCATTGTCCACTGTTGAAACAAACATGTCAGCACAGATGGTTCAACGCCACCGTAAAGCTAATGCAGCTTACATGACACAGCGACAAGCCACAATTTCACCTCAGCCACCAGCTTAAGTTTGTAAATTTCTGCAGCTGATAAGCGAAAGCTACAAGCGAACATGTCTCCACAGTGAGCTGAGGAAGTTCATAAATTATGTGCAGCTTATATGCGAAAGCAATGAGCAGAGCAGTGTGTGTGTAACGTGCATGTAGCAGAGCAGTTTGTGTGTGTGTAACATGCCTGTAGCAGAGCTGTGTGGCGCATTGCACCACTAGAAACACCGGTACTATAATTTCCTAATAATTAGTCTGTGTATATACAGATATGAAGTGCATTAGGGTGGGTGGGAAGATACTGTCGAAGATGGATTAAGTTCTAAGAGTCTGTTTAAACCTGACGATTTGTCGTTTGAACAAGCGAATGACGCCATAATTAGTGTGTTCTCTTGGGCAGCCTGTTTATCTAGGCAGATCTATCGTTCGCTCGTTCAAGCGAGGAATCAGTCATTCAAATTCGCTGTATATATGAATGAGAATGACTAAAGAATCAGTTTTTAAACCAAGTGATAAGTGAACGAACCAACGATAGTGTTTATGGCTCCATAAAATGAAGAACAAATGAAAAGCGTATGATTTATCAATCTTTGTTCAATCGTTGGCTGCATTTACACTAACCGACTATTGTTCATTTTCGCTCGTTTGAACGATTTTTTGAACGATAATAGCCCCATGTAAAAGGACCTTAAGGGAGAATGCAGAAGATGGGTAGACGAAGAAGAGTTAGATTAGGAAATGTAATCGGTCTTCCAAAACAGTTGTGTTTTTAGGGAACACTTTCCAAATTAACCAGATTGTCATCATTGGTGGTACAGTGATTAGCCATACACATAAAGGCCCTTGTAGACACAACGAGAATCGCTCAAAAATCGGTCAAAGCCATCTTTTGAGCAATTTTCGGTCTGTCTAAATGCAAGGACATCGTATAGTTTTCGTGCACAAGTCATTGATCACTGAATTCTAGCTTGCTGTTATCAACGGAGCTGGCTGTTATCAGCCGGCTGCACTGATAAGATTCTCTGTGCCTGTGTCCTGCTGTGAATTCACAGTGGGGACACTGGCAGTCAGAGTGGAGAACACTACAGCTGCTTCTTTATGCAAAATGGCTGTATTCTTCTATTAGCGGCCGTGGCTGTGTCCTGCTCCGGCTGCATATTCTATAGTAGCTACTTAGCTACTATAAAGCATGCAAAGATGATCGCTCAAAACTGTAACTCAAACTATCATTTGAGCGACTTTTGAGCGATCATCTATAAGTGTAAATGGGGCTTTAGATTACAATTTGCTAGAATGGGGCCCATCACTTCTTCATCAACTTCAGATCATCAACATACAACATACTAGACTAAGCTGGAAGAACAGAGAAAAAGTAAAAAAAAAAAAAGAAAACAGTGGAGTTGCACACAGTAGCAAATGATCGGCTGTATCTTCCCAATTATGACATACACAGGTAGTTTCAGCCAACCACATTAAAAAAAAATCAAACTTGACAGAGTAGTGAACCCGCGCTCACAAGAGGAGATTTATAATTGAACTAGTTAAATAATTCTATTAATCAACTCTTTTAAAAACATAGACAAAATAGATGGGACTCACCGGGTGTGGAGCTCGTCTGAAGTGACAGGGCTCCACACCTATGGTCCAGGATGACAGTCAAATATCCTCATAGGTTGTCCTGCTCTGTTGGTATTTAGTCAGTAGAGCGGCATGGGAAGGAGATCCGAGATTTGTAGGCCTCGATAACAAGCAATGTAATCAGAGTCAAAACAGACCAAAAAACAATCCTGCTTATAACCAAAATCTGGATAAATAAAGTGGAGTAAAACCAGGACAGCTAGATATATGGAAAGAAGATGGTGGCAGGTAGTCTTCATTCAAGAGGTTTATTTACATAAAGTATAAAATAATATATACCATGGCAGCGTGTTTCAGTGTGTGCTGTTCGCCATTTTTCAAGCCTGGTCAGGCTGCCATTGTATATATTGTTTTATAAAAAAAAACAGATATCAGAAGGTGGCGCTCCAGTGGGGAGAGATGGTATTGGAATTTAAAAGTGATCAAACAATAAATTTTAGACACACCCCGATGTAACTGGACCCCCGAATTTTGGTCTCGGTACGTCAAAGGATCCAAGTAGGCAAGGTACACAATCATGCTCCAGTGATTATAATCAGCTGGATATTCTATAGAATGCACTGGTCTTATCGACATCCCATCAGTAGAGCGTCATGGACTTGCTCTAGACATGTATATACCAGAGAACGGAAAAGAAGACTGTATAAGCGAAAAAAATCCAGCGCTCCAGTGATAGTACTAAATAAATTCAGTAGACTTACTTTGCAGGGGTGCCTTGTCCTCGGCACCCCCCAATCCCAGAAGGCATGTAGTTGAGCCAAAGGTGCAGGAGATGTTCCAATAATAAATATCTACTATTGTGAAATTGGAACATCTCCTGCACCTTTGGCTCAACTACACGCCTTCTAGGATTGGGGGGTGCTGAGGACAAGGCACCCCTGCGAAGTAAGTCTACTGAATTGATTTAGTACTATCATTGGAGCGCTGGATTTTTTTCGCTTATACAGTCTTCATATATTGTTTTATACTATATGTAAATAAAACTCTTGGATGAAGACTACCTGCCACCAACTTTTTTCCATATATCTGGCTGTCCTGGATTTGAGGGGGAGTCCAAACCCTCAGTGAAGTAAGTTTTACTCCACTTTATTTATCCTGAATTTTGGTTATAAGCAACTCAAGAATAGTTTTTTTTGTCTGTTTTGACTCAGATGACATTTTTTGGCAGAGAATAGCTTGCTCTCAGCCATCACTTGTCTACAATTTTCAAACAATGGTCAGACAAAATGGAATGCTTTTACCAATTTTTTTGATGGGCAGCTTCAGATTCAATCTACTATTCCCTGTAAGCAGCCAGGCGAAAGACTAAAAGGGTTCTCCAACTCTAAAAAGTTGATGACCTATCCTCAGGATGGATCATCAATAGTTGATTGCTGGGGGTCCGCTGGTCAGATCCCTTGTCAATCAGCCATTCGCTGAGGAAGCTTTTACAATCGGTGCAGCAGGAAGGAGGTAGCTCTGTAGAGTGTGCCAATAGTGATACATATTGCTACTATACTAGCAGTAAAATAGAGCTGTCATTTAAACCTCCACCCTCTGCTGATTCCGTCCCAGTCTGCAAAGCAAAGCTGACAAATGAGGTGCATAATTCAAGAATTGTCAGCTTATTATGTGCCTGATTTTAATAATTTATCATTTTCTGAAGATACATTTTAGATTAGTGGGCTTCTAGTTTATAACGATACAGGGGCCATTTTTTTTTATCATCATAGGAAATTTTGACGCCGGCTTAATGGCAGCTTTTTTTCCTTCTCCAGTGCAAAATGTGACAAATTCATTAAATGTCACTCAATGTTGATTAATTTGTTGCATCTTTAACTGTGTCTATGGATGTGGAGTCACTCTGTAGGCCACCGAGCTACTGGACTAAGACTGTGACAAATTTTGCAACTTTTTAAAATGTTGTCTATTATAAAAAGTTTCAAAATACGAATGGAGACACAGTGACGCCAACAACTTAGGAAAGGAAATATAAAACCTATTAGGATAAGGACCGATGGAGGGTATGATATCTAGTGGTCTCACAATAGATTCAAGAAAATCTTTTATATCCAATGACATAAGTATGCCCAGATTATCTCGTTTTCTAAAGGTGTTCCCACTTGTGAACCCTTAAGGGTGAGCCGCCTCTTCAATATTCAATGCTCAGAGGCTTGATGGACCAATACACAAAGCAACATAGAAAGATGGCGCTCTGAGTGGGGAAAATTAGTAATCCAAGAAGCATTATGTGAAACAATGGGTTCAGATAAAAAGCATTAATAATAGTTGCACTCACATATCTGGGAGAAGACAATACTGTTACAGGGTATTCCCATCTCAGCTTTTCAGAGCCGAGATGGGAAATTGCTGTTATAGTTACAGGCCACCCAGTCGGTAACTATGAAAACAGCTGAGTGCTTCATCCCAGCGCTGTTTCTGTAGCTCCCATTGAAATGAATGGGAGCTATGGAAACAGCATAGATCAGAACATTACGCTGTTTCTGTAACTCGTGCATGCTATGCTACGCTTTTTCCATAGCTCTCATATGCGACAATAAGAGCTACGCAAACAGCGCTTGGCTGTTTCCAACAGGTGGTCGGAAACAGAGGACAGGGTTTTCCCATCTTGGCCATGAAAAGTTGAGATGGGAGTAGTCCTTTAAGTAAGGCACACCTCCTCAGATCCAGACAGGCAATGGGTAAGGGATCACTAAGACCAGTAGTTGTAGCAGGATAGGATAGCCAGTGTTCTAAAGTCAGTGAAAATAATCCAGATTATTTCATTTACTGAGGTAGTGACAGCTCAACGTGTTATATTCATTTGGAAAGGACCGAAGCTCCAACTGGAAACATTTATTAATGAAATGAATAGGAATGATTGGCAATGCCAGTAATAAATGTACCCCATGGTGCCCAGAGACTGTAATTCGAATAGACTTCTGAGTAAAAAACTGCTGCTTTGCCAAATATGAGAGCACGCTCTTCAAGAAATACTAGGGATGTGTTTTTACATATCTCCTTTATCCCCCTGCTCTTAGCCCAATTTTGGGTACAGACAGGCAGAATTGTGACATATGAGATAGTTGCACCCTGTCCGACATCTGGGGAACCATATTGCTAAAGTGTAAGACTCCTCTATTATTAGTCCTCCATTGCCAAGATGTTGAAAATTCTGCATCTGATTGATCGGACGTTTACTGGGCTCTACTGTATTTGCTATCTGTATATGTTCATTTTCTTTCTGCTTGCTGTGGGCAGGCTCGGCCAGGTATAATGCCATAGCTGGGCTGTGGGCTTTTAGAAAATCACATTTTACCCCCTAGCTTCCTTACCTCCTCTCTGAAGTTTATGCATCACCTTTCTTCATATCTAGTATTTACTGTTTCACTCTAAATTAATTTTCTGGAGTCTGAGGAGGTTTCTGAAGAGTTATAGAGAGTCTGTAGACATGGAGAGGCAAAAAACCCTTTATAATAAGGCATATTATAAAGTTTCATATATTCACATGAACTACTAACTATAGGTGTTTTTTAATTACAAGTAAAATCACATTAGACTATAATAAAAAAAATAGACTTCAGCTATATGTGCACAGAAGAAGATATTGATATTATGTCAGCATTAGAGATGAGCGAGCATGCTCGGATAAAGCAGTTACTCAAGTGAGCATCGCTCTTCTTGAGTAACTGCTTACTGGTCCGAGCAGGCTCGGGGGGCGGCGGGGGTGAGCAGAGGGCGGCGGGTGTTAGCGGGGGTAGAGAGAGAGAGAGAGAGAGAGAGATTGCTTGAGTAACTGCTTTATCCGAGTGTGCTCGCTCATCTCTAGTCAGCATCTATTTCATGGCACCTTTTTCGTAACCCTTAGAAGTAATAAGGAATTAAGTAGACCATAGGTCCTGGTCTGTGCCCCAAACCTGCCACTTCTCCACCCCCCTCTCATCCTCACCACTGCCTTACCATCATTTTTGTATGCTGGCATTGATAACTGGGTATTACCAATTTCATTGTCAAAGGACTATGCCCCTACACACTGAAATGCCCGATCATTGCCAACAGTATTTGACTGGGACACTACGTATTGACAAGGGAAATGATAAAACTCAGTTGTTGATAAGGTTTGGGGTACACAAAGAGCTGTACCAGGCAGTATGGGCATCCACACAATGGCTACAGAATTGGAAAAGATCTGTTTTCATCCCTCTACCAAAGAAAGGCGACTTCCATAATTGCTCTAACTACCGAACAATAGCCCTCATTCCACTTGCAAGCAAGATCCTTCTCAAAATTATACAGGAAAGACTGAGATCCGTAGTCGAAGCAGAACTCCCTGATGCGCTTGCAGGATTCCGGCGAGGACGCGACACCAACGACCATATTGCAAACCTGCGATGGGCCATGGAATAAGCTCGAGAATACCAAGAGAATGTCTATATGTGCTTAATCGACTACATCAAGGCTTTTGACTGCATCAACCATGACTAGCTATGGCAAACCCTACAAGAGCTAGATGTATCGGCACATCTAGTCAAGCTAATAAAATCACTTTATACCAATCAAGAAACCACTGTGAGAACATAGTATGGGGAAGCAGATTGGTTTGGGATAGGCAAAGGTGTCGAACAGGGCTGCATCCTTTCACTCTTCTTGTTTAACCTATATGTGGAAGAGATGTGAAAAATGTACCTAGACGAATTGGAAACCGGGGTGAAAATAGGTGGAAGAAACATCAACAACCTCCGTTTCTCGGATGACACAACTCTGCTTGCAGAAACAGAAGCATGTCGGAAGCAGCTGATATGTAAGATTAACACTGAAAGTGAAAAAATTGGCTTCTATCTGAATTTAAAGATGAGTAAAATTATGACAACTGCAAAGAATGGCCAAATTCAACAATAAGGTCATAGAATGTATGCGAGACTTCATCTTCCTTAGCTCAAAAACTGACCAGGCTGGAGAATCTATGCCAGAGATAAAACGTAGGATAGCATTGGGCCAAAGTGCAATGCTAACCATGGATAAAATCTGGAAAAGTAGGTATTTCGGTATAACAACTAAACGCAGGATAGTGCAAACCACCGTTTTGCCCATAGCCATGTATGGATGTGAAAGCTGGACTGCGAAAAAGGCTGATAGAAGGAGGATTGATGCGTTTGAGCAAGAAAAAAGAGAAGTCCTGAATTGTATAAAACCTGATATATCACTAAAGGGCAAGATGACCCGGTTCAGACTCACGTAGTTTGGCCATGTAATGCGAGCAGAGTCGCTAGAAAAATCTATAATGCTTGGACAGATCAGTGGCAAACGTAGACCTGGCCGCCAAAGGCACAATGGCAGATACTGTCAAAGCCAATACTGGCATGGATATCACACAACTGAAAGAAGCAGTGCAAAACCGAAAAACATGGAGGGAGCTCAGCTTTAGGGTCGCCGAGGGTTGTGAACGACTAAAGGGCTAACAACAACAAAAACAACACAAAGAGATTTTGTGGAATACAAGTATCCATTAAAACAGATATGTTAGTAGAGGTAAAGGATCCTCCATATGTCCAGTGACTCACATGTGACTTCTTCTCTGATTGAAGTTGTTCTCTTTCTTTTCTTCTTCATACAGCCAGATAACCATGATGACTTCTCCACATTGTTTGACCCTCACTGTGGCAGGCACCCCAGCCTTTACAGGAACACAAATGCATTCAAACCCCAGTATAGATACAGACAATAGATAAAACCCAGAATAAATACAGACACGGGAAAGCCCCTAAGTAAAGACCCCAGACAAGGCCCTATACAGTTACACAGCAACTCAAACCCTCGTATTATGTCAGGCCTTGCTGCTCTTCTCTCTGGTTTCAGCAACTGCACACATACTGTATGGTAATAGTAACAATAGCTGCACATGTTTGTACCAAAGATCATCACACAAAATAGTTTTGTGATAGTTTTGTTCATGATTCATGGAGACGTCCGTAATAGAACAGCACTGTGCCCCAAATCTATGGCCACTCAAGAAGCCACAAAAACGGTCCATATTAGAATCCACCATTGTCTTTAAGTGATTTACTTCTCTCTTTCATATGGACTATAGATTATGCTACTTGCACTTTGAAGGCACTACTATATGGCAAGCTATTAACACCCAATATGTTGCTTTGAGAGATGACAATCTGGAATGTGTTGCATGTTTTCCATCTAGTTCAGAATGCAATCACTCTATAGTTCTCTAAAAACATCAGTATCCGGACATTGAAAGAATGTCCATGAAATACTACACTGAACCAAGAAAAATCCCATTGCTTGGAAAATTGTATTGTTGGACAGTACCTTGTCTCAGCCCTTCTCCTGTCATGCAGCTCCACCTACATTTTACTGATGCCTCAAGAAGCTTCTTTACAAATATGTCATACTTGCGGGACACAGGTGATGTGAACACTCAGGCATGCTTTGTGTTTGTTTGAACATGTACATGGTATATGCCCTAAGATTTCCAGCTATGTCATATTTAACTCTTGGGCTACAGCCTTTGTCACAATATAAAGGCAAGGACACAACATGAGGCCTCCAGGCACATTGATTGGTAATGGCTGCATTATTTTGTGGGTAAGGGTGTAGTCACATGGGGCAGATGTGCTGTACTTTTTGTTGTAAGGGCACCAGCTAGCAGTGAATATGCAGAAAATAATTATTAAACCTCATGTGGTTTTTGGCCATGTGGCAAAACCCAATGCACAACCATGCCAGGTGAATATACAGGGTGTCTCCAAAGTAAGGAAATAGCCCTATAAAGTGAAACTGGTTTGGCAAATGATTATCCGATATTAGCAGTGGGAGAAGGGATAAACCTCTTTGGCCCTGTCACCAGTATGATAGCCATCTTGAGTGCCGCCATCTTGGATTCAACTTCATTTTTCCATTTAGAAAGATAGGTGCGTGACAAAACTGGTAGAAAATTTCACCAGAAAATAATTGATGTGCTTCAAATTACCGTTCATGTTGAAACATTGATGTTATGGAAAACATGGAAATTGACCATGAAGCCTACAGAATAGGTTCAACAAGCTGCCCACCATATTTGAGTGTATTAAGGTTATCCTTTTCTCCCATTTCTAAAGAACTTTCACCAAAACATCAGGCTGACTGTTAGCACAAACATCAACAATTATGTCTTTAACCACTTGCCACGAAAGCCAATTTTGCCCTATGTGACCAACCCCAATTTTTCAAATCTGACGTTTCACTGTATGGGGTAATAACTTTGTAATGCTATTACTTATTCAAGTGATTCTGAGATTGTTTTTTTGCGACACATTTTACTTTATATCCATGTTACTTTTTGGTTGGCATATTTTTGTGTTTATTTTGAAAAAAAAATTTTTTTGAGAAAATTTGTATAAATTAGCATTTTTCAAAAATTGACATTTCTCTTTGTAATACAGATAATCATGCCACACAAAATAGTTAATGAATAACATTTACCAGATGTCCACGTTATGTCAGCATAGTTTTTTAACTTTCCTTTTTATGAGATGAGCTCCCTGACTTTTGAGATGGAGGGGAAAGGCACAGCAATGCTTGGCCACTGTGATAGCTATGAGTGTCTGACACTATGCTGATTGGTCTCCAGGAAAAGCTCTGTGATCTGATCTGTCATTAGACTCTCAGATCACAGAGCTCATGCACAGCTCTACTGGGATTCTCTGGGAGGATGTTTCTGCCCGGATAGATAAAAGGTTGCCTGGACATGTATAGTCAATGCGTGATCCAAAAGTAGTTAACAAGCCTCGTGTGGTGCAGAGTGTTAAGGCAACAGATATGCAGTCCTAAGCTCTCACTCATGACCTGAAGGTTGCGGGTTCAATCCCTGCTTGGTTCAGGTAGCCGGCTCAAGGTTAACTCAGCCTTCCATTCTTCCAAGGTCAGTAAAATGAGTTGCTCTGGGGGATAAAAAAATGACTGGGGAAGGCAATGGCAAACCATCCCGCAAAAACAGTCTGCCAAGAAAAGATAACAATGTGACGTCACCCTAAGAGTCAGTCATAACTTTACCTTTACCTAAAGTAATTAAGTTGAACAACATTCAGTATTTTCACAGTATAAACAAGTGCTTTGATATCAGGAGAACATGTTAGCTACTTGATTGGACCCCTATGAGCCATCTACTTTTGGAAAAACTGGCAATACATCTGCAATGCAGTGGGCACCATCTTGTTAGAAGAAATCAAGAAGTGTTCCATTCTCTAACAACAATGGAGGAAACAAGTCTTCATCTAACAATCTTACATAATGGTCTGCCCTTAATTCAGGTTCCCCATAGCATCATAGGTCACACACCCACCTTCCCATTTGAAAAATTAAGGTTGAATCCAAGATGGCAGCATGCAAGATGTCCCACAAATTGGTGACATAGCTTATTAGGTTTCCCTAATGGATTACCATTTCCAAACCATTTTAATGTTATATGCGTGTTTTCTTATTTCTTATTGTAGGGGGAGAAAGGTTGATTGCAGCAGGCACCTGGGCTTGTCATAGTGATTGCCTGGAGAAGTCCAGTTACTAGCTGCAATCAGAAAAGCTCCTTATTAGAGATGAGCAAGCATGCTCGGAGAAGGCAGTTACTCAAGCGAGCATCGCTCTTCTCGAGTAACTGCATTCTCGTCCGAGCAGGCTCAGGGGATGACAAGGGTGAGCGGGGAGCGGCGGGGGGGAGAGAGAGAAAGATCTCTCTCACTCTCCCCCCCCCGCTACCGCCGCTTCCCCCTGAGCCTGCTCGGACAAGAATTCAGTTACTCAAGAAGAGCGATGCTCGCTCGAGTAACTGCCTCATCAGAGCATGCTCGCTCATCTCTACTCCTTATGCAATTTGCAGGGGATAAAATGCTTGTGTAAGGCTCTCCCCACCATGCGAATTCCCCAGGGATGCGAGGCATTTCATGGCAAAAGAGCTTTGCATCACTTTGTGGATGCAGGCATCTTCCGGCATGGCTGTCAGCTGTGGCGTGGCATAGCGGAGTTTCTCCTGTTGTTTCATGTGATGCGATGCAGCCACCAGTCCCATTGAAAACATTTGGCACTGAGGTGTGAGAGCATCCACAAGATAGAACATGCCACGATTTGCTTCCCGCATAGCATGGACCTGTGAGAATCCATTAATCTCATATAACTGCGGATTCCGCAGCAAAAATCCGTTCGTATGCAGCCGGCCAAAGGGTTCTGGATGTTGTGCATCATCATCTGCACTTGTAGATTAACACAGGTCATATTTATAAATAAATCTAGCAGAGTCACACATTGTCAGCCGGCGATCAGATGAGGTTTACTACTGTAACATTCCTCTTGTGTCAGGAACAGTATTATTTATGTTACAGGATTTATCTTGCATCTAATATTATTATGCTTGTTGTTTGCAGGCTACACCTTAGGAAAGAAAAGTGAAGAATGACAGGTAAGCATAGTTTCGGCGTATTGGCAAAATTTGTGCATGCAATACGTAGAAATTATAACCCATTGATGTCAATGGGTTCATTCACATATTGTGTGTGCATTTCCTGCGTGCGCCAAAAAAAAAAATCAGACCTGAACAAATACATGGATATGTAATACACTGCGCAATTCTGCAAAAAAATGTAACACATCTTGAACTCTTAATTCTAAATAGCCATTTAAATTGGGGAATGTTCTTCTGCCACGTGCAATTGCACGTACCCTGCATGAGAAAAAAGTACAGTCAAATGTGCCAATACATGCGCAAAAAAGCCTTGCACATAGCGCAAATACGATGCACTGAGTCTTGCACAAAAATTCATACACCCTTGTGAAGGGGGCCTAAAACTGACTTTATTTTTTTTTTTTTAATTGTGTATGAAACCATCTTTAACCCCTTAACACTACAGGGCATATAGTTATGACCTGCAGCATTGGAATATGTGTAAAGAGAGATTGCGCCGCCTACAACAGCTCCGATAAGTCGCACTACTCATCGGAGCTGTTAACCTTTTAAATGCCGCTGTCATTTTAAATCCCCTGGCCAATGTGTACTGGGTTCTGCGGGCCCCCACAACCCCCATCCCCTGTGCGATGAGAACGCAGGTTGCTGTGCGGGTCTTATGGCAGCCGGGGGCCTTCTGAAAGGCTCCAGGGCTGTCATAGTAGAATGCCTATCAAGCCATGCCCTTGGGATGGCTTGATAGAATGCCTGTCCGATTGCAGTATGATGTAATGCTATGGCATTACATCATACTGCAGGAGCGATTAAAGCATCGCAAGTTGTAGTCCCCTCTGGGGATTAAAAAAATAAGTTTAAAAGAGATTTACTAATTATTAAAAGAAATAGAAGGTAATAAAAGTAAAAAACAAAAAAACATATTTGGTATCACTGCGTCCATAAAAGTTTGATCTATCAAAGTAATGCAATATTTACCCAGCACGGTGAACGTCATTGGAAAAAGAAAATAAAGAATGCCAGAATTGTGCTTTTTTGGTTACCCCTTCACCAGGGGTTGCACCTCTTGGTCAATGGGGCCAGCGGCCCCACTGAGAACATACAGAGAAGATCATGATCCTCTGTAGGGGAATTCTTCATCTACGCGGGGAATCCCCTTATCACTGAACACTGTGACAGCACTGTCACAGTGTTCAGTGACAAGGGTACTCCCCGCAGGGATGAACAATTCCCTGCCACAGCTGTCACAGCTGTGGCATAGGAGCGCAACGTTCTCCCATTGCTTTTAATGGGGCCAGCGCTGCTGCCGCCCTATTGAAAGCAATGGGATGGCAGAAAGCCCTGCAGGGATTTTCAGAGAAGGGCTTTAAATATAAGCTCTTTCCTGAAAAATCATCCCTAGCATGTGTAAAAAAAAATTAAAAATATATATACTCACCTCTCTGCTGCTGTCGGGGCTCAGGCGCATCTAGCCGCTTGGTCCCCCTGCACTGCTCTGAAGTTCTTTCAGCAGGCGAGGATTTAAAATCCCCCCCCTGCTGAAAGGGCTGTGTCTGATTGGCTGAGGGCTGCAAGCAATGGAAGAACAGGAGAAGAACCAGGCAGCATTCATTAAAAATCCTCTTCTTTATTGGAATAGCATGAGGAAGCAAGCAGCCACGTATCGACCCTGTGCTCGGGTCTTTATAAAGCTGCCGCCAGCCCCATTGACCACAAGGTGCTGTCACATCCAGGGGTTTCACATCCAAGGAATCCCCTGCTACAGCTTTCACAGCCGCAGCAAGGGATAATAATGGCACTGCACTCTAAGTGCGAATTTTGTTGCGTTTTGCAATTCAGTGTCCTATTTTTAACTGGTGAGAATTTTTGGGTTGGTTCTAATAGATGTGAATCGCAAAGCAAAAAATATGTGCAACAACAAACGCCCTAAGCCGTTGTAAGCAGCTGGAGACCTGGAAACAGTTTCCACTACACTGGGCAATACAGAATTGTATCAAAGAAATATTAACATACATCAGGCTAATAAATTAAAGAAGTCAGATATGCAGGGCCACATAGTATCAATTCAAGGGATAGTCCCATCTTGGGAATCCTATTTCAATGTGTTCTAAATCTCAGAACAATGCACTCACCCTTAAGATACTTATTTATAAAATGCTCCGTTCTCCAGATAGTCTTTCCTTTTCATTCTTCTTGTTTACATCTCATTGCCAGGGAGACCGGCTGCATCTGCTCGATAGCAGATATGGCTTGTGCACTCGTGGCAGGGATCTAAGGATCACATTCACACGGCCACTACTACTGCTATTTAGTTTATCACAAGGGTTTCTGGGTAGCACGAAAAATGAGGACTTGTTTACGCTACCCAGAAGTCCTTATATTGATAGAAAATGTAGAGCACAGTGGTAGCGGTTGCCAAGCAAAGAGCGAAGGTACACCAGATGAAGGTGAAGAAAGGAGTAACAAGTGTGCAAGCACTGGTCGCCTCTGCTCCATAGTAGAAATGGTTGGTTCTCTTTGAAAAAAGCTCTAAGGGACCTTTCAGACAGGCAGGAATTAGGACGCAGCAAAATCTGGAGACTACCTGCGAATTTTGATGCAGAATTGCAAATGGCTTAAAACCTGCCTGCGATTCCGTTTTAAAACAGGTAAACCTGCGTATCTTGGTGTGGAATTCCACAGCTGGGGATTTTGGTGCATCCTGCATACTAATTCTGGCCCATGTGAAAGGTCCTTTAACAACAAGAATGAAGAGGAAAGAATTTTTGGAGAACGTGGCATTTGGGAAATAAGTATCTTATGGGTGAGTGCATTGTTTTGAGATTTAGAACACATTAAAATAGGATTCCTGAGATGGGAACACCCTTTTAATGTAAGGGTGCATTCACACAGATGCAGTAAAAAGCATATCAAAACCACATCAGCAAAACCAAATGCATTTTTTCCACTGTATTGCTGTCACAATATTTCTTTTAGGGACAAACTCTGATTTCACAAGATGCAAGTTTGGAATTTGTTAAATGAAGATTTTACCACTTTGTAAAGTCTTCTTGCAACCTCAGCAGATGATTAATGAAAAAGTGTACATTTTGCAATGCAGGCTTGTGTGTTTGATTGAGAGAGGTAGCCTTGCGCCTCTTGTATGGATCTAGATGATCTGAGGCATGAGGTTTCTTGTAGATGCTATGGCGATGATGAGTGAGTGAGGCATAGCGTGTATTGTTACATTATACATACACATGAGGATAGGGTTGTTTTGATAATAAACTGAAGTGCACCACATCAGGCTACAATGTATATATATTATAACCAGATATTATTACTAGGCCTATTTCTTCAGAAACATGTTTTATGTGTCCTATTTTATTAGGAAGACTTGTATTGGCAGAACAAACTGTTGAATATCTATATAGCATTAGTCAATCTGGTCAGCGTTTCATCATCAGACACTGGCTTTTGAAGCTTGAACTGGAAGTGGTGAGGAAGTTGATACTAATACAATAATCGCTTCTCTAGATCTGTAGAAATGTACTCTAAGAAGAATAAATGGCACCGCCATACATTAAATACTGATTATGTGCTGTCATGGATATAATACTGTAGATCAGAGCATAACAGTAAGATGATTACATCTTAAATCGCTGATGTAGCGCTACAACCTGCTCCATCTATTTGGCACACTGCTGTTTTGCTAGCCACTTTGTATGCTATGTCATGTGAAGGTAAACAGACATATTATTATTAAAGTTGTCACAAAGTTTTCATTACATGTCTGCTGTGCGCCTGTGGAGATCAATATACATTAATCTCACTTGTGATCTGCTTGCATGGCAATTTTACGCTATGCTTAAGCACTGCAGTCTATATAAATGTTCATCTATAATGTTTTTGTTGTGACTTTACACCAGCTTTTATACAGTTTTTTCTGTGTTTTTTTTTTTTGCTAATTACAGATAACACTGTGCTGCATTTAAAATCATTTAAATAGGGTTTCTCATTATGATGCCCACTTTTTGAAAGGAGGAAGTGTGCCCAGTGATTAGTTGACTGCTGCAAGTATGGCTTCTAAAACCTCTGATAAACAGCTGTTATTGTCGGAGCAAGTTATAGGTAGCCATACGTTTACCTTATAGTGGGCTAGGTCCATCTGAGCAGGAGACACTAATACTTGAAGGGTACAGATGTAGCAAGGTTTAACTTAACACTGAGCATGTTAAATAAACTGTGGTACAGAACTTTTTATTGCTTTTGCAATAGCTTTTTAATGGCTTTTATTGAGTTACTGGCGTTGCCCGGGACTTTTGCTACTGAAGACTAGAGATGAGCGAGCATACTCGCTAAGGCAAACCACTCGAGTGAGTAGTGCCTTATTCGAACACCTGCCCGCTTGTCTCTAAAGATTCGGCTGCCGGCGGGGGGCAGGGAGTGGCGGGGGAGAGCGGGGAGGAATGGAGGGGAGATCTCTCTCTCACTTTCTCCCCCCCCCCCCCCGCTCACTCCAGCAAATCACCGCTCACCCGCGCCGGCAGCCGAATCTTTAGAGACGAGCAGGCAGGTACTCGAATAAGGCACTACTTGCTTGAGTAGTTTGCCTTAGCGAGTATGCTCGCTCATCTCTACTGAAGACCTATCTTCAGGGTTGGTCATCAATAGTTGACCGCCACTTGGGATCTCCAATAATCAGCTGTTTGTCAGGCCACCATCAATGCAAACAGCACTGGAAACAGATAACGCTGTCTAAATTACAGCATTCCAGGTTGGTAATGTAGGCATATCTCAAGCCAGAATGACAGTTGGCCCAACGATCAGCTGCGATTCTGAGCGGTATTTCCTTGCCGATCAATTATTCATGATGTATCCTGAAGATAGGCCATCAATAGCAAAAGTCCTGGACAACTCATTTGGGTTCTTTCACATGGGTGAAATTATTCCGCAAGAACATTGCAAAATTTGTGTTTTTGTGGAATATTCAGCATCAAAATTCGCACTGCTACTGTGCGGTTTTTGATGTGGAATGAAAATGGCAGAATTCTGCCAACAATCTCACATCCAAATCTGCACTGAGATGTGCAGATTTGGGTGCGAATTCTAGGATGGCATATTCTGCAACATGTTTGCTGAATAATTCCACCCGTGTGAAAGCATTCTTCAGATGAGTTGTTGAAGCAAGTTATCATTGTGGGCTTAAATTTTGCTACATCTGTAACTGCCCTTTAAAAAACAAAACTCTTGACATGTCAAAAGTTTTGTTCAGTCTGAGTCCAGGTGCTGAGACCCTCATTGATTACTGAAATGAAGGGGTTGCAGCTTACCCAAGCTCTGTGCCCCTTCAGCTATGATCGTTACTCATCAACATTTCTCAGCAGCTGATGACGACTCGTAAACTTCAGGAGACTTCTATGCATTCATGGTTAGCTGCCAAGCACTAAGGATTACAGCCAAAGAAGCATGGTGTCACAGTCTGGCACTGGATTGGAGTCTCAGGTGGTAGCCAACAAGGACGGGCAACATGGTCTGGCAAGCCGGGGGTTGGTAAACAAGAGGGCGATGCAGTACACAGGGTTCAGCAGAGACATAGTCAGGAACAAGTTGGTGGTCGGTACACAGAGAGGAAAATACAGTACAGAGGGTTCAGCAAAGATGTAGTTGGGAAAAGCCAATGATCGGTACACGAAAGAGCAATCTTCTTTTAAGGGAGCAGATAGAGGTAGGAGCTAGTTTAGACGCTGAGGGATCAGAGCACAATAAACGCGCACTGAGGGAGTGGCATGGCCAGGCTTTTCTAATGTGTCTAATCAAAGGAATGGGCAGAGCCATACAGGGAAACAGGAACTGGATCAGCGGGAGGAAGAACAATGCTATGATTCAACAGGGGAGCTGTCGAGCAAGCTGGATAGCTCACTGGGGAGAGATGTCACCTGGAGTGTAGGAGGTCCCAGGTTTGAATTGTGAAACACAGTCATGGCTGAGCACTTCTTGCCCTTCCTCTTGGGGGTATCAGCATCCAAATACCCACTGATCAAAACTTTTGACATGTTAAAAGTCTTTAAAAATTGCAGTTACTCTTTAACAGCTCTTCGCTCTGCCTCATAAAGATGGGGTCCCTAGTGGGCGATTACTCTCTATATGCTCTAATAGTATTGTTGAGCAAACCAAACCAGTTCAGCTTTGGTAAAAGTTTGGTTCATGGAAAACTGGAGCCTCAGGTAGTTTGTAGTGCTGGGTCAGCTGTGACTTAGCAGTTAGCACTGTTGACTAGCAGCACTTGGGTCCTAGATTCAAATCTGACAACATCTGCATGGAGTTTGCTCTGTGTTTCATAATAATCACCTTTATTTATACAGCACATGTATATCACGCAGCACTTTACATCACTTAATATTTTCCGCCTCCATTGAGGTGCATAATCTATATTCACCTATTAGTATGTTTTTGGAATGTGGGAGGAAACCACTGCAAACAACGGGAGAACATACAAATTCCATGTAGGTGTTGCTCTTGGTCAAATTTGCACCTAGGACTCCAGTGCTGCAAGGCAACAGTGCTCGCTACAAGACCACCATCACTGTTTGGCCAGGGCCATAATTTTAGGGCTATTGGTGAAGTTTCGGTTCAAACTAATTTGGACCAAACTGAAATTGGCAAACTGTCCGAAATGAACTTTTCAGTAGTTTGCTCATCTCTGCCTAATAGGATATATGAAAAGTGGTTGTCTTGGTGAGCCAATTACTGTAAAAAAGCAATACAGACAAAACTAATGTTATGTCCAGTGCAGGGCCAGAGGGGGCTTTGGATACATCTTATCCTTGCACTGCTTTTAAATAATCTCCTCCAGTGCGTACGTTTTGAGTGTTTCTTTCATGTGATATATACCGTAAATCTATTTTAATAGTTGAAAATATTACTTTTGCCTTTAATAGGATGGATTGTTACTCCAGGCCTGTGCAAGAGGAAAATTGAATAGCCATTTAATGCGTATAGAAAAGATCACTGATAAAAGACTCCAGTTATAATCTCACTACAACACTGGGGAAAAGACATATTTAGCTGTAAGCTGCTGTTCGCTGTTCAATTTGCTGAAAATTGTCCTTTAAATGGCTGCAGTTCTAAGCCAATATTTTCTATGATGTTAGTAAAATAGTTACACAAAGCATGGCGCTGGGCATCGGCCGAGAGGAGAGTGGGAGGCGGATGTGGAGTATATTAACAATTGTCCAGTTGTTTCCTGCGCGTGGCTGGTTAATAAGATACAGAGCCGATAAACTGTTGCCAGACTTGAGATTTTCATAGAGCGCTCAGCTCTACCACGTTCCTACTTAACTGTCTAGTTATTAAATGTTATTGTCCAGGGAAAATATTAAATTTAGAATGGGAATTAAACAAAAAGTTGCAAAGTAAAATATATACTAGATGTTGATTTAATGTACAACCATGAGCAGGGAAGGGAATAAAAAAATAAACTACCCAGTACTCACTCATAAAATGTCCTGTTACCCAACATAGCCACACTGGTCCTCATTACTTCTGGAATCCCTTGCAGTGGTTACATTCATCATTCATGTGAATGCTACAGCCAATCACTGGCCTCACCAGTGCCTGAAGCCAGTGATTGGCTACAGCTGTCATGTGAATAATGAATGGTATGTGACTGCTGCAGCAGTTTCGGGGGCCGGAGTGGGTGTGTTAAAGTAGCGGGACATTTAATGGGGGATTACTGGATTGTTTAATATTTTATTCCATTGCCTATCCTAAGCCAGTTTGTTTTAAATGACCTAGAAAGCCTTTAAAGCGACCCACCAGGTTTGGAAAAAGTGTGTCCTGGGACAGGAGGGAGTGGGAGGTACATTACTTGCAGTTGTTCTTCTATGTTGCCACTCAAAACTATCAGTTCCAGGCCTCATTTTTGGCCATTGAAGATGGCTGCAGCAATTTTCTAACTACCTAATACACAATGTGCACTGCTTTCTGATTGGCCAGTGCTGACCACATAAGCAGCTCCGGCCAATGAGAGAGTAGGTATAGTGCATTACTAGTTTAACAGTATCAATGCACTGTGGGAATTAGGTAGTCTGAAGACTATGTTGGTCATCCTAGATGGCTGAAAACTAAACCTAGATCTACAGGATTAGAGGGATGGCACAGAAGAACAACAGCAGGCAATATGCACCCCTTCCTTCTCTGACCCCAGGACTGAATTTTGTCCCAAAACCAGCGGGTCACTTTAAAGTTTACATTCATTTTAATGACATATTTATTGCTCAAATTCATCTGAAATTACAACTCAAAACGGATTGCAAACACTCTTGAGTTTACAAATATCCTACTGTTTTGTGTTCACAGTTCCTAGGCAGATCTATGTCTCCATAGTTACAGACTACAAACAAACCTGTATGTGGTCTGACTTTGCAAGCTTCACTCCATTCACCTCTACTTTTTGCTAGCATATGATTGGTAGTTCATAAAAGTAGGGGACAAATGTAACCTGTAGCCATGGAGAGATATAGATCTGTAAAGGAACTGAAGACACAAAATTGATATTTTTAATCAAACAAAATAAAAAAAAATCCTTATCATTAAAGTGTCTTTTTGGATAAAACAAGCTAATACTGATGTAGTCTCTGGTATTAAAGTCATTAAGTCTGGTATTAAATCATTTTATTGTGTTATCTTATCCCCACAACTCTTTCTCTGCATGTGTCAATATAACGTTAATGTGTTTTTCTCTGTTTTGCCAAAGAATTTGCTTTTCTCTCATTCATTCTGTTTATGTTCTATGATAGATGGATGTCGTAAGGATAGCTGTACCATGACAGATGCAGCCGCAACAGCTGCGGGAAAGTGACACGCAAGCCATGTGATGTCATAGCGTGTGCTGTGTGCGGTCACGGTGTACAGTTCCATGAGAGGAAGAAATCGACCCAATAACAACAATACATAACTGTACAGCTCTCCAATGTCCATTGAAGTGAATCCTTATCCTTCCCATCATTTTTCTATCTGCAGGATCTTGTCATTGATTTATAGCCTGCATTACGGTAGGTTGGTTTGAGAGTATCAACAGCTATTATGGGCAAAAAGAATGGGATGTGACAAAATAAATACTGTAAACTGGAAAGATATTAATGGTTTCTGTCCTTTAGAGGGATTGTTGAAAGCAGGTCGAGTATATATCAAAAAATTGCTCCGCTTATTGTGTCAACGAAATCTTTAAAATCCTCTTATGTCTCCTGATACTTTCTTGCAAGTTTGGCACATACATTATGTATGAATAGTATTAGAGCATGTTTGACATTAGAGGTATGGCCCTTTAAACGATCATTTAAAGGGTATGATCACCTTTGAACACCCTTCAACAATTTATCTATACATTAAAAATCTATATATATAAAGTTGCAAAACCTTGTGAAAACATACATTGCTCATCAAGTAGAGATGCTTAGCCATCATAAGCACTGTGAAAACTGCATAATTGTAAGTACAAGGCAGTACAAGATACATATAACAATGCAAGTTTATTTAAACTATATCTAAAGCTACCTTTACGTGGTATGACTGCTCCACCGTCTCATGGACTACCGTCCAACTATCACTCCTGTGCTTTACACAGTCTATGAATGGAGACGGATCGGACAAGAGATCGTTCCAGCCTGCCCACCTCCATTCACAGTAAACAGGCAGTTGTTCATAGTTGAACAACTACCTGTTTACATGGCCCGACAGTCGCTTGGTTTTTAGTTTTGCTAAAAACTAAGTGACTCCTCCAACAAGTGAGCGATATCTTGCTCAGTGCCCTGCCGGTGGCCACATGCACATAGGGCAATTCTCGCCCAAATTCTCTGTTTCCAGTGATAATTTGGGCAATAATCACCCCATGTAAGGGCTCAGTCAGACAAGCGTTTTTTGTGCACGCATGTTAGATGCATTTGCGAATCGCATCTATTAGAACCGGTGCTTTCCAATGTAAGCAGTCACATGTCCGTTTTTTACATGCAAATAAAATTCGCACCAGCAAATTATAGGACAGCTTTTTGCGATTTACACTTGTTGTGCGATCCTAAAATTAGCACATATAGTGCGGCCCCATTGAAAGCAATGGGAGAGGATCGCTATCCCCTGCTGTCATAGTCACAGCCTTGGATGTGAAACTCCTGGATGCTGTCACATCCAGGGGTTTCACCTTGTTGTCAATGGGGCCGGCAGCAGCAGCAGATTGTGATTGCACTCTACACACTATACAACTTGTATGTACATCCAAACACATACATGTAGTGAAGTCTGCGCATGTCCTACAAAGATAGGACATGCAAGTGCAAACTCGCATGTCCGCTCCAAGGTGCAGGCAAAAATAGGACCTGTCCTATCTTTGCTGCATGATTTCCATACATTCTTTTCTGTGATACATTTATATTAGTGTAGGGACTCACAGGATGCTCAGAGCCTTGACGATTGGCTTGTGAGCTAAGGTTTTTGGCCAAAATCCAACCAATATGTCGCATTTATTATGTATTATTCACATGCAGTGCAGCTTTTAAACGCCACGGTAGCCAGGGTGGCAGTACCAATGTGGTCCACTTTTTGAGGTGCAGAGCAGCCCACTCAACTATTATGGCGTCATTAATAGGTTGCTAGTCTGCATGGTACATGTATCAGGATGGTCTAGCACTTTGTATCTACTCTGTGCAGGAGTATACACCAAGCTGCCCCCCCCCCCTATATTAAGAGGCTGTGTTAGTGGCTGTCTCATCGGTGTCCAGCACAGGTGTAATTGGCTCCCTCATTTGGCAGTTTAGCCGCCTGCATGTTAAGAGGATGCAGCTATCTGCCCTCTTGTATTACAGTAGTAAATATCTGGCCGTTCTCAGTGATTGTCCTATGGGAGCTGGAAAGCATGTAGCCCGCACCTTGGATCGTGTGAAGGGCTACTTCAAGTAGCTTGAATTAGTCAATTCACGTGATCTTTAGAACAGTGTAGCCACGAGCTATGCATGCTGCTACACTGCGGGCGGATAGCGCCCATGTTAAAGAGCCCTAATATGCAATTATGAAGCTGTTGCCCAATTCCTGATATGTTATTGACTGTTAGGCTAAGCCATTCCCATTTTGTACAGGTGGTGTAGCTATAGCCGCTAACTTCACGGTATTACAAGAATAAAAACAGTTTCTTTTTTCATTAGTAACCTCTGATCTTGGATACTTTCCCAAGTCATTCAAGGTGACTGAAATTTCCAGACTGGAAAACTTAAGTGTAGCAAAGGGCAGACCCTGATGCCTTTGTAAAGGATTGCTGTGAAAGCAGAAAAAGAGGGGGCTACACAAGTCTGTCAGTGATTAGAAAACCTTCAGAAGGACAGGGGCATGTTGATGAGAAGTCACGTTCTCGGGATTAAGGATGACGACTCAAAGGGAAAACTGCTTTAAAGAGGGAGCAGCTGAACTTACTGAATTGAACTGAAAACACAAGTTGATCCAATATGAAAAGGCATTTTGTATGTTTCATAAATATATACGCCGCCATGTTATAGGAGGCTGTATGCACAATTGGGATTTAGTTGAGTATTGACTTCTATTTCCCATTTTTGTCAGAAAGGGGCCCTTTTTTTCTCAAAAATCACATAAAAGTGGGTGTTTCGTTTAGAAAACACAGTGAGCTGGATTTATTATTACCAGTCTTCGATTCAGATGAAACAAGTAGAACACCAACAATGGCGCTGTTCTATGAGGGACCAATATTGGAAGCTCCTGACCCCATCCAATTATGTTCAACCAAATTTATTGAACTGTCAGGGTAAATGATACGGTACAATGTGTTTCCATGCTCAAGGGGGTCTTCATCAGGTACCATCATTTACCCTGATGGTTCAATAAATTTGGTTGATGATAACTGGATGGTGTCGGGAACTTCCAATATTGGTTTCTCATACAGCAGTAACATTGCTGTTGTTCTTCTACTATGTTTTTGTATCTGTAGCAGGCAGGTTAAAGAGCTTAGGACTACACCATCCTAAGCTCACCATGGTTTGCATCTGGTGGAATTGATCAGAAGGGACAACCTCTAATATCAGGCAATCATTTGAGTTGTGCCCAGAAAGCACAACCATTTCAGGTGTGAGTAACAAAAATTTCCTTAAGCTTATTTCAGAAGATACAGTGCTCACCCCGAAGTCTTCGGCTGTCAGCACTCTGTGACACCCAGCGGCCTATAGTTAGCGCAGCACAGCTGGTCAGTTGATGCAGAAGTGGTCTCACCTGACCAGGAGCACTGCGCTCAATACAGGCCGCCAGGTAGCGGGTGCTAGGGAGTGCTGATTGATAGACTGCCCGTCAGAACACAATATAATGCAATACTATGGCATTGCATTTTACTCTATGAGTGAGCAAATGATTACAAGTTCAAGTGGGGACTAAAAAAATGCAAAAATCACTGAAAAAATACTTTTTTATTATAAAAAAGAAAGGAATCTAAAATCTAAAAAAATTCTCTTTTCCCATATTCATAATAAAAAAAATCCTAACTGAAAAAAACAAAAACATATTTGGTACCAGCATATTGGTAAAGGTCCGATTTATCTAAATGCTGCACTATTTATCCCACACACTGAACGTCAACTAAAAAAAATACAAAATGCCAGAATAGTTTTTTTTTCTTACATTTTTATCAAGAAAAAATGTAATAAAAAGTTGTCAAAAGTCATATGTGCTCCAAATCGATACCGATAGAATCTACAGGATATCCCACAAAAACACGCACTCACAATTCCCTTTCCACAGAAAGATAAAAAAGTTATGGTGGTCAGAAGACGGTGACAGAATTTTTTTTTTTCTTTTCAAAAGAAATTTATTTTTTTTTAAAGTAATACAGCAAAAAAAAAAATTGGTATCATCATAATGATACTCACCCCAAGAATAAAGTTATCTCATTTTTGCTGCAGTATAAACGCTATAAAAAGAATACCCCCGCAAAGATGGCAAAATGATTATTTCTTTTAATTTCACTCCACTTAGAAAATTGTAAACATTTTTTACTATATGCTATGGTACATTAAATAGTACCACTGAAAAATACAACTTGCCCCGCAAAAAACAAGCCCTCATACAGCTATGTTGATGGAAAAATAAGTGAGTTATAAACGTTGGAAGGGGAAAACAAAGTCAAGAAAAGAAAAATGTCTGCAACTTTAAGGGGTTCAATTCTTAATTCTTCCACTGGTGATGCTGTAGGTGAACTTAATACTTCATACCAGATTTGAACGCAGATTACAGCTAAACATTTGGGGTGCCAGCCACAGAACTTCCTGTGATCAGCTTTTTGACTCTTCTAATAAAAGGGATTGTCCGAAGTGACCGACCCCTTTAAAGTGTAAGCTTACTTTGGTCAAGCTTTACAGACAATTGGAAAGTGTTTGAATATCAATTACCTAATATAATATTACTGTTTATTACAATGGACCAAGGAGGAGATATAGAAGTGTGTGTATGAATCTTGCTCAAGGCAAAAAGGAAAAGGCTTCACCAATATAAGTTCTCTGATCTTTTCGAGGTTTTGTTGGAGCCAACATTAAAGCTGACCATCGATATGATCATCTCTGATTTTTTCGCTATTGACGCACTGGTCGTTAAAGGAGTAAAATGAACCTAATAATTGTTCGTATTAATGGGTAAGACGATTTACTCTGCTTGGGGTTAGTTTTTTCTTATTTTCACTTCTTCTCCCAATCATCACCTTGATCAAGCAATTAACTTCAAAGACGGCAGTTGAATCTTAAAAACAAGAGAATCCTTGTCTGTCAAGCACAATGGACAGTTCATTTTGGTTTTCTTCAATGTTACCTCTATTACTATTTTCTATGGTTTGTATAAATTCCATGATGTTATGTTGGACAATGTTCATTAATAGGAAGGCCAATGTTCATTTACTAGCAGTTCTTCATTACTTCATCCAGTATTTTAGAATAAGGCTCCATTGACATCTCGTTTTCAGCTCCGTCTAGGGGTCCGGTCAGGGTTTACATTTAAAATCCCAAAAAAGGCACCATGGATGAAGCCTGGATGGAACCTTTTTCAGCCGTTATTGAAAACTGATAAAATTAAGACAATTAGGCAGTGGCTGGTTATTGACAGCTCTGTCAGCCAATCAGCTTCTCCCTTTTCCCTATATAATCTAGGTTTTCCTGGCTGGGAGTTGCAGGTTATTTTTCAGTGCTCCTGATTTAGTCAGCTTGCTTAGTGCTCCTGTCTGGTTTCTGGTTTCTTTGTTCTGGTTTGTCCTCTGTGTTTTTGTTTGTCTTGCATTTTTGTGCTCTCGTCTTTTATTTACTGTCAGTCTCTGTTCGTCCCTTGTTTGTTGTACTCTGGTTCCCCTCTGACCTGGGACCTGTCCTCATGGAATTAGTGGGGTCGTCCCTTTCAGGATGGGTGCTCTGCTGTAAGGTGGGTTCTGTTGGGGCGGTTCAGAGTACCCCGCTCTGATTCCTTCCTCTCATTTCTGTCTGCTCCTGAGTCTAGCCACTTGTGTAGCAAGCTATCATATCAATCATGACTGCTCCAGTATCTAGTCATCTCAGGGAAACGAACAGGCACCTGCTGAAGCAGAGACCTATTATGTTTCAGCACTTTTCAATAATGGGCAAGATAGCTTTTGTCTAGGCTTCATCCAGGGGTGCTGTTTTTAGGATTTTAAACAGACACCCTGAAAGAACTCCTGGATAGAGCAAAAAAACAAGATGTGATTGAAGCCTGAGCAGAAGAAGGTTGACCAGTTTAGAAAACCCATTTTCATATGCTCTATTAGGAAATTCGGTGATAATAGAGAGGGAGTCACCTACTCAGGATACTTATCTCTTGACCAGAGTGGAGTACAGTCATAAAGAACATATCTCACTTTGGAGAATTTGTCCTGTCCTGCAGATATCCCACTGATTTGAATGGGCACTATGCGTAATGCTTAGTTTCGCCTGCAGAGAAATTGAACACTTATTGCCAGTTTTGCCCACAGATTACAGCTGATCACTTGGGGTTCCGGCACGGGGACACTTTGTGATTAACTTATTGTCAAAGATCACTCCTCACAAATACCATTGTCCGAAGCAGACAACCCCTTTGGGGCTTTTCAAACCAAGAAATCTCTTACAAATAGCTGATAATTGTATAATATAGCAAATAGAGTAATACTTTTACCAATCCACCGCCGCTCCCATGCCAACGGTTTTCTGGTCCCCCATTGGTCTGCATTTACTTGGTCATCAATGACATAGTATATCAAAGCCACGGTGATTGGCTGCTATGGTCACATGTATTGCTTACACAACATCGCTGGAGCCATGTGAACAGAGACTGGCGGAGTACCAGGGAAGCATCGGCATGGGAGTGGCAGAGGTTTAGTAAAGTATTACTTGTTTTGTTATTCTATAACATTATAAGCTGTTTGTAAAAAAAAAATGGGACTGAAAAACCCCTTTCAACCAACTCTAGATTTGGCAGTATTAATAGTCTTATAGCGATGGAAGTGGTGAGTACATTTTTTATGCAAGGAAGATCGACTGTATGCAGAAGAGTTACTGTCATGATCTGAGAATAGAAGCAGGTAATTGTTGTGCCAGAGGCACGGAATAAAATCTCCACAGAAATTTAGATTGCTAATCATTGGCTTTAGATCCTGGAGGAAGAAACACAGTGAATAGTGAGGAAACTGCTGAGCTGATTGGGATATATTTGATGCAGTTTAATGTCTGCAATGGGAAAAAGCTAAAACAAATCTATGGGTCTTACTATACAAATGCTTTTGGAGATGTCCAACAGGTCACTGTGCTAAAAACATAATGGGGAATTTAACAAGCCACCTGCACCTGTTTTCTGGTGTAAGAAATCACAAATTTCAGTGCACACCAAATTGGCACTAAAATGTTTAACTATTTTGGATTTTCCAACACTCTCAGTACTCTTCCAAAAAATAGTGTGTCTGGCTTAGTGGGAGGGGACGGGGTCTCCTGCAGACCAACAGCTTTACTATAAATTATGCAAGAAACTCGTATAAATTATAGTTCAAATCTACACTTGCTCATACTTATAGATTTGAATTTCTGCTGCACATACAGGTAAAAATACTCTAAATTTGCGCATTTTATTGCATATGAACTACCAGTCTTAGTAAGGTCCCCCATTGTCTGATTTTTCTAACTCTTCACTCCAAGACTACCATTTATTAGGCACAGCATTGAATTCAGTGTAAAATTCTGGAGGATGAGCCAACAAGAAAGAAAGGGAGAGGGAGCAGGAGCTATGCATTTATAGGAAGCATGGGTGAGGCTGGTTTCTGCTCGCCTGCTCCGTTGGGGAAGCAGGAAAAGGGAATTTTTCGTGACCAAACGGCTCTGTCTCAGGAAAGGACTGAACAGACCCGAATGGACCCCATTGATTATATTGTGTTCTGTTTGGTTTCCGCTGAGCTGCCCGGCTTTCAGACAGAAAAAAAAGCACGGCATGCAGTGCTTTTTCTTCTAGCATTCTTTCCCGAATCTGCGGCAGAACCTCCGGTCGAGGGTTCCAACGCAAATGTGAAACCACTCTGACTCTGTGACTAAATGTCAGCTCCATACCTGTTAAATATAATATAAACTCAACTGAATCATACCCATAAAACTGTATATGAAACCTCCTTTATAACAGGCTGACAACAGAAAAGAAATATGTCCAATGGAGCAGTTTCACCATAATTTACTTTTGTATGCCATACTCGCTGGAGACCCAGAAAAATGGGCTATAGCTCAAAGATTGGTGAACAAATTTTAATGAAATTTGGTTAAAACATTCCTTAGGGTGACTACTACCGACTACAGTTTTTTTTCACTGCAAAATTCGCAGCGCTTTTTTTTTCTGCAGGGGTCTATGGGACTTGTAATGTTAAAATCGCGATTGCGCAAAATCGCGATCGCGATTTTAACATTACAAGTCCCATAGAACCCTGCAGAAAAAAAAATGTTGTGAATTTCGCAGTGAAAAAAAACTGTAGTGGGTAGTCACCCTTAGGGCGCCTACCCACTTGCGTTGCCAATTTTTGCGCGTGAAAAACGCGGCGTTTCCGCACGTTTTTTGCGTGTTTTCCGTGCCGTTTTTTGCGCGTTTTTTGCAGCCCTCCATTGACAATCATGGGTGCATTAAGAGAAAAATAAGGACACATATGCAACTGACAGTTCCTATGTGAAAAAACCCCACGAAACGGAAAAAAAAAACCCAGATGGACAAGAACACATTCTATACTAATTGCTTTTGAGAAAAAACGCAAAACATCACAGGAAAAAAAATCGCAAGTGGGTAGGCACCCTTACTCAGAAAATCAAGAACCCCTCCTAATGTGCTGGAACTGTTCCCTGTTTGCAGTCAAGCATTTGTGAATTCGATGTTCCATATTGCTGAACGTTGTGATAAGCATGTCAGCTATTTGTTGCGTGATGTTCCTTTTCAACTCCTGGATAGCTAGAGGCTTCTTCCAATAAACTTTCTCCATCAGGAGAACCCATAAAGAAAAATCCAGTGCGGTCATATCAGGTGACAGCAGTGTCCAAAGTCCCTTAGAAATTATTTGATTCCCCAAAATGCTTTGATTTCAGGCATGGTTGCATTGCAGGTATGGCAGGTCGCCCTATCCTATTGTAAGTAACCAATGCTAATTTTTTTATCATCCAATTGCGTCATTAACATATGGAAAATCTCCACAAACACTGCACTGTGTACAGTAAAAGGATGGGTCCAACAACCTCCTCAAAGACACGGTGTGCTGTGAAGACATCAAACAAGCAATTTCAGACTTTCTCTTACACCATACATCAGACCTTATGCCCCTACCAGTACAATAAGAAGCACTCAATAAAGGGGGTCTTCATCAAACATGGGACACGGTTGAAAAGGGAAAGCTTCCATAATATCCTAAAACTACTAGACAAAATTAAACTCTTGGAAAATACACTCAAAAACAAAAGATCTAAATCAGTCCTGATTGAATTACTCAATGCTAGATAAGAAATATGGGTAGTACTAGATCAGAAATATTTATGGTCCTGCAACCTACTCAAAAAGAACTCTTACGAATATTACAATAAATGTGGATGCCCCCTGGCACGCCTTCTCCATGCTAGAAGAGGCCACACCTAAATATCTGCCATAAAAGAGAGGTCTGGGCGGAAAACATATGACACCAATAGAATAGCGGATGGCTTTCGAACATATTATAAGGATCAATATCAAATTAAAGGCCAATTTGACGACATGGCTCCAGATGCCCTGCACGCACTCCTCCAATCCTACATGTCCCAAAAGAAACGTGTGACCCCCTGGAGGGGGACATATCTGGGGAAGAGATAGAGGAAGTCATTAAAGGATCCCCAGCAGATAATTATCCTCGCACTATTGGATTCACGCCTCGATTTTTCAAAAAATTTCGAAGGTTGCTCTCTCTCTTCTTGACATCGGTCTTTAATAAAGTGTCCTTTGCATCTCCATTTCCACGCCAGTCATTAATGGCCCATATTGCGATGATCCCCAAGCCAGGAAAGTACACACTGATATGTGGAAATTACTGCCCCATCTCTTTAATATCGATGTCAAACTATTTTCCAAAATCATGGCGAATAGGCTGGGCCCACTTCTGCACTCAATTATACACAATGATCAGGTGAGTTTTGTCATGGGAAGAGAGGCCAAAGATAATACTAATAAAACCCTCCTCTTGTTATCAAGAGTCCCTACGTTAAAACAATTGCTCTGCCTACTCTCGGTTGCGCTGAAAAGGCATTTGACCAGGTGTATTGGAATTTCCTACGTGTCACCCTTGAGCAGATTGTCTTACGTCCCAGGTTCCTGGTTAAAGTGATGGCCCTATACTCAGACCCTATGGCCTTTTGTCTGAACCATTTTCGATTAAAAATAGAACCCAACAAGGCAGCCCACTGTCCCTGATGCTATACGCAATCGTAATGGAACACCTGGTCATAGCTCTTCAGAACAATCCAGACATATGTGGCATCACCACCAGCTGGAAACAATATAAAACAATATAATGCAAGGATGGTAGAGGTAGCTCCAGACGAGGTCCTGCCTTCATTGCCCACACTTCAAGCCAGACACCCAGACATGACACTCTCATGGTTTGAATACAGGCAGCTATCGGCCTTTCTCAACTCCCAAAGGAAATCCTCCCAGCTGGGGGAAGCCACACTGCAATTGAAATCCTATTTCTACAGGGATCCCTTCCTTCTTACAGCCTTTTAAGTTCATACAGTATATTGCTGGATAACATCCCCTCTTTTGTCCTTGGTTGGGAGAAAGAATTGGTCGTTCGGATATCAGGCTCTGATTGGGGCAGGGCACACTTGCTCTCACACAAACTACCGGTGGCATGCGCTGCCCAGTAAAAAAAACTATAAAATTCTTTCCAGATGGTATAGGTGTCCAATTCTAATCCATAGCATATACCCAGAAGTTTCAGACCAGTTCTGATGATGTAACTCTGCGATGGGGACGATGCTCCACATTTAGTGGGAGTGCCCGGACCTGAAGTCTTTCAGGAGAAGTGTATTATCCATGTACGAAAAGGTGACACATGAGGGGGGGTCATCCAAACACCACAGCTGGCACTGGTTTCCCTCATTCCTGGGAGCTTGTCAACCATAAAAAAGGCATCTTGCGTCACTTCCTTACAGCAGGGAGGACTGTGATCGCCAGGCATTGGCGGAGCACTCACCCATCCATAATAGAAGAATTTGTCCAAGAATTAGGCCACCAGAGACATACTTAGTTATTATCCCCACTAACTACCCAGTCCTGCATCTAGCATCTTCCAGTCCTCCTTATACACGCTGTCCAGATTGCTTCAGTATCCTGCTCTCCTTTAGTTCGCAAGCACTTCTGGGCAGATGTGATACTTTCCTGTCACCTCAGGTTTTCGGCGACAGTTTGGCTTAGGTGTATTTGAGGAACATGTTATGAGGGATCTTCAATTCTCATTAAGGCTGCCGGTCCGCGGGCGATTGTTCATTGCTTTACCCACTGCGATAATCCGGCTGCGGGTAACGCAGTGAATGCTTTCCATAGCGTTGCTATGGAAAGCGCAGCTGCAGTGTCCACAAGTGGAGAACCATAGCGATTCCCCGCTTGCGGGATCAAAAATCGCAGCATGCTGTGATTTGCCATGATCCTCCACTGTGAACCTATCTGTCAGATAGGCTCACCACAGAGAACTGACAGCAGTCCCCCCTCCTCCCCCACGGCGGAATATCGTTGGCGATATTCCACAACGGCCATAGACAGGGGGCCTAAGAAAGGTATGTTTTGACCAGATTTCATTAAAATGTGTTGATTAGTCTTGAGGGTAAAACCCATTTTTCCATGCCTGCATTGAGTGGTACACCCTGTATAAGAATTACATTTCTAAACATATAAAATATTTAACTTAAAAGAAACCACAATATTAGTTTGAGTATCAGACCATATTAACAGGCAATTTTCCCGGATGGCGTCCCATGGTGTAATGTCATATTACATTTCATGAAAAGCAAGTGTTCCATTGAGAACACAAGATTGCAGCTCAGGTCCCATATGCTAAGTTGTGTAAGAATCCTGAATTTACTTTTACTCAGGCTTTGAAGATCACAAGACACAAAACCCAGCCATTTGATCAGGACATTCTGTCAGAAGTGCTGAACACAGTGCAGACAGTTCAACGAGAAAGTTAAGTATTAAATAAGGTGAAATGAGGAAAGCAGAGTTAATGTGTCATGTGACAACTTCTTATGTTCCATTATTTCAACCTTTCCTCCTTCAACTTTCATCAGGATCATCCAAAGGCTGGTTAATGACGTCACTGTGTAGGTTTATTGTAAACGCTAATAAAAGTACACATGTACTAGACAGAGAGCTAGTCAAGTGTGTTGTGAAAGAAAACTTGAAATGTATCTTGTAAAATCTATTTCTATTGAATCTTAAGTAAATTGTTTTATATTCAAGGCCATCCGAGGTTTATAGATTCATAACACTGCACTTAAGGCTGTTAAGAGCTTCTGGGGAGAAAATATTAACACACAACCAGCTAAGAAGATGGCTAAGTTGTAAATGATTAGATGTCTTGTGAAACTTTTGTTTTTCTTGTCCCATTCACTGAAAATGATTGCAGAGTTGTTTTTTAACTTAGCATACAGATGTAGCAACTTTTCCTTGAGTGGGATAAGCTTCAGCGACAAGTTTTCTCATCCTAATCCATTAGAAAGCTATTGTTACTAACACAGCAAAAGTCATTGTAAAGCTATTAAAGGTGTAAACAAACTATGACACACAGTTATCTTAATGCATTCAATTTCAGCTAATAGGACCATAAGTAGCATAATGAACAAAAAGAATAACAACAACCGTATAACTTGGATGGCAACAAATTCAAGAAGTCTGAACAGTAAAGTGGATGAGCTTGAAGCAAGAATTTCTGAAGAAAATTATGATATAGTAGGAATAACGGAAACATGGCTTGATGATAAGAGTGATTGAGTGGGGAATATACAACGTTACAATCTCTTCAGAAGAGACCGTGGGAACCAGAAAGGGGGAGTGATGTGTCTGTATGTTAAATCCTACTTGATGACGAGGCTATGAGATGATATAGGTGTAGGAAATTAACATGTGGAATCTCTGTGGGTGGAAATACAGGGAAAGCAAAATAACAAAATCCTGATAGGGGTTTCCATAGGCCACCAAAAATAACAAAAGAAACTGAAAACTTATTAATAAGACTTTTTCTAAAAATAGAAAAGGTGTCAAACCGCAATGAAGTAATTATTATGGGATACTTTCCAGATATAATATGGGAAGATGAAACCTGTGAATCTCACAAGGGTGATAAGTTTTTGAGAACAATTAAAGGCAACTACTTTACCCAACTAGTGCAGGAGCCAACTAGAGGGAGGGCCACTCTGGATTTATTACTAACTAACAAACCAGACAGAATCATGGGGATGCAGGTTGAGGGACACTTGGGAAATAGTGACCACAATATAATTAATTTCCAGTTATCAATTAATAGGAAGCCTTATCAGGGAGCGACAAAAAAACTAAACTTTAGTAAAGCAAAATTTTTATCAGTTCAGAATTTCTATCGGCAACATTAATTGGGACAACGTCCTCAAAAATAAAAATCTTGACAAATGGGAGAAGTTTAAAAACATTCTATTAACCTCATGTGAGCAGTTCATACCCTTCAAAAATAAAAGAACAAGTAGAAGGCAACCAATGTGGCTTGACAAGACTGTAAGGGGGGCTATAAGCAAAAAAAAAAGAAAGTGTTTAAATTATTAAAACAAGAAGGCAGTGAAGAAGCGCTAAAAACATACAGGGAAAAAAACAAATTATGTAAGGAAATGAGCAAAATGCCAAGGAGGAGGCAGAAATACTGATTGCCAAAGAGAGCAAAATTAACCCCAAACTATTTTTCAATTATGTAAACGGTAAAAAGATTTGCAATGAAAGCACTGGCCCTTTAACAAATAATGCAGGAGAAATCATTGAAAATGATGGGGGGGGGGGGGAGGCAAATCTATTAAATAACTTTTTCTCAAGTGTATTCTTGAATGAAAAAGAAATGTCACATGAGATGCAGGGGAATAAAATGAACCCCCTGCAAAATACAACCTGCCTAACTCAGGAGGGAGTGCAGAGCTGGTTAAAAAATAAATAAAATTGACAAATCGTCAGGCACAGATGGAATACATGTGAGAGTCCTAAGTGAACTAAGTGATGTGATAGAACGCTATTTCTTATATTTAGGGACTCTATTGAGACCGGAGTTGTACCACTGGATTGGCATATTACCAATGTGGTTCCAATATACAAAAAGGGGGTGAAGAAAAAAGCCTGGTAACTATAGGCCAGTCTCACTTCAATCATTTGAAAAATATTCGAAGGGTTTCTGAGAGATGCCATCCTGAAAATACCTCAAGGAAAACAATGGTATAATTCCTCATCAACATGGGTTCATGAGGGGTCGATCATGTCAGACCAATTTGATCAGCTTCTGCAAAGAAGGAAGTTCTAGGCTGAACCTGGGAGAGTCTATTGATCTTGTATATCTGGATTTTTCTAAAGCATTTGACACCGTGCCGCACAATAGGCTGATATATAAAATGAGACAGCTTGGTTTGGGTGAAAACGTGTGTATTTGGGTAAACAATTGGCTCAGGGATAGAAAGCAGAGGGTGGTAATAAATGGTTCGTACTCTGATTTGGCCACCGTCGCTAGCAGGGTGCCACAGGGTTCAGTACTAGGCCCCATTCTGTTCAATATATTTATCAATGACCTGATAGAGGGGCTGCACAGTAAAATATCAATATTTGCAGATGATACGAAATTATACAAGATAATAAATACAACGGAGGACAATGTGCAGCTACAAACGGACCTAGATAAGCTGGGAGCTTGGGCAGAAAAATGGCAAATGAAGTTCAATATTGATAAATGTAAGGTTATGCACATGGGCAGGAGAAACGGATGTCACCAATATACACTAAATGGGGTACTGCTAGGGAAAAGTGAGATGGAAAAAGACCTGGGAGTACTAGTTGATTATAGATTTAACTGGAGCAACCGATGCCAATCAGCTGTTGCAAAAGCAAATAGTATTGGGGTGCATTAAAACAGTATAGGGAGGAGAACATTATTCTTCCGCTATATAAGGCACTTGTCAGGCCTCACATGGAATACTGTGTACAGCTCTGGACACCGGTGCTCAGGAAAAATGTTGCAGTGTTTGAGGGGGTTCAAGAAGGGCAACCAAAATTAATAAACGGATTGGGAGGACTAGAATATCCAGAGAGGCTATCAATATTGGGATCATTCACCCTGGAAAAAAGACGGTTAAAGGATGTCCAAATAAGTGTGTAAAAAATAAATTAGAGGACAATCAATACAAGGATCTCTCCCATGATCTGTTTATACCCAGGACTGCATCGGTAACAAGAGGGCATCCTCTACATCTAGAAGAAACCAGGTTTCATCACCAACATAGAAGAGGGTTCTTTACTGTAAGAGCAGTGAGACTGTGGAACTCTCTGCTTGAGGATGTGGTGATGGCAAAATCCATAGAGGAGTTTAAGAGGGGACTAGATGCCTTTCTAGAGCGCTATGATATTACAGGATATAGACATTAAATACCAGTGGGGTTGTTGATCTGGGGTCTTGTTGTCAGGTGGGAACTTTCAAAACATTGATGCAGGGATTATTCTGACTGCCATTATGGAGACAGGAAAGAATTTTTCCCCTACGTGAATTAAATTGGCTTCTGCCTTTTTTTTTGGATTCCTCTGGATCAACAAGGAAGGGGGTGGAAACAGGCTGACCTAGATGGACATTGTCTCCTTTCAGCCTAACATACTATGTTGCGTTAAATTTTGCCACATCTGTATTTAAAATGAATGTTCAGTTGTGAGCTCAAAGGTCATATGTAAGTCAGTATCTAGAGATGTTGTTTACCTGCTATTTAGTTCCCTCAGATCTTGCTGTTTGGCTGCTACCTAAATCTGTGATCTGTGACTATACCTTGGCTGTAGTGTCTACAGGAGTCAGGTAGACTAAGACACACCTCCTCTCTCATCATTGGTTCAGGGAGGCACATCCCCAGTCTCATGTGTTCAGATTACTGCTCCCTCCTTCACATCAGCAGCTTTTCCTCCTCTGATTGGCTGCTGTGTATAGATACAACTCTATCACAGGCTCCCCAGTGCATAGAGAGCTGATTTCTATTACAGCAAGTGTAGGATGGTTATAAAGTATAGATTACTAAGCCTTGTTTCTTTCCATACTCCAAAAACATGCTGGGAGATTCCTATGAAAAAAATTACCCTAGCATGTTAGGGAATGAATGCCTAGATGGCAGGCACTGACCCCCTTTCTCCACATAGCCGCAAGAATTTCCAAGTTGTACTTTGCATCCCTTTGGTTGGTAAAGCGCATAACACATTTTCATTAACTAAGGATCCTTTTACAAGGAGCAAGTAATCATTTAAACAAGCGAAAAATGTCAGAGTTGTTTGCTTTAAAAAGTTGTCAGTTTACATGCGCAGATAATTATTTACCTTTTTTCATGATTCGCTCGTTCACTCAATCATTGGTGTTTCAGGGGCTATTCCAGAGTATTGGAACAAGTGAATGATAATTTTTATGCCTATGTACAATGAATGATGGGCGATAAGCAAACAAACTATGTTCGTCATTCAATCATTAGGCATTTATACACTGAACCATTACACTGTGCAACACAATTTTTGTAACCGATAAGCAGATAGGCGACTTATAGTAACTTTAGTGCGCTGAATTCAAATAAGATATCGTTTTTTTTCTGCCACATAAGGTTTTCCAGTTATGGGGAATAATGTAATCTAATTGCCATTGTACTTAAAATTATGAAAATATGCCTATACAATTAATCCAGTAGGCTCACCATTAACCTTGCCTAATACAAAGAATAATAGAACTGGTTGCCCGACTATTTCATAATCACTATTACACACAGCATGCTGACTGAATGCTATAAGGGTAGGTTTATCTAATATATAGGGTATGTTTCCACGTGGCGTAAACACTGCGGATCATCCACCAGTAAGTTGTAATTAATGACCTGTTTTTACAGGTCACTGATTAGACTAAATAAAAGAATCAAAATCATAAAACAAAAATACATGTTTAGTATCGCTGTGTCTGTAAAAGTCCAATCTATCAAAGTAACGCATTATTTACCCTGCATGGTGAACGTCGTCTGAAAAACAATTTAAGAATGCCAGAAATGGGCTTTTTTTTGGTCATTCTGTCTCCAAGAAAAAATGCAATAAAAAGCAATCAAAAAGTCGTATGGATTCCAAAATGGTACTAACGTAAACTATCACGCAGAAGATGGCAGTAGAAAATAATTAAAACAAAACTAAATGTCTTTGAAAAAAATAAAAGTAGTACAGCAAAAAGAAATACTTAAGTTTGGTATCGAAGTAATCATACTGACTAGAGATGAGAGAGCGTACTCGCTAAGGGCAAATACTCGAGTGAGTATTGCCATTTACGAGTACCTGCCCGCTTGTCTCAAAAGATTCGGGTGCCAGTGGGGGGCGGGGAGCAGCGGGGAGGAACGGAGAGGGGGAGATTTCTCTCTCTCTCCCCCCTGCTCCCCTCTGCTCACTCCCGCAACTCACCGCTCACCCCCGCCGGCACCCGAATCTTTTGAGACGAGCGGGCAGGTACTCGCAAAAGGCAATACTCGCTTGAGTATTTGCCCTTAACGAGTACGCTCGCTCATCTCTAGTACTGACCCATAGAATAAAGTTGTCATGTCATTTTTATTGCAGTTTGCAGGCCGTAGAAACAAGATGCACCGAAAGATGGCGGAATGTTGTTTTTTTTTCTTCATTTTACTCCATTTAGCACTTTAAAAAAATTTGTAGTACATTATATGGTACATTAAATGGTACCACTGAAAACTACAATTCATTCCACAAAAAACAAGCCTTCATACTGCTATGTCAATGGATAAATAAAGGAGTTACGATTTTTTAAAACGTAGGGGTTTAATAACTTGAAAATGAGATGTGCTGCTATTATTCAGTTTTACCAGTGTAATCAACATGCTTTCACTTTACAGAAACATATTAACTTTCAATTATGAAAATTAAAAAAAAAAAACTTTCGAAAAATGTATTGAAAGTTTTGTTAGGAATAGTGATTCGCGAACTTTTGAAAAGTTCAGTTAGGCCGGTTCGCTGAACCTTCGCAATAAGTTCAGTGCAGGTCGAATTAGTTCGAAACGAACTGGAAGTTCAACAAAACCCCTAAAACTGGTGTATAACACTGTCTAAGAACCATAAAAGTCCTGTATAACACTCTGAGCGTGTTATTCAGGGCTTTTATGGCTCTTAGACAGCGTTATACACCAGTGTTTAGGACTAATGTTGAGCAAAGTGAACCAGTAGAACCCTGTTTCAGGTAGAACTTTGCTAAAAGCTTGGTTTATGTTCGTACCAAACCAAAATTTTAGCGATGTTCAACCGAAACAGGGTTCTACTGGTTCAGTTTGCTCAACATTAGTCCCAAACACTGGTGTATAACGCTGTCTTTTCATTATATGTGTGTATTTATAAAGGTCTGTAGGTTGTCTAGATGTTTATACTACGCTGTAAAGGGGGACTCCTGCTCTGGCAAACTCAACACAAGTATAGTATATATTCTAGTATATATTATATAGTGAGCCATCCGTTTAAATGGCTATCATGTAATATTATATTTTGTCCTGCAGTAAACTATACTGGGGTCCTTGCTTCAAATCTGACCACGGACAACATCTAGCCCATCTACATGGACTTTGTATGTTCTTCCTGTATATGTAAGATTCTCCTCCAGGTACGGTGGTTTCCTCCATACTGATAGGACAATCGCCTTCATATGCTATTGGCCCTGGTTATGTGAGAAATAAAAAATTAGATTGCAAAATCCACTGAAGATGGGAAGGGATGCAAATGATAATCTCTGTCCAGGTCTGTGGGACATGTCGGTACTATATAAGTAGCAAGACATAATTACCGTAAATACAGTGGCAGTCTAGAAAATAATTGAAAGTTGATTGAAGATTTGCATCTATATAATTATATAGGTAACCAACTGATAGGTGCTGCTCACTATGGATCTACGTGTATATAATGCCCAACCAGCTCTAAATGAAATCAACTTTTATTCGTAAAAAAGCCAATGTGCTTCAACTCGAAGTGAGGTCTTCTTCAGGGCTGGCATTATATATGTGTGAACCCCTAGGAAGCAGCATCTATCAGCTGGTTGTTTCTATGTTACCAATGGATTAGGCACGCTTTTGAGTCCAATGAATGACTTGCTGGTGGACCAGCTAGGGATTACCGCTCACAGCAGTTCTACTCATTCGGTTTACAAGTTCAATCCTAAAGCTATTGTGTGAGGTTGTGCTCATCTTTGGCACCACCCCACCCCACCAGGTAAGATATTATGACTTTTTTTCAGTTGTCTGAATTACTGTATTAGGTTGTCTAATACATTGTCTTCTATTGTCCTCCCTCCTTTGTCTTTTCTTTCCCGAGAGTTAACACACATAATGCCACAGCTCACCAGTTGTGTCAGACAATCGGGACCAGGGTGACATCAAGGCATCGTCCCAAGCCAATGTGATCTTCACGTCGGCACATTCTCAGCTCATTTGGAAACTGGATGGATGGGGACATTTCTCTGTCAGAATACTGAGTGGGTAGGTGTATCCCAGCCAATCAGCATTAGTCTATACACTTCACAGAAGATGCCAGTTATACTCTCAGTCTTAAAGTGTCTCCTGGTCAAGTTACTGGCTTATGGTCCAGTTCTGTGTCTCTGATCTGATAAATCCTATCATACTTTTTCACTTAACCTGTGGTGTTGTTACATCTAGTTGCCTGTTTAGTTATAGTACATTTACTTAAGTAACATCTATCTACTGCCATATTCCATTTTACCAACTATGGAGAGACAGGATCACCTCCAGGTTCCTGATGTGGCATCGCCCTCATCAGGGCGAGTACTCTGCTTTTAGATAGGGTCTCCTCGCATTAGTAGGTTAGGGTCCCATTCCCCCTTTTCACACTCTTTGCTTTCTTTTTATGCTATCTTGTGTTTTCCATCTTTGTACCATCAATATATTTGTCCTTTTGGGACACAAAATTTATGTTCAATTCAGACGTATCATTTGAATCTGGCTCAGACATAAGACATAAATAGGAAAACATTTATTAAGAACATGGCAGAATAGGAAGACTCAAGGATATGTCTGGGATAATTTAGTGAATCCTGCACTGAGCAGGGGGTTGGACCCGATGACCCTGGAGGTCCCTTCCAACTCTACCATTCTATGATTCTACGATATGTATGGACGCTTTGATTTTAGGGGAATTTTTTTTTTTTAATGACAACTTGCATCTTGAACATTTCCAGCTATAGTTCAGTGGTGAATATAAAAGCAACCCTATTATACTTCAGGGAATTGTCATTTGTGCAATTCCCTAATATTTTATATAGTGAGACACTTATGTCTACATATACAATCTCCAGCAATCGGCGCCCACATCTCAGGCTCTTGTGTTGATAATAATAATAATGACAGTCTAGGAAGCAGAGATCAGAATGTACATATGCAGTGTGTGGGTGGCAGCTACACAGTAACAGTTTACAATGTCAAAGATGGCACTGAAGGTTACCCAGGTGCCAGGCTGCCCAGGAACACTGTTTACATTCCCTGTTCGGGCTCAGATTGTTATGTCTCCTTCATACAATCTAATACATTTGTTCCCTTTTCATAAACAGCGTGTAACTTGTCGTGCCTTGCTTCTTGTCTGGGAATATAGTCAATGTAATAAGCACTAGCAAAAAAAAAATAGTTCTGAGTTTCCAGAAGCTTTCTCAGCACTATTGCAGACTGCCGAACACATAAATACTGTCTCCTCGGTGGCCTGTCCATGCAGGTCGGAAAAGTGCTCAAATCGGCAAGTAAAACTTCACGAGAGGTTGAATTGAAGCTGCATTTTGGTACATGATGATGATTTTGGATACTTGAGCTGAAACATCCTAGTGATATAAACTGACAAGCTGTTTTGCCAAAACAAGTGCAAGAATAGTTAGTATGTGCGCCCTTTGCTGTCCAGCAGCTGATTTCCCTCCTGCATGACTCCCTTGGTCCTTTCCTCCTCCTGCTTCACTCTCATGACTCAATACAGAGGTTAGAAAGATTTAGCTACCCGACAATCTGTTGTACTAAGGCCTGTGCAGTGGTGACAATGTGACGTAGGAGTCAGAATACGATGCAGCAGATGGAGTAACCAATGTTTACAATTTTAATTGATAAACACATAAATAGAAATGAACAATAGTAGCATAGCAATGATGGTTATGCAATTACACCTTTTTTACTTGGAACCACCTGTCACTAACTATGGCTAACTAAATCCTAAGGATAATATTTTGTGCACATTAGGAAATAATTCCTAAAGAACAATACTAGAGATGAGTGAGCACGCTCGGATACAGCAGTTACTCGAGCGAGCATCGCTCTTCTCGAGTAACTGCTTACTGGTCTGAGCATGCTCGGGGGGGCGGCAGGGGGCCGGGTGAGCGGCGGGTGGCAGGGGGTAGCAGGAGGGAGAGTGATAGAGATCTCTCTCTCCCCCCTCCACACGCCGCTCACCTCCACCCCCCCCCCCCCGAGCACGCTCGAGTAGCTGCTGTATCTGAGAGTGCTCGCTCATCTCTAAACAATACCAACAGCACTCATCACCGTTTTACACAATGCCCAGTTATGGAATATATGGCACACCGCTTCTCTTAGTGGTTAACACTCCAATACAGTCACTTAGAAAAGCTGGTTGGCGTATTCATGTATAATGGCCCTTTAAATTACACAGTTCGTAACCCAGGTTTGAGCATCAGAAACTTACAAGATATTAGTGTCGGTAATATGAACCCTACCTCCTATAGCAGGCCGGCTAACACACTGACTTTCCTCAGTGTGCACAACTATTGTCCGATTGAGGCTAGCCTCACTTACAATATGTCACGTGGGAGCACTCCAATGCTGGCTTTCTTTGGCTCCAAACACCAGGTAGTCTCCAGTCACTGCCCTTTCTCAGCAGCTCCAGCAGCTTCTCAGCTCTCCCATGTCCAGCTTCAGCAGCACCTCCAGCTGACTCTGCTCAGCACTGTCTCTCTACTGTAATTCAGCACAAAAAGACCCTTTTATAACCAAAGCTCCAGTCTCTATAAGCTCCTACTGAGCATGGTTAGTTCCAAAGTGCCAAAATTTGGTGCAAATTTTGGCACATGTGGTGATGTTGGTACAATTTTTGGTCACAGTCCATCTCCATGGCAACATTTTATCCCTTTAGAGTAGTTCCTTACACAGTAAACATGCAATGCAAGGAATGGAAGGGGGTGCAGATCCTAAACAAGGCCGCCTCAAACGTGCAGACATGTGAGGGCAGATGCCATTGTTGGACGTATGCGAATATTAAGCTAGCAAGGATATCCGGCATTGCCCAAGATTAAAACTTGAACAAAAGACACATTAACATGGATTGAGATTTTAAAGAAAATTTGTGTTGCCCCTAGCAACCAATCACAGCGCAGCTTTCATTTTACATTGCAGTTACATTCCTTTCACTATTTCAACTTTTTACATTTCAATATACAGCAAAATTCAAATTCCACACGGACGCAGTTGTGGGTAACAAGCTAGTTGGATATAAAGTTTATGCCACTGTACACAAGCCATCTATCATGAAGCGTCATGCATCGGCCCATCTATAGTGGTAAAGCAACATTGTCATTGGATGGTTGAGTGCAGGCCTCCTGCCTCCTGGCTCGATATCGCTTTTGCAATTCATGGGAAACCTCTGCATGCGAGGCGTTTTCATGTGAAAACAGCCTCGCATCCCTGCAAGGGTTTCCTTCATCCCACTGCTGTCAATGGGGCAGCAGCAACGCTGGTCACTTTGAAAGCAATGGGAGAAGATCGTGATCTTTTGCCACTGCTGTGACAGCTGTGACAGGGGATTCCTTCATCCCCGCAGGGAGTCCTTCATCTCGCGGGGAGTGCCCTCATCACTGAACACTGTGACAGCAGCGGCAGGGTGTTCAGTGATGAGGGGACTCCCCACAGGGAAGAAGGAATCCCCTGCCACAGCTGTCACAGCAGTGGCAGAGGAGAGCGATCCTCTCCCTATTTTTTCAATGGGGCCAGTACTGCTGCCGTTGGCCCCATTGACAATAAGGTGAAGCCCCTGGATGTGACAGCATCCAGGGACTTCACATCCAAGGAATCCCCTGCTGTAGCTGTCACAGCCACAGCAGGGAATAGCGATCCTCTCCCATTGCTTTCAATGGGGCTGGCGTTGCTGCCACCGGCCGCATTAAACACAAAGGGCGATATCGCAAAAAGAATTAGTGTACTGCAATTTTTTTTGCATGCAGCATCGCTGGAGTGAAAACATCACAAATGAGAATGAAAACATTGAAATTCATTGGTTTTCAATAATCATGCGTTTTCACTCACTCTTGCATTGCATGAACAACGTGTGATTTCCTCGCCAGTGGAAAGCGGCCCTAATGGAAGAATATTTTATGCAGCAATGAATCATGCTGCTCCATCTTCAAATCAGATGGATGTACCTGGGTGTGGAGGAGGCCTGCGAAACACCTTTTACCTGAGTGCCGTTATATGGAGGTCATCATGCTACACACATGCATTGACTTTCAAGGGAGGAAAACTGCATCAGGACGAACAACTATTAATAGAGAGATACATCAGAAACGTCATGGTGGGCTTGGTAAATATAGCATTCAGTTTGAACCCCATTCTTTTCATTATAATTGCTGTGACATAATACATTTATACAATAGGCTGAATCGGGTGGGCATACATCTTTTTGCATCCTTACATACTATGTTACAGTGACCATGTCACTGTAAGATAGTATGTAAGTCACTTTATTGGACCCCCATCTAGTAGCACATTGGACCTCCTTTGGCCTTCAGAACTGCAACAATTCATCATGGCATGGATTCCACTAGATCAGTGTTCCCCAACTCCAGTCCTCAGGGACCGCCAACAGGTCATGTTTTCAGGATTTCCTCAGTGTTGCACAGGTGATGTAATTATTGTCGGTGCCTCAGACATTGCCACAGATGTTCTTAGCATAGAATATCCTGAAAACATGACCTGTTGGTGGTCCCTGAGTACTGGAGTTAGGGACCCCTGCATTAGATAACAGAGCTATCGTGGCATGGTTACCATACAGAAAGCATAGCTTCTTGCAGTTGTCACAAATTAAATGGAGGTACTGACATGCTCCAAACAGCTGACAGGAAGGGTTCATCGATTCATGCTGCTTGTGAGTGGCGTAGCTATAGGGGTCACAGTTGTGACCTGACCCTGAAGCCAAGGCGCCCACAGGACCTCCTTGCAACACTTACGCTTACTGACCTCATGGTCTAACACTATGAGCAGGTCCTCCGCGCAGCACCGGCAGCTTCTCCTGTTCTGAGTGGAGGAAATCAAGAAAGGGGAGGAGACTGATCCAGGCCGTGAAGGAGACACTGACTATCACCAAGCTGGAGAAACTGCCCGTAACATGCGGAGGACCTGCTCATAGCGTTAAAGGGCATTTCCAGGGAAATACTATTGATGAGCTTCCATCAGGTTAAGTCATCAATAGTTGTAAAGCCGGAGTCTGCCGCTTGGGACCTGACCGATCAGCGGAACAGGCGCATGCTGTCAGCGCCGCAGTAAGACAGAGGTCAGAGAGGAAGCCTCCGCGATGACCTCCTTATAGTGTCAGGTGTTTGTAACTGCAGGTACGGCTCCCATTGATGTCATTCACTTATGAATGACTGCCTGCTTCCTGTGAATGGAGGCAGGCGGGCCAGAACGACCCCCAGTCCACCTCCACCTCCATTCACAAGCAATGCTCGTTCCTGTGCTTTTACATTATCGCTGGGACGACTTGTCAGGCATCTACACCCGAAAAGTCTTTCAGTGTAAAAAGTCCTTAAGTAGTAACGTACACTTTCTGAGAGAGGCAGTGTGACATGGAGGGAAGCAGAGAGCAACATGAAGTGGTATGAGAGTTGGAGGGCAAAGTTAACATTCTGAGTGACAGGAAGGAGTCGCCTGTTTCGTAAGTGGGTGGGGGATTATAGGGGACGTCCTGTGTGATGAAGAGGGAGAACCGTAAGGCTGGGTTCCCACTGGACGAAAATCCCGCAAAAAACTCTTTGCTTGGCAGCACCGAAAAGCCACAAGATTTCCGCTAGAGAGCCGCAGTTCCAAAACCCACCGCATTCCGCCACGGGTTTTAGAGCGGTTTGGCCACTGGCATTTTGTTGCGGCTTTCTCTCCTAGACAGGAGTGAGGCCGCAACGGAAAAAAAAGAAGAATTGGCATGCTGCGGCTGTCAATTCTGCGCCGCATCGCCGGTTCCGCCCGATTTTGCCGCGACGGATCGACCGCCCCGTGTGGACGAGATTTTTGCAAAATCTCGTCCACATGTCTGACTAATCCCGGGATTAGGGGCCGTGGACGGATTTGCCGCACAGAAATTCTGCAAGGAATTTCCCCGGCAAATCCATCCGATGTGAACCCAGCCTAAAGGGCATTCGGTGGGGAAGGGTCAGAACTTGAAAGGTATGTTCACATGAAGCGAAAATGGTGCGGATTTTCAGCAGCAGAAATCTGTATAATTTCTGCAGCAAATTCTGCACCAATGGGTTTTGAGACAGATTTTGGTGTGGATTTGCAGATGATTTTACCCTTTCAAGAGAAGGGGTAAAGTGTGCAGTGGATCCATATAAAAATCTGTGGAATTGACGCTGAAATGACACAGATTTTTCGTCGCGGAAAATGCGCACCATTTCCGCTACGTGTGAAGTATCCTAAGGGCCATCACGTGTGACAAGAAGGGAGTAGGTGGAGAAATATAAGTGACATCTTGTCTCTCGAAGGACATCCTATGTGATATTGGGGTGTACTATGAGAGTCCTTCTGTCTCATGGGGAGGGGGCAGAACCATAAGGGGTTTCATCAGTCTGTGAGTAAGGGCGGTACGTGCAGCAGTCAGTATGAGATTACTCATTGGGGTAACAGCTGGTTGGCTCTGTTGAAGGCGGCAGCTAGATGGGCAGTTTGTGAATAGTGTGGGCATGTGCTGGGAATACACTGAGCCAAAGATGTCTGTGTTGCAAATTCTGCAAAAACAAGTGGTGGTTGTAAGAAATCATCAAGCACTCTGGGTCGAATAGAGATGAAAACCAAAAGTGAACAACACTAATTAGAGGAGGCACCACCTGTGATTACTGGAGGTAACTGCACTGTAATCACTATCACTGTGTAGAGCTGTTGTCTGACTATTATATTAACTACTATATGTATACTACAGCTGAGCTGTATCAGAGTGCAATGTGTTGTAAAAATTATGTTGTCTCTGTTGTGCATATTATTATGCTGTCTCCAATGTATCTTGTATCTATGTACATATGAATACAAACACACACACAAATGTATACATACCGTATATACCGGCGTATAAGACGACTTTTGAACCCCGAAAAATCTGCTCTGCAGTCGGGGGTCGTCTTATGCGCCGGTAATACAAAAAAAAAAAAAGTGTAAAAAAAAAAAATTTTATTACTCACCTCCCACGGCGTCCTGTCGCGCTCCGGCAGGATGTCGCTCGCTCCGGCAGGCTGTCGCTCGCTCCTCGTCCCCGGCGCAGCATAGCTTTCTGAATGCGGGGCTTGAAATCCCCGCTTCCAGAAAGCTAATACACACGCCGGCAGCCATGACAGCATTGAATGGCTGTGATTGGCTAAAGCACACGTGGCTTCAGCCAATCACACTATTCAATGACATCATTGAATGGCTGTGATTGGCTGAAGGCGCACGTGTTAGCAATCACACCCATTCAATGATGTCATTGAATAGTGTGATTGGCTGAAGCCACGTGTGCTTTAGCCAATCACAGCCATTCAATGATGTCATGGCTGCCGGCGTGTGTATTAGCTTTCTGGAAGCGGGGATTTCAAGCCCCACATTCAGAAAGCTATGCTGCGCCGGGGACGAGGAGCGAGCGACAGCCTGCCGGAGCGAGCGACATCCTGCCGGAGCGCGACAGAACGCCGTGGGAGGTGAGTAATAAAATTTTTTTTTTTTTCTCCACTGAATACCGGCGTATAAGGTGACAGTTGGGGGGTCGTCTTATACGCCCCGTCGCCTTATACGCCGGTATATACGGTATATATTTATTTATATGATTTTTTGTGAGATGAGCAAAACATATGTCTCGAGGTTTGTGCGCTAGATCTTTTAAGATACAGACGGACGTGAAGCGCATTTGGAGGAGCCCCAAGCTTAACTTTTGCACCCATGCCCATGAACCTTTGGCTATAACTCTGCTGCTTGTGCCAAATTCTGTCCTCCCAACAGAATGCTGCAACAGAAATCTGGATTAATCTGACCAGGTGATGTTTTTTCACTGCTCAGTGATCCAATTTTTGCGCTCTTTTACCCACTGGAATCTTGTCTTTCTGGATCTCTTAGGGTGCCTACACACTAGCGATATATTTTCTTGCGATGTGAGAGCGATTGCCTCACAGCACAGAGAAAAGTCTGCAATACTGCTCAGTGCTTTCAATGGGGCCGGCGGCAGCAGCTGTGACAGATATGGCAGAGGATTCCTTTATCCCTGCAGGGAGCTGTAAAAAATAGTTAAAAAAAAAATTATACTTACCTGAAAGAGCTGTCTGGCTCTTCACTCCGGACCTGGCAGTCGTCTTCTGTGTTCTGGAGGCCGGGGATTGAAAAATTCCCGCCCCCAGAAAGCGCTGGTCTTATTGGCTGAGAGGTCAGCCAATCACAGGCAGCACTTAGCCATTAAATGACAGCTGAGCGCTGCTTGTGATCGGTCACAGCGCTCAGCTATTTATTGAATAGCTGAGCGCTGCCTGTGATTGGCTGAATGTTGTGACCAATGACAGGCAGTGCTCAGCTGTCATTCAATGGCTGAGAGCTGCCTGTGATTGACTGACTGCTCAGCCAATGAGACCAGCGCTTTCTGGGGACAGTTATTTTTCCATCTCCGGCCTCCATTAGACAGAAGACGACTGCCGGGGCCAGAGAGAAGAGGGTGAGTGCAGTTTTTTTTTTTTTTACCCCTTTTACAGCTAGGGATGATTTTCAGGGAAGGGCTTGAAATATAAGCCCTTCCCTGAAAAATCATCCTTACCTGTAAAAAAAAAAAAAATTATGCTCACTAGAAAATCATCGCTGCAGGGGGGTTGCCTGCAGCCCACTGCTTTCAATGGGGCTGCAGCAGTGCCAACTCCTTTGAAAGCAATGGGATAGCATCAAGGACTTCTGCCACAGCTGTTGCAGAAGTCTGCAATGTACTCCCTATGTTTTCAATGGGGCTGGCGCTGCTGCCGCCGGCCCTATTGAAAACACTGGGCGATATCGCAGATTTCTTCTCTGCACTGCGAGGCTTGAGAGTAGAATTCTCAAATGAGAATGAAACTATTGAAAATTATTGGTTTCATAATCATGTGTTTTCACTCGCTCTCGCATCGCAAGAAAATATATCACTAGTGGGTAGGCAGCCTTAGATAGCAATGGTGCTGGAACTGGTTTGCTATTATAGCCAATCCATGCTAAGGAACGATGAGCTGTGCATTCAGACACTTTAGTTGGAGCACCAGCATTGTATTTGGCTCTGTTGGTCAGAATCATTCTTGGCATCCTCCTTTGACCCCTTTCCTTAAACGGTTGTTTGCATCTATAAGAAAACCTTTGTCGGTATACTCTTGACACCATTACACGAGAAGACCTCACAAACTTGGCATTATATGAAATCGGCTCTAATACCGATGACCAAGCCTCATTCTAAGTCACTCAGATCGCTGAATTTTCCCATTCTAATGTGAATTCACCCTGAAACTGATCCATGGAAAACTTGCTCACTTGATTTGAGGCTGCACCCCAGAGTCATGGGTCTAATTTCCATCTAGGGAAGCTCCAAAGGGCAGGTGTCTCTAATAAAGTGACCCTACAGTGTTTGCCCCGTTGATGCAGCCTGAAAGCCTTCAACAACAACAACTTTGGCTCTGCTTCATCTGTATGTGTGCATTGCTAATTGAAAGCCTTTTAATATTTCTGTACAAGTCAGAGCAATTACACGAATCCATGCTCCAGCAGGATGACGTACTTCTACTTATGAAGTATATAATTTTCTCATTAAACCCCCTAGGTAAAAGCTTTGGCCGGCCACTTTACATCACAGCTAGCATTACAAAACATTTTTCTATCAGTTATTATCGGTTATCCGTGAAAAAACAGAAATGCGGCCATTCCGGAAGAAGGGATTTGGAATATGAATCACTCATGTGAACCAGAATGAGGCTCAGTTTCGCTTCCCCCTCCTGTATCCTAAATGTGGGTCTGTCCTAGCATTGCCTTCCCGGCTCCCGGCAGAACTAAAACTCCGAACCACCTCTTAGAGATCCACATACTTTTCCCATGACATAGGAGGAAGCGAAGGCTGCAAATAAGTCCTGGGCTGGGCCGCTGGCATGGAAGTGAGAGAGCGAACGAGATAGAAGTATGCAGACAATACTCAATGGCATTCTGTTCCCACACAAATATCATTCATTGTGCAGCAGATATATATATATATATAGTGAGCGTGCCCACACGCTGTTAGAACTTGCGCAGGAAATTAAGGGTTAAAACTTCCTTAATGTAAATAGTAGTCAGAACATCTACATGGATTACATAGTATCTGCTATATGTGATATGTAGGAATTTCTTTCACTAAATCCAGGCCAAGAATAACCACCAGTAACGTCAGGCTCACATGGAGCAACCGTGAATTCTGCCTGGGAAGGCCGGTGTACGGAAATGACACGCGGTATCTTAAATGGTTATTATATTCACGCTGGTAATTTTTAATTGGACGAAAAGTAGGAGGAATAAAAATACTACTTTGCTGCAATTTTCGGATTTAAATTGTCCATTCAAGTCTATGTTTGCGTTTTTAAAAAACGGTCTGCACTCGTTTGATGTGACTGTGATCCGTTTTTAAGATCTGTATCCATAATAACTAGGGATGAGCGAGTATACTCGCTAAGGCACTACTCGCTCGAGTAATGTGCTTTAGCTGAGTATCTCCCCGCTCGTCCCTGAAGATTCGGGGGCCGGCGCAGGGTGGGGAGCTGCGGGGGAGAGCGGGGAGGAACGGAGGGGAGATCTCTCTCTCCCTCTCTCCCGCCCGCTCTCCCCTGCTCCCCGCCGCAACTCACCTGTCAGCTGCGGCGGCTCCCGAACCTTCAGGGACGAGCAGGGAGATACTCAGCTAAGGCACATTACTCGAGCGAGTAGTGCTTTAGCGAGTATACTCGCTCATCCCTAATAATAACGTAAAGAGAAGCAGGAAGGGCTAAGATCGACTTTTCAGGATGAAAAAAAAAATGCCAGTTTTTTTACACTTTTAGGCTAGCTTCACACGGGTGAACTGAACACCATATGAGGCCGCGAATCCTGCCTCCATATCTCGCTCCCCACCATGTGAAATCCCCAGGGATGTAAGGCGCTTTCGTGGGAAAACAGTGTTGCATAACTTCGAGGATGAAGGGAATCCCCCACCGCGGTTGTCACAGGAGTTCTCCCACTGCTTTCAATGGGGCCGGCAAAGCATTGCAATGCATGCCAGTGCGAGGCGATGCAATGTGAGGTTTCCCATTGAAAGCAATGGGAAACACTTCGAAAGGGATTGCTACTTCCCCGAAGTGATACAAGGCGGTTTTAACATAAAAATGCCTCACATTCATGGGGATATAGAATGTTGGCGAGTGCGATATCGGGCTGGGATTCACAGCCCAGCATCGCACTCGCTTGTGTGAAATTAGCCCAGGGCTACATACACGTGGGTGAGCGCTTTCAGCCAAGTTAGAGGTAAGTGGGAAACCTTGTGTCGCACTCGTGTGTACAACATATGCATGCAAAATACGCCCATAGTAACATGGTATTTTTGGCCGAAAAAAGACGCATGTCCATCCTTAATTTTAGTTTCAGGAATAAGGGTTGCTTCATACAGGCGTGCGCTGCATGCGTAAAACGTACAGTAAAATATGTCAATATGCGCTAAAAAGCCTCGTACATAGTGCAAATATGTTGCGCTGGGGTGTGCGCAAAAACGCATACGCCAGTGTAAAGGGAGCCTTGTGCACAGGATTTCACGGTCAGCATAAGAGCTAGGAAATGTTGAATGTGTATGACCTCAAAGGATTAGGGGGGCTTCACAAGAGTGTATGCGCAAATGCAGATGCCTCAGCGGAACGTAATTGCGCCGTGAATGAGTTTTTTTCGGCCGTGTGTCGGTGAATTTTACTGCACTTTCTGAACTCGCAGGGTATGTTTTTTTGCACAAGGGATACGACGACACTTCAATTTAAATGACTATTTAGCCTAATAAGTTATAGATGTGTTCTTTTTCCCACAGAATTGCGCATCTACTTGCGTATTGAACGCGCATCTGTGCACTCCGCATAGACTTCTATTGGGACCTTTGGTGTGCAAATGTGCGCAAAGTAGAGCATGCTGTGTTTTTTTCCACGTTTGAGTAATACATACTCAAAAAAGGAAGTGAAAACAAAGTCAGTGAAATCAATAGTTAAGTATGGCGGAGGTTCTGTTATGTTCTGGGAATGCTGTATGTGGCATGGTCTCCATCTGTTGGTTGTAGTGGCAAGAACCAAGAACACAGAGGTGTAACATCCTAAACCTGTGCCACAGCCACAGCGAAATGCCAGCAGTGAAACACTCCAAAACCCGCGGCACAATGCCACGGGTTTTGAAGCTGCGCTTCTCTGGCCAAATTCTCGCGGAATTGCAGTGCGGTCATTCTGCAAGAATTCCGCTGAAATTCTGTCCCGTGTGAAACCAGCCATAGGGTTTAGCAGTGCGGATTACAAAAGAGGGGATCGGGAAGGCAGTGGTCTCCCTGGGAATCTTAGGCACGGGGCAGTCGTCCCAGTCTCCCCTATAATAGTCCACCATTGGTCCCAACTCTACCCAACCCTGTAGCGGTATCCCAAGGAAATCAGCATGCAGGACCTGTGGTCGGCATAGCAACGCGTATCACATAACTGGAGCCTGCTAATTCGATCTGCATTGCCATGCCGACCAAAGGTCTTGCATGCTGATTTACTCGGTACAGATTATACAGACACTGCTACAGCGGTGAGTAGAGCGAGGACCTAGACCCTCCATCGGAGCCCCCGAGAAGCTCTCGCGGAGCCCACTTTGGGAATCCCTGTTCTAAAGAATAATGTGCTGCCGACAATGTGGCAATACTCTGTAACAAATCCAATGCTGTTTTAAGTTGGTTTGAGGATAAGAATGTTCCATAATTGGACTGGCTGCATAGAGTCCTGACCTGAACCCTGCTAAACATCTTTAGGGTTCTTAGAGAGAACTTCCCAGTTGTTTGCAGGATGAATGGAAGGAAATACCAGCCGAAGTGTATCAGACATTAGTAGAAAGTATGCCACAGAGAATATCCAATGTCATTAGGGCCAAAGAAGCCCCACTAAGTATTACCATATGTAAATAAATACTACTTTTGATTCTTGCTCAAGTGTCCAATAACATTTGGTAGAACAGTGTATACTGGGAGACTCTCTTAACAGTTTTGCCAAACATAAACCCCAAACACAATGTGAACAAAACTCAACATACATTCAATGGTGTATATAGGGGCCCATTTTCCCGAACGGAAAGATGCCAATATAAAGTGTTGTGGTATTCTTTGGCTGATTAGATGGGGATCTTCCCAGTCATGTCCATCTCTGATCGTGTAGTAGAGACATTTCTGCTTACCCTGCTATGATGAGTGTCCGCAGCCCGGCTCACTGCAGCGCAGGGTGTACAGTTCTGTGCCAGTGGCTGATTCTTGTAGGAATCATTTTAAATCACTGTCAGCTCTGGATGGAGGGAAGTCAGTCTGTAAAATTCCATATAGACAGAACTATATGAAGTGCGCAGGAGAGACGTAATGTGAACTGACAATTCTGAAGTTTCAGCCTATATTGTATTCTACTCTTCGGCGCAGTCCCCGCTGATGATCTTACAAATGTGGAGGTTTCAGTGCACTAAAGTCATTTTAATACAAGAGACTGCACCCCATCGCATTACACAGACAACCACTGATCTTGTGGAGCACGGCGGCGGGTGGGGGTTAAAGTAGCGCTAGTGATATGATAAATTCTACATGCGTGTCAGCAAGGCGAACATAATGCATATTAACAATGACTGCTGCACTATTCTATACGAATCCTCAGCATCATTACTAAGGGAAGAAATTTTATATTATATTGCTATGAAAAGCATTTGCCACGGTCACATTGAAGGCATGCTGACTTTTAGGACTCTCTGACATGAGTGTTTTTTGGGAGCGTGCAGCAGTATGCGATGCATGCAATGCCAACAATCCCCATACACTATCTTGGCGTGTATGTGCGGGTAAAATGTGGCAAAATAGTGCATGCAGCGTTTTTTTTTTCTCGCATGCTGCGTGTGAGACGCACAATTGAAAGTAATGTAAAGGTTGACACTGCATATTACGCACACGGGTTTTGTAACATGCGGTAGAATACGCTCGTGTGAGAGAGCCCTTAGAAAAAAAAATGTAAAATTAGCAGGGGCGTTATTAGGGCTTTAAAAGATCAGGAACACAAGCTCCAAGGCATATGGGGGACTCTTTATATAATAAAATGGGCCTGAATGCCCCATTACATAGTTAAGAGGAGTGTCATCTCTCCTTAAGGAGAGCACCCAAAATGTGTGTGGAGACACCCAGTGGGTGAGTGGGTCGGGGAAGGGGGGGGGGGAGCATCGTCTCTCCCCAAAGAGAGCACCCATAAGGGGTGTGAGAAGACACCTAAGAGGTGAGTGAGGAGACTTATAAGGCCATGCATGCTCCTCTGGGTAATTTATGCAAATAAGGAAGATGGAGCAATACCTCTGCAGCGCCACCTATTGGATGCAGCATTCCTGACAGCAGCAGGAGCCAATCACAGGACGCCGGGAGTGAACAGCCCCGGCGCCTGCTAAGGACAGGCAGCGACAGAAAGAATGCGCCCGGGTGTCATGGAAACTGGGGCACAGCGCGGGTCGGTAACCCGCCGCGTCCCCAGCACCCCGGCTAACTAGGCGCACACTCCCTGTGCACGGAAGTATGCGCCCGGAGCCGGCGTATCGGATCACAGCGGCCAGGGGAGGTCAGCAAGACCGGGGCTGCTCTGGACCGGACCCCCGCAGTCCGGGTACTAGGACCAATAGTTCAGGCACAGAGACCCCCAGAGCCGCCAGACCTGACAGCCAGAAAACCTGGCTAGGTTTCCTATTCCCAGTCATTGTTTTATAGACTTATTAAAGAGTCATACATTGGTTTGAAGGAATGCTGCCATTCAATAGGTGGCTCTGCAGAGGTACTGTTCCATCTTCCATTACATAGTAAAATGGCTGAGTACCCCATTATATTGCATGTCCCTTTAACAAGTTATAAAATCCCCCATGTGCTCCCTTAAAAAGTAGCAGCATGCCATCTGAATGCCCCCTTTACAAGTAATAATGTTCCTTGAGTGTCCCTTAAATAATAAAAAGCCCCCTAAGTTCCCCCTTGTCAACTAATAATGATTTGATTTCGTATGTGCCACATAAAAGAATAAAGCTTAAACCGTATTTACACAGTCGATAGCAAGTTGAGCCCAAGATCTTGGGCATGACTCGTATTGCACAGAACACGGACACCACATCTGTGTTCTGTGCGATCTGCGGGACACTGCATATTTGCATGTGCCTTTCTCATGAGACTCTCATGAAAATAGGACACGCTGCGATCCTTCCGTCTCGCATTGCTGCAAGAGAAAAATTGCTTATGTAAATAGACTCATTTCAAGCAATGGAGCCTGTTGTTATGTGTTCACTGCGACAACCAAGGCTCTTATAAGCTGTTAGACTATTTCTCACTGAAAAAGGCCCGAAAATAAAATATAATCTTTATTAATTTAAAGGATAAAAAACCCCTCTAGATTCCGGGGGTAATTGAGACCCGAAACAGACACAAAGAGACAAACACACAAAAAACCTATGGGAATTTAAGCAATTGGCTTAGATACATCAATTCATACCGACCTCATTGGTTTTAGAGGTAGGTAATACTGTGAGGGCGTAAAATGAATTAGTGAAAGCGGTGGCCGTTTCCTGTGAAAGGGGGCCAGAAAGGTGGTCACTAAATAATTAGCTTGTGGTTATTATCCACTGGTGGAAACGTGCGCGTTATGTTAGAGGGCCTCGTTCACACCAGGATATATTGCCACTCCACAGTATTAAGTAAGGGGTGTTGATACTCAGCAATCCATTACACAAAAAAATATTATTATATTCATATCCAATTGTGACAACAATGCCCTGTGTCCATATGTCACAATTGCTACAATTGCTATTCCGATAGGGGCAACGGTCCGTCAAGACCCAAAAATGTGATATAATCCCAACCTATGTTGGGTCTGACAGCGATCTAAATGTTTTAATAAAAAGCTGGACTAAAGTGGTGTTGACAATTCCTTATGCCAATTATATCAGAAGGAGTCAACAACGTTTATAGTATAAATAGTACACGACAGACATACACTTGATTCATGTGTGTGTCAAACGCTGTAGTCTGTATAACGACTAAAGCCAACAGAAGTCGTCCGTAATCGTCGACGCGTTTCTGCAGCACGGGTAAAATAAATTTACCGCTGCTTCATCAGGACGAAATTGAGACAATTTATTAGATTATACTAGATTTGCTGTTGTTGATCAATCTGTGTAGTGAGCATCAAAACTGCACAGATCTGATTTTGTATGCTGATGCCTGATAGCTGATGCTGAATACACTTAAGACGCTGCTGCAAGGACTAGTTTAGTGTAGTATTGATGGACACACGGGCAAGCACATTATAATGCCGTCCGGGTAATAGCCGCTGAACTGAGTTGATATAGCTGAACAAATTCTGGCCTGCGACACTTATATTGAATGAGTGCGTTATTTGATAATTATATAACGAACTTTTTTCAAAGTGTCGGCTTGTTAATTGTATAGGAGTCTGATGATTGACTTCCAGACACAAGAGCCAAAAAGAGTCAGTTTAGAATTGTGTTAGTAAACACCCAACCACAGCTAAACTACACAGATCTGATTTTGTATGCTGATGCCTGACAGCTGATGCTCAATACACTTAAGACGCTGCTGCAAGGACTAGTTTAGTGTAGTATTGATATACACACGGGCAAGCACATTATAATGCCGTCCGGGTAATAGCCGCTGAACTGAGTTGATATAGCTGAAAAAATTCTGGCCTGCGACACTTATATTGAATGAGTGCGTTATTGAATGATTATATAACGAACTTTTTTCAAAGTGTCGGCTGGTTAATTGTATAGGAGTCTGATGATTGACTTCCAGACACAGTAAAGAGCCAAAAAGAGTCAGTTTAGAATTGTGTTAGTAAACACCCAACCACAGCTAAACTACAGCGCGGTCCAAGGTAGTGACCGCTGGCTAAACTACACAACTAGCCCCTATGAGACAGCACTTCAGTTTGACAGACCTGGTAACTGTCTGAAACTGGTCTGTTCTTATAGGGCTAGCTCCTCCTAGTGGGAGGGAGATACCCTGTGTTTCCAATTGGGCAAGAGACTCATGGGAGGTCCAGAATGACATGTCCATTATGGGGAGGAGGACGCATGGTTTGTTGCTAAGCAACACCTAGTTGATTCGTAAAAATATATATATATATACACGTCAGGCCGCTTGACGCGTCGCCACATGCCGTGTGCGTTGCTAGGCAGCCGAACGGCTTAGGGGTGAGGCCGCAGCGTGTGGAGTGATGACGCTGCGGCGCTAGCTCCGCCCCCTATGTGCATCGCTACCAACGCTGCTCGTTGCTCAGCTACCGATCGGCCTACCAGCAGAGCTGCAGCGTCTGACGTGATGCCGTTGAGCGCAAGCTCCGCCCCCTCCGTGTGACATGACTGTCACTTAGGGAATTCCTCAATACAGAGGCGTTCCAGTACAACACATTGTTCATTCATTATTGACAGAGGTAAGGTATGAGAAGGCGTGGCTAACAGGTCACAGAAAAAACTGACAGCCACCGTTTGTTAACTACTAAGGACAAACAAAACAATATGCATTATGATGCAGCTCAACACATTATTTGGATCCCCAGCATGAAGTGTTGTGGGACCTACTATATAGATATTATTTGGTATAATAAAGCACTGCAGTGGGATATAGATTGCGTAGAAATTATCGAAGACACTCTGCATACATTGTTTATTTATTGTTGTCGAATTACAGTTAGAAACAACCTTATTGGAAGGCATTAAAACCTTTTTTTTTTTTTTTTTTTTTTTTTTTACCACATGGCTACCTCAAAAAATGTCTGCCCATAAGTGTTATTGTTGAACATATGGTTATAAGAAAATGCTGGACCAGCATGAACGTGCTTTATAGGTAGATCATGGAATTACGATAAATCAGCCCCTTGGGAAAGATCTATAGATTTAGGGTACCATATGATTGAATAGAAAATTGTCCAATTTACTAAGTCAAATGACGTAACTATCTCCTAGTGTGATGATAGTAGACAGGGACAAGAACGGTTCAGTATATTTTTGAAACAAGAAAGAAGAGGGATTAAAGCACCTGAGTAGTGGGGGTGCATCACAGATAACCCAAGGTCAGAATTCTTAAATAAACGGAACAAATGACAAATTTTCGTTAAGACCCTTGGGTGCCAAACAATCCAATTTGTCAATCCAAAAGGCCTCTTTTTGGAGGAGTCTTCGATTCATGTCGCCTTTTCGGCCGTTGTCCCGTACTATTTCAATGCCTCTGAATACAACCGATTCAAGGTGATCAGGATGGCATTCACGCATGTGAGTGGAAAGACTTGTGACTTCGTTTCTGTCTATATTTCCCAAGTGGGCCAGTGTACGTCTACGCAACTGTTGGATAGTCTTTCCCACATAGTCTTTTGGGCACGGACAGGTTGCCAGATACACCACATAGGATGATCGACAATTTATAAAGTCGCGGATAGAAAAAATCTGCCCAGTACTTGCGCTTTGAAAAGTTTTTGTTTTTTCCATTACCGGGCAAGCCTTGCAACCGTGGCACCGAAAAAAGCCCACCATCTTGCTTGTTGTGAGCCAGGTTGGGGGAGCGGATGGTCTTGTATAATGACTCCGCATAAGGCGGTCCTTAAGACTCCTACCCCTTCTATAGGTGATCGCGGGGTACAGATGTAACGAATCGACTAGGTCAGGGTCTTCACGTAAGATGTCCCAGTATTTGGAAATAATTTTTCTAACCCTGGGAGCCTCGTCGTCGTAGGTACCAATAAGACGTATGAGGTTTTCCCCCTCCGTCTTATTTCTCCCTTTTAATAATTCTGTTCTCGTTCTAGTGGTTGCTCCCTGGCGTGCCTTTTGCAAAACCTCCTGGGGGTAACCCCTATTCAGGAACCTACGCGTGAGATCGTTGGATTTCTCATGACAGTCTTCTTCACTGGAGCAGTTACGTTTGACACGGATGTATTGACCTTTTGGAATACCATCTTTTAACGATCTCGGGTGGTGACTATCATAGTGCAGAAAATTATTGGTGGATGTAGATTTTCTGAAAAGTGTTGTGGAAATGAGCCCTGATTCAGTCTTTGAAATTTTGAGGTCCAAAAAGGTTATGGATTGGTCCTGGACTTCCGAAGTCAAAAACAGGCCCAGGGAATTTTTGTTAAGTACACTGACAACTTCAAGAAACTGAACCTCCGTCCCGGTCCACAGAATGAAAATATCATCGATATAACGGATCCACATATCGATGTATTGGGTCCATATGATGGTGGCCTCATTAAAGACGTACTTTTCCTCCCACCAGCCCAGGTAAAGACACGCGTAATGGGGCGCACAAGGGCTCCCCATCGCGGTCCCCCTGAGCTGGTGGAAGTACTTTCGGTCGAACACAAAATAATTGTGTTCCAAAATGAACTGTAAAAGTTCTAGAACCATCTTGTTGTGATCAAGAAAATGTCTGCCCCTTTGTTGTAGATAGAAATTAATGGCTGTTAGACCGCCTTCATGTGGAATAGAGGTATAGAGCGCCTCTACATCAAGGCTAGCCAGAAGTGTGGTATCAGAAACATGTAGGTCCGCTAAGCGCCTGAGTACATCGGTCGTGTCTTGTACAAAGGATGGTAGTGATTCCACGAAAGGTTTAAGAATTGTTTCAATGTACTGACTAGACGCCTGAGTTACACTGTTTATACCAGAAACAATGGGGCGTCCTTTCAGTGGAGAAAGGCCCTTATGAATCTTGGGGATACCATAAAAGGTAGGAATCTGGGGATGCTGCGGATACAAGAAGTTAAATTCCGTATGGCTGATAAGATGTTGATTTTCCGCTCGTGTCAAAATTTCAAATAAGTCTTTTTGAAACAAATAAGTAGGATCCCGTTCCAATCTACCATAGCTGGTATTGTCACCCAATAGACTCATACACATCTCTCTGTATGCCATATCATCCATAATAACTAGATTCCCTCCCTTATCAGATTGTTTTATTACTATACTCCTATCATTTTCGATTTCAAGTAAAGCTTTCTTTTCCCCTTGGGTTAGATTTTGATAGTGAAAACGTCTTTTTTCCGATAGGGGTTTTAGTTCTTCAGACACTAGTTTTTCAAACATGTCGATATAGGGGGAATCGTGAATGGGTGGCATACTTGTGCTCTTTGATTTGAGAGTAGTGAATGGGCCCTCACCCGGTGGTTTGTTGGCTTCTCGTGCCAGATCCTCAAGGTCGTTCAAAGCTTGTAAATCATTGACATCGAGCCCCAATTCAGTGCTCTTTTTGCGATTCTGTATGGCGTAAAACTTTTTCCATTTCAGTTTCCTTAAAAATAATGCTATATCTTTTTTCCATATAAAGGGGTCGTAACGATAAGTGGGGACGAATGACAGACCTTTTGTCAAGAGATTAGTTTCATTTGTGGAAAGCGGTCTTGAAGATAAATTGATGATTTGAAAATCATCATTACTATGTATAGAACTTGAACTTACAGCTCTAGTAGTGGTGCTCAGGGATTCTTCGGTACTCATAGGGTTAACCCTTATACTTGTTGTTGATAAGCCGGTTTTCTGCGCTCCCGCATGAAATAGTTGGCAATGGGTGGGCCTAAAAAACGGTCAGCGGGGCTGTTATAATTTCTACCGCGGTTTTTAGCTCTACCGCGACCTTGGCCCTTCCCTCTTTGTTTGGGGTATTGATACGTTTGTTTATGCAACAAACCATGCGTCCTCCTCCCCATAATGGACATGTCATTCTGGACCTCCCATGAGTCTCTTGCCCAATTGGAAACACAGGGTATCTCCCTCCCACTAGGAGGAGCTAGCCCTATAAGAACAGACCAGTTTCAGACAGTTACCAGGTCTGTCAAACTGAAGTGCTGTCTCATAGGGGCTAGTTGTGTAGTTTAGCCAGCGGTCACTACCTTGGACCGCGCTGTAGTTTAGCTGTGGTTGGGTGTTTACTAACACAATTCTAAACTGACTCTTTTTGGCTCTTTACTGTGTCTGGAAGTCAATCATCAGACTCCTATACAATTAACCAGCCGACACTTTGAAAAAAGTTCGTTATATAATCATTCAATAACGCACTCATTCAATATAAGTGTCGCAGGCCAGAATTTTTTCAGCTATATCAACTCAGTTCAGCGGCTATTACCCGGACGGCATTATAATGTGCTTGCCCGTGTGTATATCAATACTACACTAAACTAGTCCTTGCAGCAGCGTCTTAAGTGTATTGAGCATCAGCTGTCAGGCATCAGCATACAAAATCAGATCTGTGTAGTTTAGCTGTGGTTGGGTGTTTACTAACACAATTCTAAACTGACTCTTTTTGGCTCTTGTGTCTGGAAGTCAATCATCAGACTCCTATACAATTAACAAGCCGACACTTTGAAAAAAGTTCGTTATATAATTATCAAATAACGCACTCATTCAATATAAGTGTCGCAGGCCAGAATTTGTTCAGCTATATCAACTCAGTTTAGCGGCTATTACCCGGACGGCATTATAATGTGCTTGCCCGTGTGTCCATCAATACTACACTAAACTAGTCCTTGCAGCAGCGTCTTAAGTGTATTCAGCATCAGCTATCAGGCATCAGCATACAAAATCAGATCTGTGCAGTTTTGATGCTCACTACACAGATTGATCAACAACAACAAATCTAGTATAATCTAATAAATTGTCTCAATTTCGTCCTGATGAAGCAGCGGTAAATTTATTTTACCCGTACTGCAGAAACGCGTCGACGATTACGGACGACTTCTGTTGGCTTTAGTCGTTATACAGACTACAGCGTTTGACACACACATGAATCAAGTGTATGTCTGTCGTGTACTATTTATACTATAAACGTTGTTGACTCCTTCTGATATAATTGGCATAAGGAATTGTCAACACCACTTTAGTCCAGCTTTTTATTAAAACATTTAGATCGCTGTCAGACCCAACATAGGTTGGGATTATATCACATTTTTGGGTCTTGACGGACCGTTGCCCCTATCGGAATAGCAATTGTAGCAATTGTGACATATGGACACAGGGCATTGTTGTCACAATTGGATATGAATATAATAATATTTTTTTGTGTAATGGATTGCTGAGTATCAGCACCCCTTACTTACTGTGGAGTGGCAATATATCCTGGTGTGAACGAGGCCCTCTAACATAACGCGCACGTTTCCACCAGTGGATAATAACCACAAGCTAATTATTTAGTGACCACCTTTCTGGCCCCCTTTCACAGGAAACGGCCACCGCTTTCACTAATTCATTTTACGCCCTCACAGTATTACCTACCTCTAAAACCAATGAGGTCGGTATGAATTGATGTATCTAAGCCAATTGCTTAAATTCCCATAGGTTTTTTGTGTGTTTGTCTCTTTGTGTCTGTTTCGGGTCTCAATTACCCCCGGAATCTAGAGGGGTTTTTTATCCTTTAAATTAATAAAGATTATATTTTATTTTCGGGCCTTTTTCTGTTGTTATGTGTCTTGCAAAGCAAAAAACTTTCATGAGAATTTCGGCCGTGTAAATATGGCCTTATACTTACCTAAGCAGCTAAACCAAGTAGCACATCAACTCCTCTTCTGCACTGTTAGCGGCCAGGTACAGGTAGTGATGCCATCATGCCAGCTGCACCTGATCGTTGACATCCTATGCGTGGCTCAGCAGGAAAGTATCCCAGATTCCCAATGCTAGGGACGGCCCTGAATATTGGACAAAGGTAAACCTATTTAAGATGGTGAACTGATCTATGGCACAAAGTCACCCAACCTTCAGATCAAGTGTGTGAAAAAGTAAGGGACCTTATACATGGAGCAATTGACTCTTGTTGGAGGAGCAGCGATCATCAAGATCAGCGCTAGTCTAATGGGACTATACACAAACCAATTCAGACTCTATAAAGGGAAAATCAATCATTAATATGATTGTTTGTCCCTATAGAGCTGTGATTGGCTGGCTGCACTTCTGCCTGTTTTTATGGGGGAGATGTGCAGTTGACCAACAAGCTGGCGTAAATGAGCCAATAAGCTGACAAATAAGCATTTGCAAGTTGACACCTTTCTATCATAACCAGCATGAACTTTTTCAACAATTTTTTTCTATAGTAGCTCTTTTGTTGAATCGAAAAAGACGGCTAGTCTTCACTCCCGAAGTGTATAAATGGGCTTTGAGCGCCCATGACCCTGTTGCTGGTTCACGATTGTCCTTCCCTGGACTAGTTTTGGTAAGCACTGCATACCAGAGACAATGCACAAGATTTGCTGCTTTAGAGATGCTCAGACCTTGTCCTCTAGATATTACAATGTGGCCTTGGTAAACTTGGTCAGATCTTTACACTCGCCCATTTTTTCTGCTCTCTACATATCAACTTCAAGAAGTAACTGTTCACTTGCTGCCTAATGTATCCCACCCATTGTGCCATTGTCACAGATATATACTGTATTATTCACATCTCCTGGTTTTAATGTCATAGCTGATCACTGTAACATAATATAAATAATAATAAACTTTATTTGTATAGCGCCAACATATTCCGCAGCACTTACATAGACAGGGGGAATACAGAAAGACAAAAAATACAAACATTACAGAACCACGGTTACATAGTAATCAATTGATGGAAACAATAGGGGTGAGGGTCCTGCTCCAACGAGCTTACATACTACAAGTAATAGAGGTGAGACAGAAGGTAAAGGGCTGGAGATGTGCACAGTATGGCGAGGTGGAGAGTGAGGGGTGCTATACGCATAGACAATGGTCAGACATTAAGCCGTGTGACTGCAGGAGCAGTTTATGATGGCTAGCAGGGATTGCAGTCAGTAGGTCAGGGAGCATGTTATCAGGCGGAGTACAGAGGGGTTTGTTTAGGGAATGCGGTATGCCTACCTGAAGTTCTGCGAGTCCTGGATTGCCCGGATAGCCTTTGGTAGTGCTTTCCAGAGGACCGGTGCTGCTCTGGAGAAGTCTTGGAGGTGGGAATGAGAAGTTCGAATTAAAGGGGTGCGTAGTCTGGTTTCGTTAGCAGAGCGGACAGCCTGGGCTCGGTGATGGATTGAGATGAGAGAGGCAATATAGGGGGGGGGGGGCTGCGCTGTGGAGGGCTTTGTGGATGAGGGTAGCGAGTTTAAATTGAATTCTGTATTTAACGAGCAGCCAGTGCAGTGACCGGCACAGGGCAGAGGCGTCCGAGTAGCGGCTGGACAGGAAGATGAGTCTGGCTGCTGCATTCAGGATGGATTGGAGAGGGGAGAGTCTGGTGCAGGGGAGGCTGATCAGCAATGAGTTGCAATAATCAAGCCGAGAGTGGATGAGGACAACAGTAAGCATTTTTAGTGTGTCTACAGTGAGAAAAGAGCGGATTCTTGCGATATTCTAGAGGTTCCAGGACTATCTTTTGGGCTCGACATAAAAACGCCCAGCGCTATATTGGCTTGTCTCAGAAATACGTCCATGTGATGTGATGCATTGGAATCCAATGCATCAGATCACAGCGCATATCGGCCAGCTGTAAAATGGCCGACCGATATGCTCTTCTGTGAAAGAAGCCTAAGAGTAAAGCTAAAGAATAACCCATTTGTAGCCTTTTACCATGGGGACACTAAGGGCTCCCACCCACTGGCGTTTTTTTCTCCACTGCGATGCGATTCTAAAGTTAAAGTTTCGCATCGCAGTGCGAGAAAAACGCAGAAGATAGCTGAAAATCGCTGCAATATCGCAGCGACATCGCCAGTCTTTTCAATGGGGCCAGCGGCAGCAGTGCTAGCCCCATTGAAAAGATATGGAGAATGCCGCGGACTTCTGCCACAGCTGTGGCAGGAGTTTCCTTCATCCCCGCGGCATGCTATCCAATTGCTTTCAATGGGATCGGCACTGCTGCCGATCCCATTGAAAGCAGTGTTTTCTGACAAGCCCTGCAGAATGATTATCGGAGAAGGGCTTGAAATAGAAGCCCTTCACCGATAATCATTAAAAAGTGGTTAAAAAAATAATAAAAAAGTTACTCACCTCTCCTGCTGTCAGCCGCGTCCTCCTGCTGGCTCCCCGGCACTGCTGTCCAGCACTTTCAGCAGACGGAGATTTAAAAATCCCAGCCTACTGAAAGGACTGTGCAGATTGGCTGAGGGCTCAGCCAATAGCAGCTAGTGCTTAGCTATTTCAATGGGGCTAGCACTGCTGCTGCTGGCCCCATTGAAAAGACTGGCGATGTCGCTGCGATATGCCAGCTGTCACTGTGTATGTGCTCCACGGGAAAGCAGGAGATTTTTTTTTTTTAATTGCACTGTCCATGCATCTTGCACATCGGCCGGCACGCTCGGACGCATCCACCGTGCTGAAGAAAGAAGATCCGTCCGGCACGGAGAAAACCCACACTGGATCTGGACAGGTAAGAATATGTTTTTTCCTGTCCATGCCTGCAGGCATTCCTGGATTCCACTGCGGGCTGCAGCAGATAGAATCTGTGCGGTCCAGTGGCCATGAGGCCTTAAAATTGCACAGCTGCTGTCGTCACAAAACAGGAAATTTTTAGTCAAGATTATTTGCAATATTTTAGGTGCACGAAATTTATTAGATATCAACATTATTGCTTGTTGTTAACTCCACAACCGCGTATACAATATATAATGTACAACAAAAGATGCCTCCTAAAGAGATTGTGAAGTCTCTGAAACATTCTCCATTCACTACAAACGATCTAAATAAGCAAATAAGTTCCGAGTTAAATTTTTTGCATTACAGAGAACTCAACAGTCTGGTGGCCTTGTATTTGGGCCAGTGAATATTTTCCAACCCAGTTAACAAACTATTAGCCTGCCACTGGTTGGAAAGGTTACATCACTCTCCACCTCTCTGGTAAGGTTAGACAGACCCAAAGCAAGGATCAGAAGAAATGGTAAGTAATATTTATTTTCCACTAGAACTGTGTGTAATTAGTGCATGCCACAATAGTTTCCACTCCGCCAGCTCTGCACATCCGGCCATTAGGTTTGTAATATGAGAAGAATAGTTCTCAGGAATGTTGACAGTTCCTGTGAAATAAACAAAATCTCCTACTGAAAATGCTAGAAGGTTTTGCATTGAGAACGTGCGGCGAAGGCCACCTGCAGAACAAACCATCAAAACTAATTACCTATCCTCATCATCATTATTATGTCAGGGTTTTCAGATCTGTGACTACAGACACAAAGAGCTGTTGAGCTAACAACATCCAGATGTGGATAAAGCTTTGCACCAAGTGTTCCACAATTTAACAGATGTACCTTCAGCAATTACTAATTCTTCACCTTTCTTAATTATCATTGTTTTAGCTATGATAAAGCATCTGGCCCCAGTTTCTAGATGACTGGTTGCTGTAGGCTTTCCCTATACCTGTGGCAAAGACTCAGATTTCTGCCTTAGCCCTTGTATCTAAATACCCTGGCCAAGGCAGAATGCATTGCAGGCATCTTCCCTAGCACCTCGGACAAGTGTCCTGCCAGTTTACTCTAGCTACACCCTTGGAGAAATACAAATATTCAACGCTTCTTCATTTTACATAATTGTAGATATTTTTGAATTTCATACTATTAAAGGGACTCTATCACTGAGTTCATGCTGCCTGAATCACAAGCAGCGTGAACCTGGGACAGATCTGCCCAGTTCCCCCATGCACTTTAAAATTTGCCGGTTTGACTTCGGAACGGAGCCCTCGAGTCAAAGTGGTGGCCGTGCTGGGCTCTCCATGTCCACAGCATGAAGACTGACAAAACTTCTCCCTGCTTGTGTAAAGAGAAAGACCTGTCAGTCAACATGCTGTAGGCTGGAAGAAGTTGTCACAGCCCGCCTCTTTGACTCAAGGGCTCCGTTCCCAAGTCAAACAGACAGCTCCAAAGTGTGTTTGTGCTGAAACGCTGAAGCATTTCAGAATAGCACTTACATGGGGGCATGGTGCATATTTGTTCCAGGTTCATATTGCCCCTGGTTCAGGCAGCATGAACCTGGTGACAGGTTCCCTTTAAGTTGGCCTGAATTTGTTTAAAACCACCAGATTCAGCGTCAAGGAAATAGTAACCAGAAAAACTAAATGTGGTTGTTCATTTTCTTATTTTTCTTGGTTGTCCCCCCAGTTTCTGTTTTCTCTTCTTTTTTGCAGGGATTACTTATTATAAGTTCCTGGATTCTGGCTAGTAATTATTAACTGCGTTAACAAGTAGCCATCACAGTGCCATGTGATCAGGAGTAGGGCAACAGCTGTAATACACAGAAAGACCCCAGGACTGTCTAGCCATATTTCTTGCTGTCAGGCTATAACTTAACAACTAGCTTTGTACTATTTTAGTGCACAGGCTAATGTACTGGCATATACATTACAGAACACTATAGTGTAGAAATCAAATTTATGAACGCCCCTATAGGATGAAAAATAAAGTAAAATAAATAATAAAGTAATATTAAAGCAATTCTGTAAAAAAAGCAAAGAAAAAAATAGCATACAAAGGGTGCTAGTCCAACGGATACATGTAGTGCGCCATACAGGTTTACAATCTATTAATCACGCCACATATGATTCAGCCTGTTGGCTTGCACTGTAGCTCAAAAGTGCATCACACTGCCACTAACACCCTGGGCTTCTCCAGTATTGACTGCCGACCACTTGTTGCAAAAATAATGATAAATACGAGGCATTAGTTAATATTTTGGTCAAAATACACAAGCTTACAAACATTACAATCAAAAAGGATATATCAGTTCAAAAATCACTGCCAAGAAAAAGAGGACAAAAAGCAAACAGATACATTTTTTTATTAACCCCTTAAGGACCAGGCTGTTTTGTACCTTAAAGGGGTTGTCCCGAGGCAGCAAGTGGGTCTGTACACTTCTGCATGGCCATAATAATGCACTTTGTAATGTACATTGTGCATTAATTATGAGCCATGCAGAAGTTATAAAAAGTTTTATACTTACCTGTTCCGTTGCTGGCGTCCTCGTCTCCATGGTGCCGACTAATTTTCGCCCTCCGATGGCCAAATTAGCCGCGCTTGCGCAGTCCGGGTCTTCTGCAGTCTTCTATGGGGCTCCGTGTAGCTCCGTGTAGCTCCGCCCCGTCACGTGCCGATTCCAGCCAATCAGGAGGCTGGAATCGGCAATGGACCGCACAGAAGAGCTGCGGTCCACGGAGGAAGAGGCCATCTTCAGCGGTGAGTAGAGAAGTCACCGGAGCGCGGGGATTCAGGTAAGCGCTCCGGTGAGCTTTCTTTACCTCCCTGCATCGGGGTTGTCTCGCGCCGAACGGGGGGGGGGGTTGAAAAAAAAAAAAACCCGTTTCGGCGCGGGACATCTCCTTTAAGGACCAGACACTTTTTAGGGATTTTAGCCATGTGGTTATTCTACTGCCCTATTTTTTTTACCTTTAGCTACCAAAATTATTTTTGCTGCATTTTTTTCCCGTGACATATGGGATATTTTTAAATATCTTTTTCACTAACTTTTTTTTCCGTTTTTTAGTTAGGGGTAAAAAGCTAAACAAAATTATTTTTTTTATATTTATAGTTATTTTTTTTTTAATTAATATATTTATGCTAAAATAAAGTATGGGAACAGGTTCCTCATTTTGTTTCGGATGTTTTGATATATAATATGTATGGTTTTGGATTACAGGGCGCATACAGCGATGGCTTTGGGCTATTTTCTTTCTTATGTACATATTGTGGTTTTATTCTGTAATTTTTATTTACCTATGTGTGTATTTATGTCTTTTACTATCTATGTCCCCCATGACGTCACATAAGGCCTAAGGGGGACATTCACATGTTTTTTTGTTTTTTTTATTTGACACTTTTCCATTGTAGATGAGGCATCCATAGGAGCCCCAGTTACAGGGAAAAACATCCCATGTAGTCACAATAGTCACTGGCAGAGCTGATCAGGGTCACGCGACCCCCGGGCTCATGTAGTGGAAGAAACACTTCTTAGTACATAGCACTCATTAAGCAATGTGTACTAAAGAAAGGAGGAGGCAGAAAGGGTTAAAACCCACTTCTCCCTCCTCCTCCGGGTCATCAGCTGTGACTAACAGTTGACAACCCGTCCTGCTTCTGATTGATTGCAGAAGCAGGAGGCTTTAATTTAATCCCCACCATAATTTTACATATGTCTGGGCTTTAAGCCCAGGACCAGGTGCTATAAATTTACAGTACCTGGTCCTTAACGGGTTAAACACTTGATGTTGTCATATCTGTTTTAATCCATATAATGAATTTATACCATGATTTTTTCAGCATTTTTTTTAAATAAAAATATTAACAAAAAGTTACTGTATATTTGCCAAAGAATGGTTCATAGATAAAGGATAACTCATCCCACAAAAAACAAGACCTTGTAGAGCTACCACTAGCAAAACGTTAAAAAGTTGTGTCCAGAATGCAAGGGGGCAAAATAAAATTATGACTTAAAGAATACCTGCACTTTCAGAAAACTTTTGACATGTCATAGAGGCAAGTCAAAAGTATTGATCAGTGGGATTCCCGCTGCTGAGACTCCCGTTAATCACTAGAATGAGAGGGCTGCAGCACTTACAGGAGCAGTGAGCCCCCCTTAGCTATCTTCGCTCATTTTTACTGCTTCTGTCAGCAGTGTCTGTGCACGGTAAGCCTGGAGCAGCGCCTGAGACCAGTGGGAGGGACACCGACGGCACTTACTAGATGAGCATTGCTTTTTTTCCATCTAGTGTAGCTAGGGCTGACTTTCGGGGTAGGGCTTATATTTCATGTCCCCCGTCCCCAAAAATTGTTGTGTGGTTAATGCTGCAAAAAACGTGGTACCAAGTTGTGCTGCGTTTTCAGCAGTGCTGAAACCGCTGTCCATTCATTTCAATGGGCGATGAATGGCTGAAAACGGCCAAAGATAGAACATACATCGCTGTCAAAGCGCAGCGATGAAGTTGCTGCGTTTTGACGCTTGTGTGAACAGCCCCATTGAAATGAATGGGAGTGTTGTACAGCGTTTAGCGCTGCACTGAAAAGGCAACGCTAAACGCTGTACAAAAACATCTGTGTGAGGGAAGCATTACTGTGAATGAAAGTGTGCAGGCCAGCCCAATCCCCAGCCTGCTCAGCTTCCATTCACTGACAGTTGCTCATTCCTGCATAAGAGCACAGCAACGATTACAGTGGGGAACAATTTTGAACCAAATGCTTGTTGACTTCGGTTTTTCAGGTGATTTAGGCAAAATAGGCATAGAATCATAAAATGGTAGAGTTGGAAGAGACCTCCTGGCTCATCTGGTCCAACCCCCTGCAGTGCTCAGTACTGGATATACTAAATCATCCCAGACAGATATTTGTCCAGCCTTTGTTTGAACACTTCCATTGAAGGAGAACTCACAACATCCCGTGGTAACCTGTTCCACTCATTGATCACCCTCACTATCAGAAAGTTTTTTCTAATATCTCATCTGTGTCTCCTTCCTTTCAGTTTCATCCCATTGCTTCTAGTCTTTCCTTGTGCAAATGAGAATAGGGATGATCCCTCTGCACTGTGACAGCTCTTCAGATATTTGTAGACAGCTACTAAGTCTCCTCTCAGCCTTCTTTTTTCAAGCTAAACATTCGCAGATCCTTTAACCGTTTCTCATAGGACATGATTTGCAGACCGCTCACCATCCTGGTAGCTTTCTCTGAACTTGCTCCAGTTTGTCGATCTATTTTTTTTTTTTAAATCAGGTGCCCATAACTGGACACAGTATTCCAGATGAGGGCTGACTAAGGAAGAGTAGAGGGGTATAATTACCTCATGTGATCTAGGCTCTATGCTTCTCTTAATACATCCCAGAATTGTGTTTGCCTTTTTTGCTGCTGCATCACAATGTTGACTCATGTTCAGTAGCGATCTGTTAGTTTACCAAAGTCTTTTTTCACATGGGCTGCTGCTTAGCCCAATTCCTCCCATTCTGTATGTGCTTTTTTCATTTTTCTTGCCCATATGTAGGACTTTGGATTTCTTCTTGTTAAATACCATTCTGTTAGTCACCACCCACTGTTCAAGCTTTTCTAGATATTTTTGAATACTCTCTCTCTTCTCTAGTGTTAGCTATCCCTCCTAGCTTTGTGTCGTCAGCAAATTTGATCAGTTTCCCATCAATTCCCTCCTCCAGATCATTTATAAAAATGTTGAACAACACTGGGCCTAGGACAGAGCCTTGTGGTACCCCACTTGATTCATTCTTTCACTTGGATGTACAGCCATTTATGACCACTCTTTGAGTATGATCACTCAGCCAGTTGTGAATCCACCTAACAGTTTTCCTTTGTCAATCCCATATTTGGTCATTTCTTCAATAAGTATGGTATGAGATACTTTGTCAAATGCCTTACTAAAGTCAAGATATACTATATCTACAACATTTCCTTGATCAACCCAGTCAGTGATTCTGTCATATAAGTAAATTAGATTTGTCTGGCATGACTTGTTTGCTAAAAACCCATGCTGGCTTTGGTTAATTACTCCATTCTTATCCAAGTACTTGCATACAGGCTGTTTAATAACTTGTTCAAAGATCTTTCCCAGTATAGAAGTCAGGCTCGCAGGCCGTTAGTTTCCTGGATTCACGTTCTTCCCTTTTTTGAAGATAGGGACAACATTTGCCCTTTTCCAATTTTCTGGGACTTCTCCTGTTCTCCAGGAATTTTCAAAGATCATGGCAAGTGGCTCAGCAATTACCTCTGCTGCTTCCTTTAGTATCCTAGGATGTAATTCATCTGGACCTTGGGACTTGATTTCATTTAGGTTAGCTAAGTGTTCCCTCCCCATCTCATGGCTTATAAATAGCCTGAATTCTTTTATTCCCCCAATAGCACAGGGTAGATCAGTTGTCCCATCTACTTTCTGAGAGAAAACAGATACAAAATAGGACTTTAAAAGTTTGGCCTTCTCAACATCATTCTTAACCAATTCACCATTTTCATCCTGTAAGCATCCAATAGCATCTTTAACTTTTCTTTTGCTTTTGACATACCCCCAAATCCTTTTTTATTGCTTTTGGCCTCTGTCGCAAGCCTCAATTCATTATTAGCTTTAGCTTTTTCACATTTGCCCTACAGTTTCTGCAGACCGCATTATATTCTTCTTTAGATATTCCCCCCTCTTTCCATTTGATAAACATATGTTTCTTCCTTTTTAACATGTGTGCAAGTTATGTGTTGATCCATCCTGGTCTCTTTAAGTGCTTCCCATTCTTCCTTCTTTTAGGGATCGTTAACAATTGTGCTTTGAAAATCTCATTTCCCAACCTTCTTGGACATTTCTGTCCTTGTGAACATCCAGCCATTGGATTCTTCCTACCCTCTTTCTCAGTTCATTATTATCTGCCTTTCTAAAATCTAACCTTGAGGTCTGAATTTCTCAGGCCTTACCCCCCTTTTTATCCAAAATTCAAAGATATCATGATCACTGCCTCCTAAGGTCCCAGCCACCCTTACTTCCTCAACCATTCCCTCCCTGTTGGTAAGAATTAAGTCCAAGATAGCAGATCCCCTTGTTTTCTCTTCTACCTTTTGGAAGATAAAGTTGTCATAAGAGATAAGATAAGAATTTGTTGGATCCATTACTTTTACCTGAGAGAGATTCCCAACAAATGTCTGGCTAGTTAAAATCTCACATAATCACTATGTCATGCTTTTTTGAGTTCTTGACCATCTGATGTAGAAAGAGTTCATCATATCTTCTGCTTGTCCAGATGGCCTATAGTAAATGCCTACAATGGTCTCCTTTCTGTTGTTCTCTCCATGTATTCTTACCCAAGCAGTTTCTACAGAACTCCCATGCTCTGAAGCTTGAATCTCTGTGAAGATGAATGTTTTCCTAACATACAACGCAATACCTCCTCACCCTTTTTTATGTCTGTTTCTTATAAATACCTTGTATCCTTCAAACCTTGTATTCTAATCATATGTATCATTCCATTCATTTCCGTTATGCCTGACATCATATTTCTATTCCCGTGTTAGAAGCTCCAATTCTCCTTGTTTGTTTCCCATGCTCTGTGCATTTGTGTAGAAACTAGAGATGAGCGAGTACCAAAATGCTCGGGTGTTCGTTACTCGAGACGAACTTTTCGCGATGCTCGAGGGTTCGTTTCGAATAACGAACCCCATTGAAGTCAATGGGCGACCCGAGCATTTTTGGATATTGCCGATGCTCGCTAAGGTTTTCATTTGTGAAAATCTGCAAAACCCAAGAAAGTGATGGAAACGACACAGCAACGGATAGGGCAGGCGAGGGGCTACATGTTGGGCTGCATCTCAAGTTCCCAGGTCCCACTATTAAGCCACAATAGCGGCAAGAGTGGGCCCCCCCCCAACAACTTTTACTTCTGAAAAGCCCTCATGCCCTCATTAGCAATGCATACCTTACCTAAGCACCACACTACCTCCAACAAAGCACAATCACTGCCTGCATGACACTCCGCTGCCACTTCTCCTGTGTTACATGCTGCCCAACCCCCCCCCACGACCCAGTGTCCACAGCGCACACCAAACTGTCCCTGCCCAGCCTTCAGCTGCCCTCATGCCACGCCACCCTCATGTCTATTTATAAGTGCGTCTGCCAGGGGAAAAGCAGGCACACACTGCAGAGGGTTGGCACGGCTAGGCAGCGACCCTCTTTAAAAGGGGCGGGGCGATAGTCCACAATGCTGTACAGAAGCAATGAGAAATGCAATCCTGTGCTACCTCCATCTGGAGCTGCACACGTGGGCATAGCAATGGGGAACCTATGTGCCACACACTATTCATTCTGTCAAGGTGTCTGCATGCCCCAGTCAGACCGCGGTTTTTTATAAATAGTCACAGGCAGGTACAACTCCGCAATGGGAATTCCGTGTGCAGCCACAGCATGGGTGGCTCCCTGGAACCCACCGGCTGTACATAAATATATCCCATTGCATTGCCCATCACAGCTGAGGTAATAATGTCATGTTTAATGCAGGTGGGCTTCGGCCCACACTGCATGCCCCAGTCAGACCGGGGTTCTTTAGAAGTGGACACATGCAGTTACAACTCCCTGTGGACCCACAGCATGGGTGGGTGCCAGGAAGCCACCGGCGGTACATAAATATATCCCATTGCATTGCCCATCACAGCTGAGGTAATAATGTCATGTTTAATGCAGGTGGGCTTCGGCCCACACTGCATGCCCCAGTCAGACCGGGGTTCTTTAGAAGTGGACAGATGCATTTACAACTCCCTGTGGACCCACAGCATGGGTGGCTCCCTGGAACCCACCGGCGGTACATAAATATATCCCATTGCAGTGCCCAACGCAGCTGATGTAATGTCATGCTTAATGCAGGTGGGCTTCGGCCCGCACTGCATGCCCCAGTCAGACCGGGGTTCTTTAGAAGTGGACAGATGCATTTACAACTCCCTGTGGACCCACAGCATGGGTGGCTCCCTGGAACCCACCGGCGGTACATAAATATATCCCATTGCAGTGCCCAACACAGCTGATGTAATGTCGTGCTTAATGCAGGTGGGCTTCGGCCCACACTGCATGCCCCAGTCAGACCGGGGTTCTTTAGAAGTGGACAGATGCATTTACAACTCCCTGTGGACCCACAGCATGGATGGCTCCCTGGAACCCACCGGCTGTACATAAATATATCCCATTGCATTGCCCATCACAGCTGAGGTAATAATGTCATGTTTAATGCAGGTGGGCTTCGGCCCACACTGCATGCCCCAGTCAGACCGGGGTTCTTTAGAAGTGGACACATGCAGTTACAACTCCCTGTGGACCCACAGCATGGGTGGGTGCCAGGAAGCCACCGGCGGTACATTAATATATCCCATTGCATTGCCCAACACAGCTGATGTTACGTCAGCTGTAATGCAGGTGGGCAAAAAATTAATTGGATTACACTGTAGGCGAGGGCCCCCAAAAATTGGTGTACCAACAGTACTAATGTACCTGAGAAAAATTGCCCATGCCCAACCAAGAGGGCAGGTGAAACCCATTAATCGCTTTGGTTAATGTGGCTTAATTGGTAACTAGGCCTGGAGGCAGCCCAGTAAAAATAAAAATTGGTTGAGGTGAAAGTTTCAACGCTTTAATGAGCATTGAAACGTATAAAAATTGTTTAGAAAAATTATATGACTGAGCCTTGTGGGCCTAAGAAAAATTGCCCGTTCGGCGTGATTATGTGAGGTTTCAGGAGGAGGAGCAGGAGGAGGAGGAGGAATATTATACACAGATAGATGAAGCAAAAAGGTCCCCGTTTTGGATGGTGATAGAGAACGATGCTTCCATCCGCGGGTGCAGCCTACGTATTGTTTAGGTATCGCTGCTGTCCGCTGGTGGAGAAGAGAAGTCTGGGGAAATCCAGGCTTTGTTCATCTTGATGAGTGTAAGCCTGTCGGCACTGTCGGTTGACAGGTGGGTACGCTTATCCGTGATGATTCCCCCAGCCACACTAAACACACTCTCTGACAAGACGCTAGCCGCAGGACAAGCAAGTACCTCCAGGGCATACAGCGCGAGTTTAGGCCACGTGTCCAGCTTCGACAACCAGTAGTTGGAGGGGGCAGAGGCGTCACGGAGGACGGTCGTGCGATCGGCTACGTACTCCCTCACCATCCTTTTACAGTGCTCCCGCCAAGTCAGCCTTGCCTGGGGACCGGTGACACAGTCTTGCTGGGGAGCCATAAAGCTGGCAAAGGCCTTGGATAATGTTCCCCTGCCGCGCTGTACATGCTGCCTGATCTCTGCGCCTCCCCTGCTACCTGGGCCACGGAAATGCGCCTTCGGCCACTAGCGCTGTCGGATGGGAAGTTTACCATCAGTTTGTCCACCAGCGCCCTGTGGTATAGCATCATTCTCAAACCCCTTTCCTCTTCGGGAATGAGGGTGGAAAGGCTCTCCTTATACCGTGGGTCGAGCAGTGTGTACACCCAGTAATCCGTAGTGGCCAGAATGCGTGTAACGCGAGGGTCACGAGAAAGGCATCCTAACATGAAGTCAGCCATATGTGCCAGGGTACCTGTACGCAACACATGGCTGTCCTCACTCGGAAGATCACTTTCAGGATCCTCCTCCTCCTCCTCCTCCTCCTCCTCCTCTGGCCATACACGCTGAAAGGATGACAGGCAAGCTGCATCTGTACCCTCAGCAGTGGGCCAAGCTGTCTCTTCCCCCTCCTCCTCATGCTCCTCCCCCTCCTCCTCCTCCTCCTCCTCCTCTGGCCATACACGCTGAAAGGATGACAGGCAAGCAGCATCTGTCCCCTCAGCAGTGGGCCAAGCTGTCTCTTCCCCCTCCACCTCATGCTCCTCCCCCTCCTCCTCAACGCGCTGAGATATAGACATGAGGTTGCTCTGACTATCCAGCGACATACTGTCTTCCCCCGCCTCCGTTTCCGATTCCAAAGCGTCTGCCTTTATGCTTTGCAGGGAACTTCTCAAGAGGCATAGCAGAGGAATGGTGACGCTAATGACTGCATCCCCGCTCAGCATCTGGGTAGACTCCTCAAAGTTTCCAAGGACCTGGCAGATGGCTGCCAACCAGGCCCACTCTTCTGTAAATAATTGAGGAGGCTGACTCCCACTACGCTGCCCATGTTGGAGTTGGTATTCCACAATAGTTCTACGCTGCTCATAGAGCCTGGCCAACATGTGGAGCGTAGAGTTCCACCGTGTGGGCACGTCGCACAGCAATCGGTGCACTGGCAGATGAAACCGATGTTGCAGTGTCCGCAGGGTGGCAGCGTGCGTGTGGGACTTGCGGAAATGTGCGCAGAGCTGGCGCACCTTTCCGAGCAGGTATGACAAGTGTGGGTAGCTTTTCAGAAAGCGCTGAACCACCAAATTAAACACATGGGCCAGGCATGGCACGTGCGTGAGGCTGCCGAGCTGCAGAGCCGCCACCAGGTTACGGCCGTTGTCACACACGACCATGCCCGGTTGGAGGCTCAGCGGCGCAAGCCAGCGGTCGGTCTGCTCTGTCAGACCCTGCAGCAGTACGTGGGCCATGTGCCTCTTCTCTCCTAAGCTGAGTAGTTTCAGCACGGCCTGCTGACGCTTGCCCACCGCTGTGCTGCCATGCCGCGCGACACCGACTGCTGGCGACATGCTGCTGCTGACACATCTTGATTGCGAGACAGAGGTTGCGTAGGAGGAGGAGGAGGAGGAGGAGGAGGAGGGTGGTTCAGTGGAGGAAGCATACACCGCCGCAGATACCACCACCGACCTGGGGCACGCAATTCGGGGGGTGGGTAGGACGTGAGCGGTCCCAGGCTCTGACTCTGTTCCAGCCTCCACTAAATTCACCCAATGTGCCGTCAGGGAGATATAGTGGCCCTGCCCGCCTGTGCTTGTCCACGTGTCTGTTGTTAAGTGGACCTTGGCAGTAACTGCGTTGGTGAGGGTGCGTACAATGTTTCGGGAGACGTGGTCGTGCAGGCCTGGGACGGCACATCGGGAAAAGTAGTGGCGACTGGGAACCGAGTAGCGCGGGGCCGCCGCCGCCATCATGCTTTTGAAAGCCTCCGTTTCCACAAGCCTATACGGCAGCATCTCCAGGCTGATCAATTTGGCAATGTGCACGTTTAACGCTTGAGCGTGCGGGTGCGTGGCGGCGTACTTGCGCTCGCGCTCAAACAGTGGCGCTAGCGACGTCTGGACGCTGCGCTGAGAGACATTGCTGGATGGGGCCGAGGACAGCGGAGGTGAGGGTGTGGGTGCAGGCCAGGAGACGGTAGTGCCTGTGTCCTGAGAGGGGGGTTGGATCTCAGTGGCAGGTTGGGGCACAGGGGGAGAGGCAGTGGTGCAAACCGGAGGCGGTGAACGGGCATCGTCCCACCTTGTGGGGTGCTTGGCCATCATATGCCTGCGCATGCTGGTGGTGGTGCCTCCCCAGCTGATCTTGGCGCGACAAAGGTTGCACACCACTGTTCGTCGGTCGTCAGGTGTCTCTGTGAAAAACTGCCACACCGTAGAGCACCTTGACCTCTGCAGGGTGGCATGGCGCGAGGGGGCGGTTTGGGAAACAGTTGGTGGATTATTCGGTCTGGCCCTGCCTCTACCCCTGGCCAATGCACTGGCTCGGCCTGTGCCCACACCCTGACTTGGGCCTCGGCGTTCTCGGCCGCGTCCACGTCCTCTAGGCCTACCCCTACCCCTCAGCATGCTGTATTACCAGTAGTGCAGAAACAGAACGCTGTAATTAAATGTGCCGCTTATTGGCCTGTGGTTGGAGGCTGACTTCGTTTACGGAACGCCAGGAAATAATTTGGCGCAAGCCTGCTGTAACACTTAGCTGGCTGCGTATGATTTTGTAGAACTACTACACCCAGCACAGACAGACCCAGAACACTGAGCACAGTCACAGGCAGGCCAAATAGATTTTTTGCCCAATATTTTATAGAAAAGGCACACTGCCTATATTCAATGAATATGTCTTCTGTCCCTGCCTCCACACTTCTGTTCCTGGAGTATGTCACAGAACTGCAGAGTGTTGCACTGTCAACTGCAACACAGCGGTGATTTCAGAGCCCAGACAGAGCCAGGAAATAATTTGGCGCAAGCCTGCTGTAACACTTAGCTGGCTGCGTATGATTTTGTAGAACTACTACACCCAGCACAGACAGACCCAGAACACTGAGCACAGTGACAGGCAGGCCAAATAGATTTTTTGCCCAAATTTTTTTAGCAAAGGCCCACAGCCTATATTCAATCAATAATATTAATATGTCTTCTGTCCCTGCCTACGCACTTCTGTCCCTGGAGTATTACTGCAGGGCGCAATGCTCTGCACGGCCGATATACCAAAAAAAGTGCAACACTGCAAAAAGCAGCCTCCACAGTACTGCACACGGTTAGATGTGGCCCTAAGAAGGACCGTTGGGGTTCTTGAAGCCTAAAATACTCCTAACGCTCTCCCTGCCTAAGCACTTCTGTCCCTGAAGTATTACTGCAGGGCGCAATGCTCTGCACGGCCGATATACGAAAAAAAAAAAAAAAGTGCAACACTGCAAAAAGCAGCCTCCACAGTACTGCACACGGTTAGATGTGGCCCTAAGAAGGACCGTTGGGGTTCTTGAAGCCTAAAATACTCCTAACGCTCTCCCTGCCTAAGCACTTCTGTCCCTGGAGTATTACTGCAGGGCGCAATGCTCTGCACGGCCGATATACCAAAAAAAAAAAAAAAGTGCGACACTGCAAAAAGCAGCCTCCACAGTACTGCACACGGTTAGATGTGGCCCTAAGAAGGACCGTTGGGGTTCTTGAAGCCTAAAATACTCCTAACGCTCTCCCTGCCTAAGCACTTCTGTCCCTGGAGTATTACTGCAGGGCGCAATGCTCTGCACGGCCGATATACCAAAAAAAAAAAAAGTGCAACACTGCAAAAAGCAGCCTCCACAGTACTGCACACGGTTAGATGTGGCCCTAAGAAGGACCGTTGGGGCTCTTGAAGCCTACAATAACTCCTAACACTCTCCCTGTAGCAGCTCCAACACGATAGCACTTTCCCTCAGCTATATCAGAACGCATCTGTGGCGAGCCGCGAGAGGGGCCGATTTTTATACTCGGGTGACACCTGATCTCGCCAGCCACTCACTGCAGGGGGGTGGTATAGGGCTTGAACGTCGCAGGGGGAAGTTGTAATGCCTTCCCTGTCTTTCAATTGGCCAAAAAAGCGCGCTAACGTCTCAGAGATGAAAGTGAAAGTAACCCGAACATCGCGTGGTACTCGTTACGAGTAACGAGCATCTCGAACACGCTAATACTCGAACGAGTATCAAGCTCGGACGAGTACGTTCGCTCATCTCTAGTAGAAACATTTTAGTTTGTGATCAGTGTTTCTTGTTCCCCTACTTTTCTTCTGATTTTTTTTGTCTCTGTTCTTTCTTTCCACTTCTAATAGCGAGATTCTCAAATGTATTAATTAGCTGTATATTTTTTACCTGGCCTTTCACTTCCCTTCTCAAACTGTTTTAGTTTAAAGCTCTCCTAATTAGTGAAGCAAGCCACCCACCAAATATATGCTTACCTGTTTTTGTAAGATGCAACCCATCTTTAGCAAGCAGTCCATCATATAGGTAATTCACTCCTTGGTCTAAAAATCCAAATCTTTGTTGACGGCACCATCGACGTACCCAGTTGTTCACCTCTAGAATCCTGTTCCATCTTCTTATTCCACGGCCATACACTGGGAGGATGGATGGTGATTTCAAAAATGCAGTTAGTTTTCTTCTATCACGTCGGGTTTTTTCTCTACAGCTTATCTTAATGCGATTACTCACACCTGGGTCAAGTGGAGCACTAGTGTTCTCCTATTGGCCGAGAGCGAACTTCCCTTGAATGGGGATGGGTGGAGGATGACCTTGGCAACCGGCGTTAGGTTGTCATTTGTCTAGGCTATTGAGTTACACATGCAACAGTGTGGTGAGCAGTTGAGTGCCACTCTACATAATGAACCAGCAAAAATTTGGCGGGTATTTACACACTTATTTCCTTTCCGTCAGATCATGTCTGCATGTGCTATTTCTCGTCGTAAGTGCCTAATCAGTCCTAATTTCCTTTGCTATATCTGTGGCAGTTTCACAATTCCCAGTCAAAGGGTGAATATCAACACATTTGTCAAGCAAGCCTATTTTCGCTATTTCAAAGTTTAACTTGGTGATCAAGATAAGTCTTGGGCCATCACAAGGTGTGCAAGCAGTATATTAAGAGTTTCCAGATGTGGACAAAGGGAACACGTAATAAGTTGCCATTTGGTATACCTATGGTTTGGCGGGAGCCAAAAGATCATTCCAGTGACTGTTACGTTTGTATAGTGAAAATTTCAGGATATAACAAGAAAAATAAATATAAAGTAGAGTATTCTAGTCCACCATGAGCTATACATCCAGTGTCTCATTCAGCTGAAATTCCAGTGCCAGTTTTCGTTAAACTACCCTCTCTTGAAGAACATGATTACGGTGAAGAACTAAGTGATAGCAATTATGAAGATTTTGAAATTAAAGATGACTTAGTTTATAAGGGATTTGTTCAGCATGAGTTGAATGATTTGGCGTGAGATTTGGGACTATCAAAAAAGGTTTCAGAACTACTAGCATCAAAACTGCATGAGAAAAACTTGCTTGAAAAAGAAGTGAAGGTATACTACTTTCGATCCAGAGAAATGGCATTTCTGAAATACTTCAGAAGTGACAGTGGCTTTGTGTACTGCCTAAACATACATGGTTTAATGGAGGAATTGGGAAATCCAATCTATAACTCAACTGAGTGGCGACTGTTCATCAGTAGTTCAAAGCAGAGCTTAAAGTATATCCTCCAACACAATGGCAATTTATTTGGTGCAGTCCCAATAAACCATTCCGTTTCTCTTTGTAAATAATATGGAAACATAAAGAGAGTCATTGAGTTGCTGCAATATCACAAACACAAGTGGATCATTTGTGTTGACCTTAAAATGGTATGCTTCCTTCTTGGTCACCAACATGGATACACACTAAGAATCCCTGTTATCTGTGCATGTAGGACAGCAGAGCCCATGAGAAACATTGGGTGGAAAGGAATTGGCCTCCAAGATCTGACCTCAAACCTGGTGATCCAAAGATTCTACATGAGCCACTGACAGAAAGAATATTATATTCCCACCTCTGCACATGAAACTGGGTCTCATGAAACAATCCGTTAAAACTTTGCCAGCTGAAGGACACTGTTTCAAGTACCTCATTTTGGCATCTCCTAGCCTGTGATTTGCAAAAAATAATAGCCGTTGTGTTTGATGGTCCAAAAATTAGGCAACTCATCAAAGATGAACATTTCATCGGGACAATGTCAGAACTCCAAAAGAATGTTTGGTTATCATTCAAAGACATTGTCAAAGACTTTCTTGGACCTAAGCAAGCAAAGAATTACACTGAAATTGTCTAGAAACTCTTGGAGAGCTACAAAAAGCAGGATCAGTCAGACATAGAATTGGGTCAGCTTCCCTTACCCCCGTCCTGTGTTTGTACGCTCAAGCCAGTCTGTATAGTTTGTCTGTTAATTGTCTTTTTTTTCCTAATATGTTTCCAGTCTGACCATCCTCTAGTTACTGAGTCCATGTGTTTGCCATCATCCTTGGAAGGGTCAGATGTAATAACAGTACCTTCCAAGCAGAGTGCAAGTTCAGTGCTACTGCAACCACTTTAATAGTGACATCTGACTTCCTTGGACGAGCCCACAGGTTGCATGCCCCTTACATGGGTGCAGAGATTTATAATGACCTGTAATAAAATCAATTGGTAAAAGAAGCTGTAAAAGAGAGAGAAACTATAAGGGTAAAGTTTTATACAAAACGAATCCTTGTCTTATTTCTAAAGCTCTGTGATCTGTTTTTTTTCTATCCTTTCATATTTTTTATCTTTCCTTTGGTAGAACTAAATTTAGATGAATCGAGACAAGCTTTCCTTTATTATGGGTCTTGTTTCTATGGAAATACAATACAATTATTCACTGTTCCGTACAGTTTGAAACAGTTTATCTATTTTTGTCAACAGATCTTCTTCGGTAGAAAATATTTTGATTTGCGATGAGTACTTGAAAATGATTTTTATTAATGAAGTAACAGCTCATGTCAATGATCCCAGGATGCTGCTTACAGCTATAATGCATGGGTGAGATTTACTAAATGAGAGGTTAGACTATGCCGGTAATAATAGTGAAGAAGAATTATTATCATCATCTACTTCCTTCAGTTCAATGCTTAGGCATTTTTTCAAACCAGGTCTGGCAATCTGTTCAATACAAGACTGATCTGCTTGAGACGTTCGTCTACCTAGTATGGTAGCCTGGAAAAACAAATCGAGATGGGTGGGATTGTGTCCATATAGTACATTTACACCTTTTCAATCAAGTACTTCTGGAATCTTCAAAAGCAACCTTCCAAGCTGACACCTACACATGACCAAACCTTCTATTTTTGCAATAATCTATTTCCAAAAACTTCATTATTGGATCATTTGGATGGTGGTAATTCCCAATGTGGTCTATCATTTTTCAGTTTTGGTCTAGTCTGATTTGGACAGAAACACTTAAACGTCAAAGCAAACTGGCGATCTTCAGTTTTACCTTCCTTTTAATATGTGTGCCGGCATGCTCTCAATCACCTGAAAATCAATATTACATTTCTCACCCTTTTCATTTCGGACTAGTATTTCTTGTATCTTCTAATTCTATGGCTCCTCCATTCCTATTCAATGTAATTTTTGTCCAATTTCTAGACAATGTTTCCAAGCTATGATCATTGTCTTCATCCATCCAAACAATTTCATATGTCATTTGTCTTCCAGAAAGGCAGTGGGAACACAATTATCCATTATTCACCAACTCTATAGTTGTGCATGTGTGGCTCGTACTATTTCTCCTTCAGGAGGCATTTATGAACCAGGGCTTCTTTCGTTACTACACATCCATATTTTTGCCTGGTAGTTACAATTACCTATTTCTGTTGAATCTTATATTATCATGGATTCAAATGTGAAACATTAAAATCAAAATACGCCAAATATATTTTGCATTGTGGGCAGAAGAGCATGTAATATATATCTACTATATCTTTCGAGCCTCATAAAATCATTGCGCAAAATTTTACTATGTGCCATTTCGCACTATCGTTTTTTGCTTTCCATCTAAATGTTCCATTGTGGGAGCAGTATAACGGAAAGAAAATGTTTCAGTGTTCCTACCCATAGAAAACCAAGACGGTAAGAGGGGAGACTCAGAAGGCCATTCATGCTCCTCTGGGTAATATGCAAATAAGGGAGATGGAACAATACTTCTGCAGCGTCATCTATTGGAAGGCAGTAATCCCTAAAGTGCTGCCATCCAATAGGTGGCACTGTGGAGGTATTGTTCCATCTCCCTTATTTGCATATTACCATAGGAATGCATTGAAACTGGAGACTTTAAAGGAGATGTCTCGAGGAAGCAGTGAATTTTTTTTTTGCCCAGTCCCCCTAATTAAACATACATTACTAATTACCCCTGTAAATTACTTTCCTAGCTGGTTTCTACTTACCGTTCCAGCGTTTCAGCAACTTATAAAACTTTTTCCCAAGATGGCCGCCAGCTCTTTTCGCATCGCTTGCTGTAGCCCGACGTGCGCGCTCCCGAGACGCTACCAGCTGTGTCTCCATGGCAACCAGACGCCCCGCAGCCGCCGACCGGACCCCTGGAGTGAACATGGCCGACCTGTCACCCACCGCCAGGCAGAAGGTAACCGGCGCAGCCCCCCCCCCATCACAGCGGCAGCCCCCCCCGGCCCAGCGACAGCCCCCCCCGGCCCAGCGCTAGTTCCCCCATCACAGCGGCAGCCCCCCCGGCCCAGCGACAGCCCCCCCCGGCCCAGCGCTAGTTCCCCCGGCGCAGCGACAGCCCCCCCCATCGCAGCGACAGCCCCCCCATCGCAGCGGCAGCCCCCCCCCCGGCCCATCACTTACCAGGACAGCTGGACGGCGGGACAGCTGGGCGGCTTCTCCGGACAGCTCGGCAGCTCTGCACCTTCCTCTAACAGAGGAAGGTACAGAATGGCCGCTCCAGCGTGCTCCCGAGCACTGACAGCTCGTCTGCGCATGCGCAGAAGAGCTGTAGCGGGGAGCACACTGAAGCGGCTCGTGCTGAATGGAGAAGACCGGACTGCGCAAGCGCGTCTAAAAAAGCAAGCTGCCGGCGAATTTAGACGGAACCATGGAGACGAGGACGCTAGCAACGGAGCAGGTAAGTGGAATAACTTCTGTATGGCTCATATTTAATGCACGATGTATATTACAAAGTGCATTAATATGGCCATACAGAAGTGTATAACCCCACTTTGTTTCGCGAGACCACCCCTTTAAGTTTTAATCTGTTTCTCAATTTTCCCACTCCATTCCGATTTTTACAGTGGAACAAAAGCGCAGACTGCTATGCATTTGTTTCCAGTTCGAAAAACGGAACAAAAACGTTTCTTTTAAAAAAAAATAATATAGTCAACTGGAGACTGAAAAAAGCAGATAGCAATTTGTTCGCATCGGTTTCACTTCAAGCCCTTTTTCGTTTACATTTTTTTCAGCCCTACTTTCAAAAATCATAACTTTTTTTCATTTCCATAATTATAAGAGAGTTTGTTTTTTCTAGAATAAGTTGTATTTTTTAACTGGTACCATCTAACATTTAACATATAGCAAGACTTTCAAAGAACAAAGTAGGATGTAATGGAAAAAAATAAAATTTTGTTTTTTTGGGGGGGGGGGGGGGGGCTTTCTTATCACATTCGTGGTGTGCTAAAAAAACACGTTATCTATATTATATGCATCAGTTCATTTATGGTGAAATAGAATTTATATAGTTTTTTATGTTTTATTAATTAAGAAAAATAAAATATCCTTAAGAAAATTGCTTTTTGTTGCCATTTTTTATCTTTTGACCTCGATTTTTCCGTTGATGGAGCTTTATGAGGTCTTGTTTTAACCAGTTGATTTGTAGTTTGTATTGGTACTATTTTGGGGTGCATATGCCTTTTTTTTTTTTTTGCTTTATTACATTTTTTTCTTAGAGAAAACGGTGACCAAAAAACCTACAATTTTATCATAGCATTTTTTTTTTGATGGCGTTACCCATATGTGAATAAATAATGTGATATTTTAATAAACTAGACTTTTACAGAGGAGAAAATATCAATTTTTTTTTTTATGCAACGACTGGAAAAAGAGTTTCTAACTTTTAATACTTCTTAAATTTACTAATAACTAGGGCTCTCTCACAAGAATGTTTTCTGTGGGTGTATCTTCTGAGTAGGTAGCATGCAGCAGTACCCAATGCATTGCATACTGTTGCATGCCGGCAACTCATTGTACACTATCTTGGCGTGTATGCGTGCTTAGAGAATAGCGTCGCTCTTTTTTTCACGCTTTTTTGTGCACTGTGTCAGAGGCACCATTGAAAGTAATGTACAATTAGTTACTGCGTATTAAGTGCGCAAAACCATATGCTGTAAAAAAAACGCTCATGTGAGACAGCCCTTATAAATACTTTATAAAATCTTATTTTTTTCCTTTTTTTCTTAGTCTCCACAGGGCACTAGATCTGGCGATCATCCTATGGCATGTACATATATCATGCTTCTATGGGAATCCTTATGAATTGCTTAACGGCAAGAAATCCACGGCAGGCCTAGAGGCCTTCACAAGGCTCAGGCTATCATGGTGACCGAATGGCACCTCGCGATCTCATCATGGTGAGCCATTTGAAGGACAGAAGGAGCTCTGCCAGGCCTTTTAAATGCTACTACCTGTATTGATAACCACATCTAAATGGTTAAACGGCTGACATTAGAATTTTCTCCAATCTCTGCCATTGTGGGTATAGAGCCCAGGGCCAATTACTGAAAACACTCTATACAATGACATCCGGCATTCACCGAATATGTATGGCGGATGTCGGTAAAGGGTTATTAATAATAATAATAATAATATTATAATGATTAAAAATAATCATAACTTGTGGTAAGTGTGAAAGATCCTTGTTACAAACTTTGGACATACAGATAAGGATGCTTGTCTTTGCATTCAAGCTAAACATACTTTGTGTGCAATAGGTCGCAATTGCAAGTCCCAAGTAGTTCTTCCTCATCTCTCCAATCATTCTTCAAAAATCCTTGGCGCAAGTGTGTTTTATTACAAGATGTTCCTATGTGGAAAAAAACAAACAATGAAATAAAGCAAACTGTAGTTGTTCATACAGGCTGGTCTATCATCTTCTCGGTGCCGAGTGGTACATTTTCTTTTTTTACTTGCTAAGACAGATAATTAAAAGTGTTCCTCCAATTAACTTTCCATAAATCAATATTACAAGTGAAGATAAGAAACTTTCTAATATATCTTATTAGAGAAAAATGCCTCTTCCTCCAAATATCAACAGCCTGTTCTCCCCCTCCTGTCTCCTGCACTGATCATTCACTCTGAAATATTGAAAAATTCACTGATTTCAAGGTCTCTGCTTGTTGTCATCCAATAGGAACCTTGATTATTTCCTCCACAATGTCCTAGTAATGTGATGAATATGCAGGTGCACAGCTGTATTATGTGGTTTTCACATACAGGGAATGGACAAAAATATGGAAACACTATTCAAAATGCATGAGATTTTAATTATTAGAACTGAGCCGTCCATTTGACCCCTGCTTGACTGAGAGCTTTCCCACCAAATTTGTGTTTACTTCACCTCTTGCCCGGCTCTGGCTGGTTTTGGGACCCAGCTAGTAACAGCAGCTGAGTGGCTCAAACCTCTGACAAATGGAACCTTGTTGATTGGGCAGATGGTCACTTTTGCCCGGCAGCATCTGTGTCATTCATACCTCGACTTAAAATCGGTCTCTACACGCCTTATTGAAATAGTTTTTATAATCTCATGTAATTTAAGGCATGCATTTTGATATGGTGTTTCCATATTTTTGTTCACCCCCTGTAACTAAGATATATTTTCATTCTGCGAACTGGACAGCAATCAAAGATCTTGAAATCTGTGCGGAACTGAGTAAAAAGGTATAGAAAATTCTACAACCTTTAATATGCAATTAATAACCTGCTAAAAGCTGAATGTCGCTTTAAATGGGTTGTGAGAAAACATTTACTCTACAGGTCCAACTCTGCTAAAATAACAAGAGGAGCTGTACTTACTCTTCCTTTGCTCCTCTCAGTGTTTGTTGCGGAAGATGATGTCACTGGATATCACCTGACCGCTGCAGACAATCATCCACTTCCAGCAGGGTTACAGTTGGATCCCCACAGCAGAGAATGGGTAAGTATAGCTCCTTTTGTTATTTTAGCACAGTTGGACCCATAAGGGGAATGTTGTCCTGTAACTGGACAATCCTTTTCAATTCAGATCAGATCTATTGGTTTAGTTCATTTAAGTACAGAATTGCTTTTACATCACTTGTTACTTTTTCTGGTTATATTCTGGAATTCTTTGAACCAAGAGGTAGTCTTCTAGAGTTGGTTGACTTATCTAATGGTGTATGTAGATTTAATAAGACTATAATCTAAGAAACATTAATGGGGTGGAGGAAGAAACTTCATGTACAATAACTTTAACTTCTTAAAGTATTAAATTCTAAAGTTAATTTCCTCTACTCTTCAGTTCATGATGATTTTTGCATAAAATTTACTCCAATTGTTATAATCTGAATACAGTTTCCACATATGGCTAATAGTGAATGCATACTGTACATCTGCATGGTTTCTATGTCCTTATAGAAAGTTCAAGGCTTTAGATAAACAATGAACATGCATTATTTGTTCATTCCGGGCTAGATAGAGCGTGCTGCGCACTTCTCTTCTGTTACCTTAATAACAGGTCAATAGCAATAAAGGCTTCTTTTAATTCACATCAAACAGAATAAAGGGCATTGGTGACGGCTTGCAATGCCTCCTTGATTGTTCACATACACATACTTTTAAAAGATTTAAGTCTGATATTTCACACTAGTTAAAAAGTGTGGAGAAAAAATGAAAATCTTCAACATCTTTGGAAGGATTCTAAGTGATCCGCGTAACAGTATAAAGTGGTCCGCAAAATTATATATTGGGAGGGTTGTCAACACCATGACTAATAATCCATGTGCTTTCTCTTGTTGATGGTATTATGCAATACCCATCCTTTCATATATTCTGTTCATTCCTAAAGGGGTTGTGCTAAGATTAAAAGTGATTCCCTATCCACGGCATAGGGAGTAATTATCTGATTGGTGGGGCTCTGACCTCCAGGGCTCCCAACAATCATGAGAACAGTAGACCCAAAGGTGCCGCTCCATTCATTTTATTGGTACTGCTGGAGATAGCTGAGTTCAAGCACTCCCCTATCTCCAGCAGTCCCACTGAAATGAATGGAGCAAATGTGCGCAAGCTGCCCCACTGCTACATTCACATAGGGCGACATAAAACCCCATTCGCAATGGTTGGTCCTCACTGATCAGATTAATCAGCTAGTCTTTGCACAATGTCTTTAAACTGGTTTTCCTATTAACTATATCTATCATGTATCCACTTGCTATTTCAATGTAAGATCTCTAGGGACCCAAGGCTAAAGCACCCACGATTACTAATATCGGTGAGCCCAGTCCCTCAATGCATGTCAACAGCATGTCTGGTGTGACAAGGAACTGTATTGAGTAGCACTTGACTGTACTGGGCTTCTATATACCCCTATGGAAAATAGTACAGTCCCCTATACAAGCGACTGTGGGGGGTCCCAATGGTGGTGCTCCCACCTATCTAATATTCATCATGTTTCCTGTGAATAGGTACTAAGTATTTTAAGTGGAAATCCAGACCTTCTTTGATAAAAATGATCATTCTGTGATGAGTTGAAGCACTTCTCTGCCCATACAGTGAGGCTGTTTTCACATGTCCATATACCAGTTGGGCACAACTCATCCTGGACCAAACATAAGCCCCTACTGAACCACTTGACTTGGAGCGAAGCTACAGTACAACTCCCTTCGTGTGCAGGAGAACTTGTGTCTGCCTGACATTATTTTTGTGCCATCCTATCACCTCACATTCTATCCAAATAAGTAAACGAAATAACTTCCATGATGGCCTCACTTGTTCACTCTCCATATCTGTCCATTTAATTACTTCCTTTGTCTTACTTTTGTATCCTAATAACATTATCATACTAAGGGCTCGGTCACACCAGCAATTTTTTAGAGCATGAATAGTCACGCTAAAAAAACACTTGTCGCAAATTGCATGACTGAGCAAAATTTCTAAGAGCAGAAGAGCCGATCTTCATGCGTCTGAAATTTGCTCATTTCCTGGAGCAGCTGCACTTGGAGAAGCACAGCTGCTCCAGGAGGAGGGAGAGAAGAAGCCCCACAGGGCCTCGGGATTTCCTTTGGGCAGGGAGAGATGGAGCAGGGCTATGGGTTAATCCTCCATAGCTCTGCTCTCTCTCCCTTGCTATGGGGAAATCCCCCATAGGTCCTCTCCATCTACCTGCTATGGGGAAATCCACCATAGCTCCCCTCTATCTCCCTGCTTTAGGGAAATTCTGAGAGATATCCCCATAGAGCAGAGAGAGTAGGCGGGGCTTGAAAGAGTGGACGGGACTATATGGATCTCACAGAAATTCCCTATAGCAAACCATAGCGTGGTGAACCTAGAGGGTGTGGCTAGGGAGTGGATTCCTCTAGCCCCACCCCCTTATCCCACGCTCTTGGGGGAAGCCCTGTAACTCTGCCCCTTCTCTCTCGCCATGGCAGGGAATTCCCTTGGGGAGAGAGGGGGATGGAGTCCCCTACTGCCCCTGTTGTGGGGAATTGTCCAGCAGTGGGGCAGGAGGAATACCCCGCTGCTTACAGCAGGGCATTTAAAAAGAAGCACTTTTTAAATGTCACATAATAAATTTCTGTTAGTCCTCACAGGGATTAAAGGAACCCCCGGAGAGTGGAACAGCAAGTTATAAATGCCCTGCTGTAAGCAGTGGGGAATCTATTCCCAGTGCAAGAGTTTCCATTAAATCTTGTTCCTATAGAAGTCAATGGAAATTCCTACACAGCGCGCCGCACAGACCTGCGTTTTGGCATTGTAGCGCACCAAATTTCTCTCATGTGAGCACTTCTATAGAAACCCATTGGTTCTTTTAGAAGTGCTCTTTTTGAATGCACATAAAAATCGCTCGTCTGACCGAGCCCTAAGATAGTAACACCCTCATGGTAGTCCACATGTACCCCAAATAAGGCGGGGGTAAAGCCAGGCAGACAGCAGATATAATAGCATGTCAAGAAATATAATTATGAAACAGCAAATATACAGAAGTATCAAACCAGGAGGCAGATCGCTCCAAGAAGCTTTGAGAAGTAATGGGAAATATGTTTTAATATTTGGCTACTTTAATTATCTCTGCTTTTACATTAACCTGAAATGTATGCACTTTTATTGCTGAAATGTACACTATTCATTCTTGTTTTTATTGCTCACTTTTTAGTGATGTAATTAATAGAATACATTCTTGTTTTTTACTCTCGTCTAGACTAATCAAGCACAATGACCTTTTATAATATTTCTTCTACATTGCTCTATTTTTGAAGTATAGTAGATTAATATCAGTTCTCATGACACGGCCATAGGATAGTCATGTTTATAGATAGTATTTTGTTCTACTTTTCGGGACAGTATGATAAGAGGCATTGAAAGAATTTAGTCCTCTGTCATTTTAAGAGCAATCAAGGCTGGGCAGTTGGATATTCAAAGGAAAAGTAGGCAAATATGGAAAAGTTATTTATTTTTTGGTTTTTTTCATAAAGTATCTAAAAACATAATTGGTATTGATGAATAATACTGCAACAATAATCATTGGTTAAGTAACTTCATGGATTTGCACATGAAGATGCAAGAGCAGATGTTATTGAAAACAATCTAAAATAGGTGACAAATGGTACAAAAAAACAGTAAAGAAAAAATATTTGCAAAGTTACTCAACTTTTTATGTCAAATAAATTTTTTGGAACATGGACATGGGTAGTTTTACACTGTCTTTGTTGCCTATAACAACCAATCACAGCTCATATTTCATTCTGTATAGCACTCTTGAAAAATGAAAGGTGCTCTGTGATTGGTTGTTATGGGCAACAAAGATAGTTTTTCTTTTCAGATAGTTTTCATAAATTTGCCCAATAGTGTTTTTAAAATGTAAGTGAACTGTAAAAAAAAATTCTGTCATTTCAGAAGTATTAATAGTTGGGAGTCTGGGTGCTGAGACCTTACCCATTGCTAAAATGAAAGGGCAGAAGCACTCAGCTAAGAGCTTCATCCATTTAGCTGATATCAGTGAGCAGCATATGGACTCCATAAACCTTGTATGGAGTCCATACACCACTCCAAGTAGGGGTGGAAACAGTCAAATGAGCACTGTGCTCAGCTGAACATTTCGGCCCCTCTACTTTAGCGATTAGTAGGGGCCTCAGCACCAGGACCACCACCAATCAATACTTCTGACATGTTAAGGCCCATTTAGGCGGGACGAATCTCGGGCAAACGATGCCCGACACTCCTCCGCGCACATACTCGCTCTTGTGTGGCTGCACAAGAGCTAGTAACGCTGGCTCACAGCGGGGCGACAGTAGGAGATTTCTCTCCTCGCACTCCCCCGCCCCTTTCCATTCACTTAACTCAGCGGCCATTCAGTACTGAACAGCTGCTATTTCCACTGAGCGATCATCGATCTGCTCATCGTCCATCGATTATGCTGCATAAACGATGGGCAATGAGCTGAACAATGATCGTGCATTGTAAATAGCAGCTGTTCAGTACTGAATGGCCACTATGTTAAGTGAATGGAAAGGGGCGGGGGAGTGCGAGGAGAGAAATCTCCTGCAGCCTCCCAGCTGTGAGCCAGCGATACTAGCTCTTGTGCGGCAGCACGGGAGCGAGTGTATGCGGGAACGAGTGTCATTTGTCCAACATGCGTCCCGTCAAAAAGGGGCTTTACGATTACATGAAATTCATAACTTTTTTTTACAAACTTCAAAAGAAACTAAAAGAAGCCTAAGGCCCCATGTCCACTGGGAGAATCAGGCCTGCCGCGGATTCCTTATGGAGAATTTGTAGCGGGTCCCTCCTGCCCCGCGGACATGAGGCCAAAAAATAAGAATAAACTCACCTCTCTGGACGCTGCGGTTCTTCCTTCCTTCCCGGCCGGATCTTCTTTCTTCGGCCCGGCGGACGTGCTTGGCACGCTGGCAGCGTGCCGCGCAAATGCGCCAGACACATCCGCCGGGCCGAAGAAAGAAGATCCAGCCGGGAAGGAAGGGAGACCTGCAGTGTCCAGGACAGGTGAGTTTTAATTATGGTACAGGTGTTCCGTGAATCCGGACGGCTTCCATAGGCTTCAATAGAAGCCTGCGGGAGCCGTCCCCGCGGAAGACCTGCACTAAAATGGAGCATGTCCGGATTTTTTCCCGCACACGGATCCGCGCCTGATGGGAAAAATGACATCTGCAGGTATTTAACTCCCTGCGGGTGTCCAATACATGCCCATGGGGCGCGGATCCGCGTGCGGGAAAAACGCTGCGGATTTTAACCTCGTGGACATGAGGCCGTAGCGGGTCCCTCCTGCCTCGCGGACATGAGGGCTGAAAATCAGAATAAACTTACCCGCAGCGGACCGTGCAGGTCTTCTCTTCTTCGCGGCCGGATCTTTTTTCTTCGGCCTGCGTGAGACCCGCATGAAAATGGAGCATGTCCATTTGTTTTCATGCTCCAGGATTTTTTAAATTCACTTTTATTGACCATCCGCGGGTATTTATCTACCCACGGGTGGTCAATGCATCCCTATGGGCTGACCCACTGCGGATTTTAATTCTTCTTTTGCCAGTGGACATGAGGCCTAAGGCACCGTTCACACAGCGTATTTTTGCTGTGGATTCCGTGCCAAAATCTGCAATAGAAATATTTTAGTATTCAATTGAATGCTATGGAAATCCACAGTGATTTTTCCAGGTATGGATTTTGAAACCTACACTGTAGAAATTAAGAATTAACTTGTCAATTATTATTATGGAATCTGCACAGAAACCACCTTGGGCATCTGCAGGAAGATTTGCCCAATTGACTGGGGGTAAAATCCAACTGCGTATCTCCATGCAAATCTGCTGCAGAACTCTGAGGTTCAGCCTTGAATCTCCGTTGCATTGAAAATAAATGTGATGTGGATATGACACTTAAATCACTATATAAAGATATTGACCATATGCAGCCTTTTTTGCAAGAAATGTGGGATTTTTGCTAAAGCCGTTTTTGGGCTTTTTTTTTGCTGCATACAGATGTTAACTGTACAATGGGAGAATACAATTGTGTATTTTTACAATGGCATTTTTTAAATCACGTTTTGCACTTTTTTTTAGGTCCATGGTGGTTTTACAAATTCGCAGCATCCTCTAAGTCCCGTGGGGACCAACAGGAGGTTACAATGGGACATTTAAAATGTGCTTTTGGGACATACCTTTTGAATGCCCTGCTTTAAGCAGCAGGATATTCCTCCTGCCTCCCTGCTGGGCAATTCCCTAGCAGTGGGGGGCAGTAGGGGACTCCCTCCACCTCTCTACCCAAGGGATTTCCCTATAGCGGAGGCAGAGCTTTTTGCCTGTGGGCTTCCATGAGAGCGTTGGAGGAGGGGTGGGGCTGGAGGGATCCATCCTCTAGCCCCGACCCCTCTATAGCTGATATAGGGATTCTCCGTAAGAAGCCATATAGCCCTGCCCACTCTCTCTAGCCACTCCCTCTCTCTAGCCCCGCCCGCTCTCTCTACGCTCTTCGGGGATCCCCATAGCCAAGAGAGAGAGCGGAGCTTTGGTGGATTTCCCCGTAGCGGGGCTTCTTCGCTTTCTCCTCCTGGAGCAGCTGCACTTTTTAAAGCTACAATGAAGGATGTTGTATTAGAGTAAAGTTGGAATAGACTTGAAAGTTATGTTTGTGCTGTACCTCTTCCTCTGGAATTGTAGAATATCTTGTAGACTTTATGAGTCGCACTACTAAATGCCAAAATGAAGGCATGTCATGTATTTTTTTTTACTTTTTAAACAACTTTTAATGTATTCTTTGTAGAAAAGAAAAAGTGCATTCAGGAACCTGCCAGCAGACTGGATAGGTTCATATTTGATCTTTACAGCTGCCTTGTCTGTTTTGCTAATCCCCTTTGCATGTATTGTGAGACATATAAGGTCATACGGATTGTAAAATAACAAATTAATCAAAGAGCATTTAAGGTTTTAAAAAACATAAAGTCTGGGCCTGGCCTTTTCTGTCGTCACACTGTCTGGGGCCCCTGAATATTTGTGCTGATGAAATCCTTCTTATAAGCAATGTGCATTTCTCAATGAGCAACACAGGATCAAGTGTGTCCTTGGTTATATCTGAGTTTACAGTTATGCAAAAGATAACACATTATTATCATGGCTTTATGGAATCTATTTCTTCCTGTTATAAAATACATGTGGCTGCCTCCTCATGTACCCTCTGATTAGAACGGGTCTTTCAAGGCACACATCATATACTGTCTGGTATTATAAGTGACATTTGGTAGGTGGGGACCCTCTAGTTCGCCTCTGTCATTTAGAAAGCATGTGGTGAAAGACAATGGGGGGAGGGGGGGGGGGTAGCATTGTGTGTCTTAAACTTCTTGCACGACTCCATTTAGTACCTAATTTCTGTAGAGTCCTACAGTGTATCTCTCCAAGTACATCTAAGTAATAATAATAATCTTTATTTGTATAGCGCCAACATATTCCGCAGCGCTTACATAGACAGGGGGAATACAGAAAGATAAAAGTACAAACATTACAGAACCACGGTTGCATAGTAATCAGTTGATGGAAACAATAAGGGTGAGGGTCCTGCTCCAACGAGCTTACATACTACAAGTAATGGGGTGATACAGAAGGTAAAGGGCTGGAGATGTGCAGGTATGGCGAGGTGGAGAGTGAGGGATGCTATACACATAGACAATGGTCATACATTTAGCCGTGTGATGGCAGAAACAGTATGACTGCGGGAGCGGTTTATGACGGCTGGCAGAGATTGCAGTCAGTAGGTCAGGGAGCATGTTATCAGGCGGCGTACAGAGGAGTTTGTTTAGGGAATGTGGTATGCCTCCTTGAAGAGGTGCATTTTTAGAGCACGCCTGAAGTTTTTCAAGTCCTGGATTGCCCGGGTAGCCTTTGGTAGTGCGTTCCAGAGGACCGATGCTGCTCTGGAGAAATCTTGGAGGTGGGAGTGAGAAGTTCGAATTAGAGGAGTGCGCAGTCTAGTTTCGTTAGCAGAATGGAGACCCCGGGCTGGGTGATGGGTGCTGCGCTGTGGAGGGCATTGTGGATGAAGATAGTAAGTTTAAATTGAATTCTGTATTTAACAGGCAGCCAGTGCAGTGACCAGCACAGAGCAGATGCGTCTGAGTAGCAGCTGTACAGGAAGATGAGCCTGGCTGCCACATTCAGGATGGATTGGAGAGGGTAGAGTCTGGTGCAGGGGAGGCCGATCATCATCGCGCCGTGAGTGGATGAGAGCAACAATAAGCGTTTTTAGCATGTCTACAGTGAGAAAAGAGCAAATTTTTGCGTTGTTCTTGAGGTGCAGCTGACATGTTCGGGCAAGAGATTGGATGTAGGGGGTAAATCATAGATCAGAGGCGAATATGACCCCAAGGCAGCGGGCATGCTGTCTGGGAGTTATGGTGGCGCCACACACTGAAATGGAGATGTCAGGATGAGGTCGGTTAGTAGAGGGTGGAAACACCAGCAGGTCAGTTTTAGAGAGGTTTAGTTTTAGGTAGAGAGAGGACATAGTATTAGAGACAGCAGACAGACAGTCAGTGATGTTTTGGAGGAAAGGTGCAGAGATGTCACGGGAAGAGGTGTATAGCTGGGTGTCATCAGCATAGAGGTGGTATTGGAGGCCAAATCTCCTGATGGTTTGTCCAACAGGGGCTGTGTAGATAGAGAAAAGGAGGGGTCCGAGGACCGAGCCTTGGGGGACCCCAACAGCAAGGGGAAGAGAAGGAGAGTTAGAGCCAGCAAAGGAGACGCTGAAAGAGCGGTCAGATAGGTAGGAGGAGAACCAGGAGAGAACAGTGTGCTTTAGGCTGATGGAGCGAAGCATACTGAGGAGGAGTTTGTGGTCGACAGTGTCAAATGCTGCGGAGAGGTCGAGGAGGATCAGTAGGGTGTAATCGCCCCTCGATTTGGCTGTGAGTAGGTCGTGGAGTGTTGGGGTTGGAAGCCAGACTGTAGGGGGTCCAGGAGAGAGTTCTCTGATAGATAGCTTACAAGGCGGGAGTAAACCAGGCGTTCTAGTAGTTTAGAGACGAAGGGGAGGTTTGAGATGGGTCGGTAGTTGGCAGCATCAGTCGCGTCCAGAGTCGGCTTCTTTAGCAGTGGGGATATGATGGCATGTTTGAAAGAAGAGGGAAGGTGCCAGTGGTCAGAGAAAGGTTGAATATAGTGGTGAGATGGGAGATGACCACTGGGGAGAGGGATCAGAGGAGGTGTGAGAGGAGGGGGTCGCTAGTGTAGGTGGTGGGGCGAGCAGAGAAGAGCAATTTGGAGACTTCTTCCTCTGTCGCTGGTCTGAGTACAGACAGTGAGCAGGAGCTAGATGCAGTACTGACAAGACCAGGGTCAGGGCTAGTCTGGGATTGGGAAGTTATTTCCTGATGGATGTCATCAATTTTCTTTTTGAAGTAGGCAGCCAATTCTACAGCGCTGAGATCTGTCACAGGGGGCTGCGGTTTAGGGCTGAAAAGGGAGTGAAAAGTATCAAAGAGCCGTTTAGGGTTGTGCGATAATGAGGAGATGAGAGAGGTGAAGTAGACTTGTTTAGCATGATGGAGGGCGAGGTTGTAGGTTTTGAGCATGAATTTGTAGTGGAGAAAGTCCGCGGATGTTTGCGACTTCCTCCACAGCCGTTCAGCACTTCTAGAGCACCGCCGGATGAAGTGCGTTTGAGGGTTGCCAGGGTTGCCATGTTCTACATTGAATGGCTTCGATCCTGGGGGGCGCCGCTTCATCCAGGGCATCTTTGAGAGCGGTGTTGTAGTGAGCAGCAGCCAGGTTGGGGCAGGAGAGGAGAGAGATAGGGGACAGAGAGGACTGTAGGGACTCAGCAAAGTCCTGGGTGTGAATGGCCTCAAAGTTCTTGTAGGTATGGTAGGTAGGTGGGTCTGGAGAGATGTTAGGGAGCGTGACAGAGAAAGAGAGGAGCGGGAGAGGGGAGTTAGTGAAGTTGGAAGCAGAGCCAGAGGAAGACCAGATCAAGAGTGTTTCCATCCCTGTGAGTGGGAGAGGCTGTGAGTTGAGAGAGACCAAGGGAGGAGGTGAGCGAAAGAAGCTGAGAGGCAGATGGGGAAATGGGGTCATTATTGGGGATGTTAAAATCACCTAAGATGAGGGTTGGGATTTCACAGGATAGGAAGTGGGGGAGCCAGGCAGCAAAGTCGTCCAAAACCAGGCGAGGTGGTAGATAACTGCTACTTGCATGGACAGTGGGCGGAAAAGCTGTAGCATATGTATTTGATGCGTAGCTATCAGTGGTGGACATTATGCCTATGGGGTGTAGACATGACGAAGGGTTAAAAGTTAGTCACAGCTGGTGTTTTTCCCAGCAGTTAACCCATAGTGGGCAAAAGAAAGTAGGTATAGATATAGCAATGTGTTTGAATTTGTGTTTTCTTATACAAGATGGTTCAAGTACCAAGGCCACCCAGAATATCTTCTGAACAAAAAGAGATACAATAAGGAAACTTTGTAGAACATTTAGATAGGTGGGGTAAACTTTTTTGCACTATGGTGGTGACTATTGGACATCTCGGTGGAAGTCATGTTGGATTCAGCCCAAGAAACTTCAATGGAAAGAGGGTCATGAGATCCATGATTTAAGGGTAGAATTTCATCAAAAATTGATAGGTGCAATCAAACCATTTTTGAGTTATAGATGATGTCATGTTGAGTATTGATAAAAGTTGTTATGTTGAATTATGTGGTATGGAAAATACTAGTCACATGTCTTTTAGGGTAACATAAAATGCTTTTAACAATCCAGGACAGAATTGAAGTCATCTTGATGGTCAGGAAAAAACGTTCACATGAGGTGGCCAAGGCTTTTATCAAGAATACCCAGGAAGACAGCCAGTGAGCGCACGGGCTGTCAGGAAACTGATTCAGAAGTTCAAGGAAACTGGTAGTGTCTAGAACAAACCGAAAACTGGAGAACTTGACTCAAACCATAATCTAAAGGCCAGTCTCTACTTTTCTCCGGAATCTTCATGAAAACAGCCAGCACAGCTGTTGACACCCAGGGACCAAATACACATGGCTACAATGGGTAGAAACATTAGATGAACTAATGCACATGGCAGAGATTGGAGTAAATGATGACAAAAAACATGCCAGGTTTTATAATACCTGGGCAGCTTGGATAACATTCCGTGTCTCCCCGTACCTAAATGTTAGGTTGATATCAAGTGTTGTGACCCCATAATCAGAATTTACTATATTATTCATCCTCCACTCATCAAAATATTACTATAAGAGGCTCAAGCCCTACAGGTTGTCGGGCATTCTCCCCTCCCTCCCCCTACCTAACACCTTCTCCTTCTTTCCTCCCCCAGTTTGCTCAAATTTTGCCATGCTATTGAATTAGGCTCTGGGCGCGCCTGGCATGAGCGTAGACCTATTATTTCTCTTATTATTGTTAGTGTTTAGAGATGAGCGAACGTACTCGTTACGAGTACATACGCACCCGAGCACCGCCATTTTCGAGTACAGCAGTACTCGCGCGTAAAGATTCGGGGGGCGCCGTGGCGGCACGGGGGGTAGCAGTGGGGAGTGGGGGGGAGAGGGAGAGAGAGAGGGCTCCCCCCTGTTCCCCGCTGCTACCCCCCGCACCGCCGCGCCTCTCCCCGCCCCACGGCGCCCCCTGAATCTTTACGCGCGAGTACTGAAGTACTCGAAAATGGCGGTACTCGGGTGCGTAAGTACTCATTACGAGTACGTTCGCTCATCTCTATTAGTGTTTAATAAAATAGAAGAATTATATAGTTTGAGCCTAATAAGGAATTATATCATATAACTGTTGATGCACATCTTGAATGTAAACTCATTTCTTCATGTACCTTGTAGTTCCTCAATAAAATACTTTTGAGCCATAAAAAAAACATTATGGATATGGATACTACTGTGGATATGCCATAAAAGTATGAAATGGGAATATGCCTTTAAGTAATGAACTCAATATAGTACGTTTCAGCCATAATCATTTTTGTATGACTGAATGTACACAAGCTCGAACCGACCCCATAATTAATAATGCAGCCTTTTCTGCCCCGTAGCTAATAATGCTGCTTCTGTTATTAATAATGCCACCTTTTCTGTCCCCATTTTTAATAATGTTGTCTTTTCTACCCCATAATTAATAATGCCACCTTTTTCCCGCTATTAATAATGCCTCTGTTACATCAAACACAACCATGAACTGGCAAACTCAGACTGAACAGCAGAACTGCGAAACGGACTTCATACATGCCAACAGGCGAACTCAAACAGAAGCGCAAAACTGTGAAACGGACTGACAAGTGCTCAAAACACTCACCTGCATACCTGCACACATAGAGAAATGGAATAACTATAGGATGTATGAAGTATTCATTCGTATTTTGGTTGATACTTTAGCCTGCGAGCCCACTTCACGGGTCCGCGTTGTCTCATGGGACCCTACTCTAATGAGACAACTAACCACAGGAAACCTGCCCACATGTGAGGTGATCATCCCGACAGTGACGACCCTGCACTGCAACCCAGGGACCTATTTAATCCTAGATGATAAACAATCACCATCAAGACACAGTTCATACCACACATATGGAAACCTGCACAGACACACAGGAACATGACACTTCATACATGAACACACTAACCATGCCTGTTTGCACCTCATATCCGGCCACATTCACAGACATGCAGGAACATGACACTTTTCACACTGAACATACTGAAAGCTGCACAGACACGCAGAAACATAATAGTGAGCAAACAGAGGAAAGACAAGCAGCCACAGGGGTGGAGCTGGTATATATGAGCAGCAGACCTAGGGGATTGGCGGACTGCAGCAATCTGCACCCAGCCAGCTCAATCAACCACCACCTGTGGAGCTGTACCGCTGCAAACCATGTAGGACAACAGATTCCAGCAGAGAGCTCCAACAGCCGCCTTTTTAGCTCCTATAATTAATAATGCCACCTTTACTTTCCCTCATAATAGTGCTACTTTTTCTGCCCCCATAATTAATAATACTGCTCTTTCTGCCCCCGGAATAAATAAAGCTCCAATAATGCCACAGTAATAAATAATGCAGCCTCTTCTGTTCCCTTTACTAGTTTAATTAAAAGAAAAAAACCTGTATACTCACCTCTTGCACAGTGCTCCCAAGCCGATCCAGACTGATCTTCCTCCTCTTTCTTTCTTCCAGGATCAGCCCAAGTATGTGGTACATGCTAACTGTAGCCTATCCATGAGGCCAATTCATGGGATTTCAATGACTAGTTTCCTAAGGCCCCTTTAAAGGATTCTCTTCACTACATACCAGGCACAGTGCTGTACATTTCATAGAGGCTGTAGCTGGTATTGCAGCTCAGTCCCATTCACTTGAATGAGTCTGAAATGCTCTCAGATCATCTGACCAATGAACATGGTGTCACAGGCCTGCGAAGAGGCCATAGCACACATTGGAGCACTGTGGCCTCTTGAATCAGATAATCAATGGAAGTCATGAGTAGAAGACCTCCTCGATATGATATTTATGGCCTATCTTGAAGATCATCGTTATCTTAGTCCTGGAAAACCCCTTTAGGCCGGCTTCACACTGCCGTGACGGGCTCCGCCGCGGAATTCCACGGCGGAGCCCGTCACGGCGCCCCCCAGAGACCCCAATACTTACCTCCGGATCCGGAGTCCCACGTCCCGCATGACGCTTCAGCGCGCATGCGCAATAGAGCACGTGGCGCGCCGCAGCGTCATGTGACGCGCCGGCCGCATCATATGACACGCCCACAGCGTCACATGACGCGCCGGCCGCGTCATATGATGCCGCTGGCGGTAGGCGGAGAGGCGGTTTTACGCTATCTTCCTCTGTGCTACAGCGGAAGATAGCGTGAACAGACGGTTTCCATTGACTGCAATGGAAGCCGTCCGCGCGTACACCCGCGGCAAATAGAGCATGCCGCGGGTGAGTCCGACTGATTTTACGGTGCGGAATTCCGCGGTGGAATTCCGCACCGTAAGCATTGAGCTATTAGGTTCAACAGAACCTAATAGCTGCGGGCAACGCAGCGGATTTCCGCCGCATATTACGTGGCGGAAATCCGTCCGTGGGAAGGAGCCCTTAAAATACAAAAAAACCCTGAAGCATTCCATCTCTGAACCCAGCCTGGTTCTCCTGGGTTATATAAACATGCTAAAAAGAGAAGAGTATCTCTAGTGCAAATGTAAAACATATAATAGTAATAAGATAAGATAATAAAGGATAGTAACTCACTCAGGAGACTTTTCCTATACGTAATGTGTACACAGCATTACTAATGACCTCTATATCTGTTAATTAGAATAATAGTATAGACTCTGAAGCTTGTCTTGTTGTAAGGACTAAGCAGGTTAAACAGGTCTGGTTTATTCTTAACACAAAATAGCCCCTACGTAATACCAGCTAATGCTACTATAATTAAGAAAAGGCGTCAGTTAAGAATAAATGTTTGTAAAGTATTGGCAAAGATCAAAGCAAAATGTATACAGTCATTTCACAGCTTCAAAACAAATACTGACCTATCCTGCTTAGCACAAAGACGCTTCTGTGAAAGCTCTGCCCCATCTCAGCTGATTGTGCCCTAAAACAAAAATCCTATGGGAACACATACTAGATCCAATTTTGACAATCGGGGGAGAAAGTAGGTCCCCCTTCAGACGGGCGAATTACAGGTGCATTTTTGTACCCATATTACAGGTGCGACAAACTGTATGGTGCAGAAATTATCTTAACCCATTAAAAAGCTATTCTTCTCCTTTCGTAGCACTATAAAAACCCATTGCCAAGTAATTAACTCTTTCCAATCCACTGTCTGACGTCTAAAGACATTCTGATTGAAGGCTGTACAGCTCCGATGTCGGACGACGCCCGGCAGGGTATTCTTACTGTATATTACTGGCCGCTCTATTGTCGGGGGCCTCTCCAGCATGTCCCATACCGCAGTACTGGCTCTAGCCAGCTGATGGCACCATTGTATAATGGCAGAAAGAGAAAACCCCTTAGGAAACCCTGAATCCAAAATCGGATTGCAAAGGGTTAAAAGTGTACTTAAACCGCCCTGATATCATGTCATGTTAATGGAGCTTTTACACACAATGAGAAATGCACGATTCTCATTTGCCCAAGCAAACGAGTTGGTGAAGTCATCATCAGTACGTTCACGCTCGTGCAGCCAGTTTAGACAGGCAGATCATCGTTAGGAATTGTTCACTTCTCCTTCACTTCTCGTTTAGTGTTTCATATTCCTATGTAAATAAGGGCTCTTTCCCACGAGCGTAAGCGTTTGTACGTGCGCCTGCCGGCGTTGTAAAAATGCGTGAACGGGTGCACAAATCTAATGTCTGTGCACCCGTTCAGATGGCACGGGCCCGGCACATATACACCGAGGCTGCAATGCTGTTGCCTCCCTTCCCTCCCTCTCGCCGGCTTACCTCCTCTCTCCTTCCCTCCAACTGTTTGCAATGGGAGTGGGTGTGATGGGGGCGGATTTAAGCAACCGCCTGCTCCCTGCCCCTTGTCTGCAGACAGCAATGGCAGGGGGCGGGGTGGGGCGAAGCTTAGCTCCGCCCAAGTCCTGACCCCTCCCATTGCAAACAGCCAGAGGGGAGGACAGAGGAGGAGAGAAGAGGGAGGGAGTTCAGCAGTCACGCTGCTAATCTCCCTCCCACCTCCCCTCTACGTCGGTTGTCATAGGCTCCCATAGGAGCCTATGCAGCAGCCGACGCATTCCGGGCACAAAGATAGTTTCAGGACTATCTTTGCTGCCCAGCGTAAAAGCACCCGGCGCTATATTTGTCGGACGGATGCTTTTACGCCACGGGAATATGCTTGTGTGATCTTAGGCATTAAAATCCAATGTATCAGATGGTAGCATATATCGTCCGACCGTGAAAACAGCGGCCGATATACGCTCGTGTGAATAAGTTCTAAGGAAGATGGAGTGGAACATTAAACAGGAGATGTGTAAATGAGAAATGAACAAGGCAACGGCGATTTTTTATGTCGTCTGAAGCTAAATGATGAATGATTTTTGTTTGACATTCAGTCGCTGGCTTGCGTGTAAACTGAACAATTATGGTTCACTTTCATTTATTTAAATTATTTTTTGAACGATAATTAATTATAATCGTTCCGTCTAAACGCACCTCCTTCACACAGACGATTTGCAGCAAAGTTACATACGTCAAAAAAAAAAAATTGCCCCTAGTAGAACCAATGGTTTCCTATGGAAGATGAATGATTTGTAGCCATGTCAAAAAAAAGATCGCACCAAAAAAGATAGGACATGAGCAGCAGAATTCAGCGACTGAAATTCCTTGCTGTGTGAAAAAATAGGTCTTGACCTATCTTGTTGCAGAAATTGCAGAAACCTCCATAGAATCCTATGGGAGACTACGTGAGGCGGCTGGCAAAGGGTGATTTATTCCACAGCAGCGCAGATGCCAGGGTTCCCCTGCAGGGGAGAAGAAGGAATTCCCTAGCAATGGGAGAGACGGGTTCCCTGCTACAGGTAAATTCCTTCTTCTCCCCTACAGGGGAAACCCGGCATCTGCGCTGTTGGGGATATCCCTCCAGCCCCACTGAGATGAAGGGAAGCCCCCCTGAGAAGGGGTTACCCCGGGGCTTTCCTTCATCTCTCTCTCTTTCTCTCTCCTCCTGGAAATGCAGTACTTTTTTGCGAAAACATGCAGCAGCAATCGTGTGAATGGGCTATTCCAGAGCTAATTAAGCTTGGGACTTGATATCGGGAAATTGTCCATTTACGCAATTTTCTGCAGTGCTAACTGTGATTTTTTGCGCAGCTAGCTTCTGTGTGATTTTGTAGCCCACGTGAAGGAGGCCTGAGAGTCAAGCTAAAGAAAAACCCATCTATATGAACAAGTGTCCTGGCCTGACTGTGGGTCTACTGACGTGAATTCCCAGCATCACGGAATGCAGGTGCAAAAATGCACATGTAACATGTTTATCTGAAAGTAGCCCTTGTGTGACTTTTGTGCGTTGCCAATGCTGTAGCTCAGTGTTAGTAAGGTAAACTACACGGCTTAGAACTCACTGAACTGCTAATAACTATCTGCTGCTTAGGGAAGCAGAGGAAAGCAATCAGCTAATGTCTGCTCCTTTTGCTAATACCTGCAATGCTTGCTGACTACTGGTTATTTGTCTAAGTTAATACCTTGGTCTAATGGCACAAAAAGGGGCTAACAGGAAAAAAGCAAATGACTTTTGCTAAAATGCTCATTTTTCTATGCTCCACATTTGGGTGAAAAGTTGACTGACCTTGGAACTACACTTAAAAAGTGAACCTGGGACAGGTATTCCCATAGCCCCATGTATGTGCTATTCTGAAATGCAACATTTCAGAACAAACACACTTTAAAGTTTGACTTGGAACAGAGTTTTGAGCCCAAAAGGTGGGCCGCACCGGTCTTTCTCGACATGCATCATGTTGACCAAAAGCTCTTTTCCTATACACAAAAGGGGAAAGATCTGTCAATCCTTGTGCGGCAGGTGGGGAGAGGCGCGGTCCTACACTGGGACTCAGAGTTCCCTTCCAAGTCAAACTACAAAGTATGCTTAGTCTGAAACACCACAGAGTTTCAGAATAAAACATACACATGGGCAATGAGCATATATGTCCCGGGTTCATGTTGCCCATGGTTTGGGCAGCATGAACCCAGTGACAGATTTCCTTTAAGGTGTTTTGAGATTAGAAAAACACATCTGCTTTCTTCCTGAAATAGCTCAACTCATGTTCAGGACTTGTATCCACTAGTGAACCTCATTCCATTCACTTAAAGGGGTTTTCCTGGACATTTAAAAAAGGTAACACAGCCTTAAAATAAAGACGAATAACTGCTGAAGCCTTAAGAGGCTGTTCATATGATGAACAATATGTAACCGCCCACCGCTTCTTCCATGTTCTGCACGGAGGGCACCGGTTCCGCAGCTCTGGACAGGGAGCCACCGGGATAGGTGAGTATTCATTTTTTTTTAAGTTAGGGCTATATGAAGTTTTTTTTATGTCCCATAAAACCCCTTTAACTAGAGCTTTGCTGCACTACCAAATACAGTCCAAGGACAGGAGTGGCGCTGTTTATGGGATACTGTATTGGTATACAGTAGCTTTAAAGGCAATGCTTATGTATCATATTCAGCTAAAACATATATGAACATATTACATATATTTCTGTAAATGTGATTTACTTAATAAAAATCATCTTCATACTCATAATCATCATCATCGTCGTCAATGCGCTTGGTCTTCGAGCATTCTTCTCTTCTTGTCCCTACTCAACAAGTGCTCATGAGTCCTATCAAGACATCTTGATGTGCCATAAACAAAGACTCTGCAAAGACACAAAGCCTCAAGGCAAACATTTCATTACAATTGGAGCTCTTAAAACAGAAACACTCAATATCTAACAAAACACAGACATTGCTGAGGAGGTAGGAGTTCACAGAAGTCAAAGACTGAGGAAGCAGCAGAAAACAAGAACAGGAACAAAGCTCTGTATCAATGACATTCCTTCCGGTGATAAGAAATTAACTGCTACAATTGTGGAGATAAAAACTAACCTGCTGTAGGAAAGAAAAGAAAGAAAGCTCATTAGAACCCTTTGTAGGCTGAGGAGAATTTTTGGACTTTTTGCAACACTTCAAATGATGCAGCAGAATGACAGTTGTTGCAATGAAAGTACAACCTTTTTTTTACCTGGGTAACAATTTCCATAGTAGAGATAGGTTGAATAGGTCTTACAGGGGCTGCCAAGTGAAAAAAAATTTGCTTATAGTTACAGATGTAGCATCATTAACAGGAACATTTGGTGCACCAAAAACGCTTGTTTGGCAGAATTAATGTTCGTATGCAATCAGCATAGCACAGCCACTGCAATTCACTTTGAATGGCAAGCTGCGCTATGGCAAGACATGTTAACGCTGCTTCATCAGTACATTCAGCACATAATTATAAACAATTTTTGTATTTGCACTCATTAACAAATGTTTTTATCCCCAGATATTCTAGAACTAATGTTAGAATAGCACCACCTGCTGGCTGTATTCTGTGTCCATCTCAGAAAATGTTCCAAGGTGGTCACACACTCAGTCTTGCTCTCTTATCATTTGCTCATTAAGGGCCCTTTTAGATACAATGAGAATCGCTCAAAAATCGCTCAAAGCCGTCTTTTGAGCGATTCTTGTTCTGTCTAAATGCAGAGACCGTGCAGTTTTCTAGCTTGCTAGAATTGAATGATCAGCTGTTATCAGCAGAGAAGGCTGTTATCAGCAGGCTGTGCTAAGATTCTCTGCCTGTGTCCTGCTGTGAATTCACAGCGGAGACATTGGCAGTCAGAGCGGAGAAGAATACAGCTGTTTGTTTATGCAAAAACAGCTGTATTCTTCTATCAGCTGCCACAGCAGTGCCCCACACTGCTTGAATATTCTATAGTATCTACTATCGTTTGAGTGACTTTTGAGCGATCATCTAACAGTGTAAATGGTGCTAAACTCTTCTGACATCAGAGAAGATGCTGCAACTTCAGTAGTAGCCGCTCAACACACCAGGGATCCCTCTACATATCTAGCGAGCAGAGAGAGGAGCACCTTGGAATAATTACTGAAGTGGACAAAGAATAGAAACAGCAGGTGGCGCTATTCTATCTTGATGTGGACAAGGGCACAATGACCACACTCTCAAGAGATTGGTGAGGCTCATCCAGTCCTTGAGCCCAATCTGCTGAGTGCCCGACCAGCTAAAACGCTCTCAGAATATCAGGGGAGCCCTAAGTCAGATACTGGAGCCCTCTCACATGGACATTAAAACAGAGGTAGACAAAGACAACAGCGTGTCCCTGTGCCTCTTTAAGAATCCACCAGTGAGCAGTAAAATTTAGACATTGGGAAGCTGCTTTTTAGGGTGGCTGTGAACTGAACTGGAGCAATCAATGCCAGTCAGCTGCTGAAAAGGCAAATAATGTTTTGGGGTCCATTAAAAGAGATGTAGGGGTGACAGACGAGAATATTATTCTTCCACTATATAAGGCACTCGTCAGGCCCCACATGGAATACTGTGTACAGTTCTGGATACCGGTGCTCAGGAAGGATATTGTGGTGCTTGAGGAAGTTGAAAGAAGGGCAAATAAATTAATTAATGGAATGGAAAGACTGGAATACCCAGAGAGGCTATCAAAATTGTGGTTATGCACTCTGGAAAAAAGACGTTTAAAAGGCAACCAAATAACTATGTATAATACATTATGGGACAATACAAGGATCTCTCCCATGATCTGTTTATACCCAGTACTGCGTCGGTAACAAGAGGGCATCCTCAACAGTTAGAGGAAAGAAGGTTCCATCACCAACAGAGAAGGGGGTTCTTTACTGTAAGAGCAGTAAGACTGTGGAACTCTCTGCCTGAGGATGTGGTGATGGCAAAATCAATAGAGGAGTTTAAAGGGGTTCTGCTATTAGAAAGAAAAAAATCAATACTTACCTATTCCTCCCCATGCAGTCTACTTACCGCATCTTCTACTCACCTATTTTCTCACCAATCTTCTCCTGGCTCCTGCCGTCCCCCGGATCACCTCACCTCCAGCCGGCTGGAACCTCTTCCTCGTTTTAGAGTGTCCATTCTTGGCAGTTTCCTTCTGGCAGGTCAGTGTACATTACATCACTAGTAACATAGCATTCACTGCCTAGCATGGAATGCCGAGCTGTTTCATCCATGAATGTCCATATAATATTGTCGTGAGACATAGCACATGCGCAGTCGCGGCAATAACTTGGCATTTTCTGCTAGGTAGTGAACACTACGTCTTAAAGGAAGGAGACTGTCAAGAATGGGCACTTTGTCACCAGAAGAAGAAGTATCAGCCGGCTTGCGGTCAGATGACCCAGGGGACTGCAGGAGCCAGGAGAAGATTGGCAAGGCAAAGATGCAGTAAGAAGACTGACGGGGGAGAAATAGGTAAGTATTGATTTTTTTTTTTACACAACCCCTTTAATCGGGAACTAGACATCTTTTAATAGAGCTATGATATTACAGGATATAGACACTAAATAACCAGCAGGGTTGTTCATCTCGGTCTTACAGTCAGGTAGGAACTTTCAAATGTTGATCCAGGGATTATTTTGACTGCCATTATGTAGTCAGGGAGGAATCCCCCCCCCCCCCCATCCCTCCCCAAATGGGCTAAATTGTCTTCTGCCTCATTGTTTTGTTTTTTTTTTGCCTTCCTCTGGATCAACAAGGGGGGTGGAAACAGGCTAAACTAGATGGACATTTGTTTTTTTTCAGCCTAGCATACTATCTTACTATGTTACCTATTGGGCCCCTGTCCAGCTACACAAATTGCACATATGGTATGTCTGTTTGGATGTGAGGTCTGCAATCAACTGTCAGTTCAATGGTAAGCTCACACATGATATATAGGCTGTGGATGTTTCACAGCAGAACTACCTGCGGAAAATCTGCAGCATTTTACAGTACAAGCAATGCGCATGACATTTCAAGAAATCTTTGTACTTGCTATGAAAAAGATCTGCTGCATAAATTGATCTGGTGAAGATTTTAAATCCACAGATTTTCACCACAGGTTGCATCCCATCAAATGAAGGGCGGTTTCAGACGGCCGTAGGTGCACGGAGAGTAGTTGCACCTGAACTAGAGAAATTTCTTCCGCTTCGCCGGCCGTTCAAACTCCTCACCATAGCACAGGAGTTTGAAAAAAAAATGCGGTTAGCTAGGACCTGACCCATTTTTCCCACACGTAGTATTCACTACCTGCAAGAAGGATAGGACATATAATATCTCTTCTCGGCCATAGTATTAACGGCCGAGGAGAGAGCTAGTGAGGATGAAACCACTGAAATCCATTGAAATCAGTGGTTTTGTTTTATCCTGCTGTGATTGTAATTATCAAGGCCGCATAAGGGGAGAAAAACAAGTTCATCTAAAAAAGCCTGAAGGGGGTGAAATTCACAGTGAATCTGCACCAAAATCCATGGCAAATCCACCTGTAATACATGCAGATTTTGCCACAGGTGCAATGCGGGTAATGCGTTGTGAACAATGCATTGTGTGTGGACATAGCCTAAATGACAGTACTTCAGTGGAGTTTCCATAGTATTGCTGTATGTATCCTGAAGTAGAAGAAGAAATATTGAGGATATGACATTGACCTTTAGTAAAACTGCACTTACGGTGTAAATAGTTACAGTGGAATATTACTCTCTCTGTGAATCCTTCATTGCATTTATTCTGCATTTGATATGTGGCTCATGGCTATTCTGAATCCTGGAACATGTTGTAAATGTAGAATTACCACCTTGTTTCCAAATCACAATAAACACATTTTCCACGGCTTGTGACCAGCACAGAATTTGGAATGAGGCAATTCTTGTTGTGCCTAATTCTCTGCTGGGAGTGGCGATTCTAGATAAATAAGACTCCCATTGCCAAGCATTTACAGGAAAACCTCCCCTTTTAGACTCAGGGAGTATTACAAGCACACATTCGAGTGATTTTCCTTATAATGAACACAGCCCAAACTGGACAATATGTGCATAGGGTTGTATGTATATCTATCTGTATATCTATCTATCTATCTATCTATCTATCTATCTATCTATCTATCTATCTGTATGTATGTGTGTGCGTTTATGCAGTTTAACTCATGGTGCTCACTTTTAAAACACTGTCTAATAATGTCCTGAAGATGGCAGATTACATCATTTGCAGGGACCCTAAGCACTGGAAATAGTTTTGCTCTGGATCTGATTCCCAATTATGCAATTATGGGTGGTGTTAATTACTACCAGGGGCATTGCTATGCATTTAGATAGTTAGTAACTAGTTGAAAAAGCAGGAATGGGCTGGTCAGGAGGAGGGGGAGGCTTTTATAGTCTATGTAGAGAAGGTGGCATGGGGAGCTGTCAGTATGAGATGCAGACACAGGGAGCAGTCTGAGAGAATGGGGGAAAGAGTTGGTATGAAAGGGGGGAATCATGGGGAGCAGTGTGTGTGAGAGGGGTGGTATTGGGAGCAGCCTGTGCGAAAGGGGTGCATGAGAGCAATCTATGTGAGGGAGGGAGAGAGAAGGAGTGTGTGTAACAGAATGGGGGCATAAGAGAGTAAACTCTGTAGACACAAGTTGTAGCTGGAAGAATTTGTCATGGTGGAAGAAGTGGTCATGGTGGTCTGGGCCAAATGGAAAAAATTGGGGAAACAAGAACAGCTGCAATCAGAGATGTCACCTGTGATCACTAGATATAGCTGCACTCTAATAAATTATAAGGTCTGTAGAATGTCTGTGTAGAATTGGTATCTACCATTATATTAGTCACTGTATGGTGGTAATATTGGTCTGTGTAAAGTGGATTTTACTCAGTAACCGTACAGTAATATTTAGTCAGTGTGTAGTGGAGTGTACTTGTATTATTGGTAATATCAATCTTTGCATAGTGTGTTTTATTCAATAACAGTACGTAGATAAAATTTAATCACGGGTTGTACTATTTGCTCCTAGTATAGCGGCAACAATATTATATGATAACTGTCTAATATATATATATATATATATATATATATATATATATATATATATATATATATTAGTCTCATGTGGTGCGGCTTGTTATCAAAACAACTCTGTCCTGCTGTGCATACATTATGTAACTATATGCTATGCCTCACACTCTCTCATCATCACCGCAGCATCTACAGGGTGGACCACAGAAAAGTAGCCCAGCATCTTTAGTGCCCATAGCAATAGCAACCATTCACAGCACAGCTTTCATTTCTTATACTCCTGAGGTTAAATGAAAGCTGTGTTGTGATTGGTTGCTAAGGGCAAGAAAGTTTTTTTTAGACAATCTTCATAAGCGTGCGGTACTGAGGTAATTTTACTTAGTCCACCCTGTACATCAAACTTCATTGGAATGTTGTTTACGGGGAAATATTTTATTTAGATGCACTAAGAATAAAAGAGAAACCTGCGGATGATCTTGAAAAATTCCACCAGTGTCTACAAAAATCGGCCAGTGTGCAACACGCAAAGGCACCTCCACGTTGGTTTTCCCTGAGTATTTTATATATTCAGAATGGCTGACACCTTTGCATTGTAACCATTATTCCTAATTTTCATGAGCATGGAGATTTATATAAGTATAGATCGCAGTCGCATCTGGGGCGGGCTTTCTACTGGTATATTATGTAAACCCTTATTTAGGAGAGCATGTCTTGGGGTTTGTGCTTCCTGACACAGCTGCTGTGAGGACAGTGGAAGGAGGGGAGTCTGAAGCCGTATACTGTACCTGTCAAGCTGTAATGTAGGTATCTTAAGGCAAGTCTCAGAGGACAGAAACCTCACGTGGAGCTGGGCAGTTTTGTATTCTTACCAATGGAACAAATCAGCATGGAACCAATCATCTGATGCCATACACATAGTCATCATCCTTATATGTAATCCATAAAGGTCAGATGAATAATAATTATCAAGATGCCCATGAGAATCCTAAATGTTTATTGTAAAATTGGTCTACGATGGCAGAGACTATGAATAAGTGTTTCAATTAGGTGTGTTCATAAAGAAAAAGATCATTCATCACAATGCCAACAGTTTTATTTATCCTCGATCAGCAAATGCAAAAAGACTGCCAGGTAACCATGACTAGGCAATGGACGTAAAAAAAAAGCATCGTTCAGTAATATCCGCTCTGCATTTGAGACCTTGCAAATACAAAAACTAAATACAATCGTGTCTTAGTGGAAGTGTGTTAACAGAAAACGGCATATTATTAAAAACGCCGATTTTTATTAGGAACGCATATTTAACCCCTTAGTGCCTGTTTGCTCCTTAATGACCACCTAGTTTTTCAGTTTTTTTGTCATCGTCGCATTCCAGTAGCCATAACTTTTTAATTTTTCTGTTGACATAGCCATATGAGTGCTTGTTTTCCAGGACAAGTTGTATTTTTCAGCTGCATAACTTTTGAGTACACATAATGTATTGTATAACTTTTATTAATTTTTTTATAGGAGCATTGGGGGGAAAAAGAAATTACACCATGTGTTTTTTAGATTTCATTTTTATGGCATTCAGTATGTAAAATAAATATTGTGATAACATTCATCTCTGTATATTTACGATTCCAGCAATACCAAGTTTATACAGTTTTATTATATTTTGCAGTTTTTGTACACAAAAAACACTTGTTTATTTTTTTAAAGATTTGCTTTTGCATCCCAAGAGCCATAGCATGTTTTATTTTTATATTGATGAAGCTCTAAAAGCGCTTATTTTTGTGGGTTTAACTCCAGCCTTCATTTATCCTATTTTTGGGGAACAGAACATTTTCTATTTCATTTTTTTTCTAGAGGCAAGATTAACAAATTCTGCAATTCTGGCATGTTTTTTTTTATTTCTAGCGTTCACCATACAATATGCATAATGTGTTCAATTATTTTAGTGTGGCAGTAAGATTACATTAATACCAAATTTATATACATTTTTCTCTTTTCAACTTTTTCACCCTTCTTTTAAAGTTTTTTTATCGATGCATTTAAATACCCCTAACATTTTTCTTTTTTTGTCAATGGTGCTATGTAAGGGTTTTTTTCTTTTTAAGGGATGAGTTGTACTTTTCAGTTGTACATTTATTGATCCATATGACTTTTTAAACATTTTTTGTTTCGTTTTTTTGTAGGGTGAGATAGGCAAAATTAGCAGTTTTTGCCATTTTATTTCACTGCGTGCACCGTGCAGGTTGCATAATATACTAACTTTTTTCTCTTTACTAGAGATGAGCGAACATACTCGGTAAGGCGATATACTCAAGAGAGCATCGCCTTTTTCGAGTACCTGCTGGCTTGTCCCTGAAGATTCAGGGGGGCCACGGGGGTCAGGGGCGGCGCGGGGCAGCCGGGGGGGGGGGGGGGGAGGAGAGTGAGAGAGATCCCTCTCCCTCCCTCTCCCTCCCGATCCCCTCTGCAACCCCTCGCTCACCCCCACGGCCCCCTCGAATCTTCAGGGACGAGCCAGCAGGTACTCGAAAAAGGCGATGCTCTCTCGAGTAAGTCGCCTTACCGAGTATGTTCACTCATCTCTAGTCATTACGAATGCTAAAATATCAGAATGGTGATGGTTGTTTTATTTATTTATTTTTACATAGTAAAGGGTGAAACATGGAGTTTTGATGCTTTTACTTTTTTTAATACTTTTTATTTTTGGCCCACTAGGGGACTTGAATTTCACCACACTTGATAAATGGCCAGAGGCTGTGCTTCATAGACCACCATAGTTGGCAGACCCAGAGGCCATTTTAAAACCTTTGGGTGCCACAGCAATCCGCTCTGTCAGCCCTTTACATGCCGCTGTCACATTGACCACCTTTGGTCCCACTGTTTGAGCCAGTGACAGGCTGTCATCCGACAGTCAAGCACCTGCTCCTCCTGGCACAGGGGGCCTGTGCCACATTTTTGATGCAGTGCTGTAAAAAAGCATCTAGACCCCCTTAATAGCCACTGTACAAAGGCTTATGCACATTCGTTAAGGGGTTAATATATATATATATATATATATATATATATATATATATATATACTTTTTAAACTACCCATAAACAATTCTATAATATTCAGTCAGAATTGCCTGGCGACTACCGTTCTCCATAGCTCACTTGTGAACTCTGCTGTGCAGACTGGATCAGGGTCCGCAGAGTCATCTCATTATCATCAGACAATACAGAATTCATTGACAGCTCTATTGTACTACTCAATGCTCTGTATGAAACTCTCCTCCAACTACTTGGTCTCTGGAGAGGGGCAATATACCATCTCTTACCAGTAATTGGTATCTTTGCTGCTCCGTGTATACAAATAATACAGGCAGTATATATTTGATTACAATGTTGTGGCCCCAGGACTACAAATAGCTGCAGCACATAAAAAATAATAAACGGTTTAAGGGAGATTTATTAATGCTGGCACGCAAATGTTTCACCAATCTACCCCCTATTACAGCATCCAACAGATTAATAAACTGGGCGTACTACCTACTGGTGGCCATTGCTTTAAGGCCACACTATGTCAAACACGTTCATTTAAGTGGCATTATTTAGAGAGGTAACACACATTTTTACATGTGTACTCAAAGAGGAGTCTTAAAAAACATTACTCACTGTCACAGAATTTTTGAAAAAGTCAGATCACACTTGCTGGTTTATTATGGGAAGATTTAGATTCTATTTAGCTAGAGATGAGCGAACGCGTTCGTCCGAGCTTGATATTCGTGCGAATATTAGGGTGTTCGGGATGTTCGTTATTCGTAACGAACACCATGCGGTGTTCTGGTTACTTTCACTTCCTTCCCTGAGACGTTAGCGCGCTTTTCTGGCCAATTGAAAGACAGGGAAGGCATTACAACTTCCCCCTGCAACGTTTAAGCCCTATACCACCCCCCTGCTGTGAGTGGCTGGCGAGATCAGGTGTTCGCCTAATATAAAAGTCGGCCCCTCCCGCGGCTCGCCTCAGATGCGGTGTGAGTTAGATGAGGGACAGTGCTGTTTATACCGGAGCTGCTGTAGGGAAAGAATTGGTAGTTAGTGTAGGCTTCAAGACCCCCCAAAGGTCCTTATTAGGGCCACTGATAGCTGTGTGTTGGCTGCTGTTAGCAGTGGCATTTTTTTTCTTCTCAAAATCGCCTCTGCAGACCGTTGCACCTGGCATTAGGGACAGAAGTGCTGCATAGGCAGGGAGAGTGTTAGGAGTGAGTGTAGCCTTCAAGAACCTCAACGGTCCTTTCTAGGGCCATATTTATCCGTGTGCAGTACTGTCCAGGCTGCTGTTGGCTGTGCTGCATTTTTTTTGGGCTTCTCAAAATCGCCTCTGCAGAGCATTCCACCCTCCATTGATACTGCAGGGAAAGAATTGTATAGGCAGGGCCACAACACAGTTATTATTCATAGAATATACGCAGTGCTGCCTGTTGGTGGGAAAAAACTGAAAACAAATCTATTTGTCCAGCCTCTGTCCGTCCTTACGGGCGGTGGACACGTGTGAGCTGCGTGAAAAACATTGCTAAATCATACGCAGCCAGCTACGCTTTACTGCTGGCTTCGCCATTTGCTTTCCTTAATTGGGAAAAAAAATACCTGCTCTGCCAGAGTTATAATAACTCTGCTACCCTCACGTTCTGTGACACATAAGCAGGGACACAGCACAGTTATTAAACTTCTCATGTTCATTGAATATACGCAGTGCTGCCTGTTGGTGGGAAAAAACTGAAAACAAATCTATTTGTCCAGCCTCTGTCCGTCCTTACGGGCGGTGGAGACGTGTGAGCTGCGTGAAGAACAGTGCTAAATCATACGCACCCAGCTACGCTTTACTGCTGGCTTCACCATTTGCTTTCCTTAATTGGGAAAAAAATACCTGCTCTGCCAGAGTTATAATAACTCTGCTACCCTCACGTTCTGTGACACATAAGCAGGGACACAGCACAGTTATTAAACTTCTCATGTTCATTGAATATACGCAGTGCTGCCTGTTGGTGGGAAAAAACTGAAAACAAATCTATTTGTCCAGCCTCTGTCCGTCCTTACGCCTGTGGAGACGTGTGAGCTGCGTGAAAAACATTGCTAAATCATACGCACCCAGCTACGCTTTACTGCTGGCTTCGCCATTTGCTTTCCTTAATTGGGAAAAAAAATACCTGCTCTGCCAGAGTTATAATAACTCTGCTACCCTCACGTTCTGTGACACATAAGCAGGGACACAGCACAGTTATTAAACTTCTCATGTTCATTGAATATACGCAGTGCTGCCTGTTGGTGGGAAAAAACTGAAAACAAATCTATTTGTCCAGCCTCTGTCCGTCCTTACGCCTGTGGAGACGTGTGAGCTGCGTGAAAAACATTGCTAAATCATACGCACCCAGCTACGCTTTACTGCTGGCTTCGCCATTTGCTTTCCTTAATTGGGAAAAAAATACCTGCTCTGCCAGAGTTATAATAACTCTGCTACCCTCACGTTCTGTGACACATAAGCAGGGACACAGCACAGTTATTAAACTTCTCATGTTCATTGAATATACGCAGTGCTGCCTGTTGGTGGAAAAAAACTGAAAACAAATCTATTTGTCCAGCCTCTGTCCGTCCTTACGCCTGTGGAGACGTGTGAGCTGCGTGAAAAACATTGCTAAATCATACGCACCCAGCTACGCTTTACTGCTGGCTTCGCCATTTGCTTTCCTTAATTGGGAAAAAAATACCTGCTCTGCCAGAGTTATAATAACTCTGCTACCCTCACGTTCTGTGACACATAAGCAGGGACACAGCACAGTTATTAAACTTCTCATGTTCATTGAATATACGCAGTGCTGCCTGTTGGTGGAAAAAAACTGAAAACAAATCTATTTGTCCAGCCTCTGTCCGTCCTTACGCCTGTGGAGACGTGTGAGCTGCGTGAAAAACATTGCTAAATCATACGCACCCAGCTACGCTTTACTGCTGGCTTCGCCATTTGCTTTCCTTAATTGGGAAAAAAAATACCTGCTCTGCCAGAGTTATAATAACTCTGCTACCCTCACGTTCTGTGACACATAAGCAGGGACACAGCACAGTTATTAAACTTCTCATGTTCATTGAATATACGCAGTGCTGCCTGTTGGTGGGAAAAAACTGAAAACAAATCTATTTGTCCAGCCTCTGTCCGTCCTTACGGGCGGTGGAGACGTGTGAGCTGCGTGAAGAACAGTGCTAAATCATACGCACCCAGCTACGCTTTACTGCTGGCTTCGCCATTTGCTTTCCTTAATTGGGAAAAAAATACCTGCTCTCCAAGAGTTATAATAACTCTGCTACCCTCACGTTCTGTGACACATAAGCAGGGACACAGCACAGTTATTAAACTTAGATAATTCATTCACTAGAGGCAGTGGGGCCTTTCGTTTTCCAAAAAGGGCAAAAATTATATTTGGCCTGCAGTCTTGCGCCAATTTATTTCCTGCCTGTGAAATCAAATCACTGGTAATACAGCATGCTGAGGGGTAGGGGTAGGCCTAGAGGACGTGGACGCGGCCGAGGACGCGGAGGGCCAAGTCAGGGTGTGGGCACAGGCCAAGCTCCTGATCCAGGTGTGTCGCAGCCGACTGCTGCGCGATTAGGAGAGAGGCACGTTTCTGGCGTCCCCACATTCATCGCCCAATTAATGGGTCCACGCGGGAGACGGTTATTAGAAAATGAGCAGTGTGAGCAGGTCCTGTCCTGGATGGCAGAAAGTGCTTCGAGCAACCTATCGTCTACCCGCAGTTCTGCGCCGTCCACTGCTGCCAATCCGAATCCTCTGTCTGCTGCTCCTCCTTCCTCCCAGCCTCCTCACTCCACTACAATAACACCTGCTCAGGAGCGGGAGCACTCCCAGGAACTGTTCTCGGGCCCCTGCTTAGATTGGGCAGCAGCGGTTCCTCTCCCACCAGAGGAGTTTATCGTCACTGATGCCCAACCATTCGAAAGTTCCCGGGGTCCGGGGGAAGAGGCTGGGGACTTCCGCCAACTGTCTCAACAACTTTCTGTGGGTCAGGAGGACGATGACGATCAGACACAGTTGTCTTGCAGTGAGGTAGTAGTAAGGGCAGTAAGTCCCAGGGAGCAGCGCACAGAGGATTCGGAGGAAGAGCAGCAGGACGATGAGGTGACTGACCCCACCTGGTGTGCAACGCTTACTCAGGAGGACAGGTCTTCAGAGGGGGAGTCAAGGGCATCAGCAGGGCAGGTTGCAAGAGGCAGTGCGGTGTCCAGGGCCAGGGGTAGAGGCAGGGCCAGACCGAATAATCCACCAAGTGTTTCCCAAAGCGCCCCCTCGCGCCATGCCACCCTGCGGAGGCCGAGGTGCTCTAAGGTCTGGCAGTTTTTCACAGAGACGCCTGACGACCGACGAACAGTGGTGTGCAACCTTTGTCGCGCAAAGCTCAGCCGGGGAGCCAACACCAACAGCCTCACCACCACCACCATGCGCAGACATATGATGGCCAAGCACCCCGCAAGGTGGGACAAAGGCCGTTCACCGCCTCTGGTTTGCACCCCTGCCTCTCCCCCTGTGCCCCAACTTGCCACTGAGATGCAACCCCCCTCTCAGGACACAGACACTACCGCCTCATGGCCTGCACCCACACCCTCATCTCCGCTGTCCTCGGCCCCATCCAGCAGTGTAGTTCAGCGCACCGTTCAGCCGTCGCTTGCGCAAGTGTTCGAGCGCAAGCGCAAGTACGCCGCCACGCACCCGCACGCTCAAACGTTAACCGTCCGCATCGCAAAATTCATCAGCCTTGAGATGCTGCCGTATAGGGTTGTGGAAACGGAGTCCTTCAAAAGTATCATGGAGGCGGCGGCCCCGCGCTACTCAGTTCCCAGTCGCCACTACTTTTCCCGATGTGCCGTCCCAGCCCTGCACGACCACGTCTCCCGCAACATTGTGCGCGCCCTCACCAACGCGGTTACTGCCACGGTCCACTTAACTACGGACACGTGGACAAGCACAGGCGGGCAGGGCCACTACATCTCCCTGACGGCACATTGGGTGAATTTAGTGGAGGCTGGGACAGAGTCAGAGCCTGGGACCGCTCACGTCCTACCCACCCCCAGAATTGCGGGCCCCAGCTCGGTGCTGGTATCTGCGGAGGTGTATGCTTCCTCCACTAAAGCACCCTCCTCCTCCTCCTCCTCCTCTGTCTCACAATCAAGATGTGTTAGCAGCAGCATGTCGCCAGCAGTCGGTGTCGCGCGGTGTGGCAGCACAGCGGTGGGCAAGCGTCAGCAGGCCGTGCTGAAACTACTCAGCTTAGGCGATAAGAGGCACACGGCCCACGAACTGCTGCAGGGTCTGACACAGCAGACCGACCGCTGGCTTGCGCCGCTGAGCCTCCAACCGGGCATGGTCGTGTGTGACAACGGCCGTAACCTGGTGGCGGCTCTGCAGCTCGGCAGCCTCACGCACGTGCCATGCCTGGCCCACGTCTTTAATTTGGTGGTTCAGCGCTTTCTGAAAAGCTACCCACGCTTGTCAGACCTGCTCGTAAAGGCGCGCCGGCTCTGCGCACATTTCCGCAAGTCCCACACGGACGCTGCCACCCTGCGCACCCTGCAACATCACTTTAAGCTGCCAGTGCACCGACTGCTGTGCGACGTGCCCACACGGTGGAACTCTACGCTCCACATGTTGGCCAGGCTCTATGAACAGCGTAGAGCTATAGTCGAATACCAACTCCAACATGGGCGGCGCAGTGGGAGTCAGCCTCCTCAATTCCTTTCAGAAGAGTGGGCCTGGTTGGCAGACATCTGCCATGTCCTTGGTAATTTTGAGGAGTCTACCCAGGTGGTGAGCGGCGATGCTACAATCATTAGCGTCACCATTCCTCTGCTATGCATCTTGAGAAATTCCCTGCAAACCATAAAGGCAGCTGCTTTGCGCTCGGAAACGGGGGCGGGGGAAGACAGTATGCCGCTGGATAGTCAGGGCACCCTCCTGTCTATTTCTCAGCGCGTACAGGAGGAGGAGGAGGAGCATGAGGAGGATGAGGAGGAGGGGGAAGAGACAGCTTGGGCCGCTGCTGACGGTACACCGGCTGATTGCCTGTCATCCTTTCAGCGTGTATGGCCTGAGGAGGAGGAGGAGGAGGATCCTGAAAGTGATCTTCCTAGTGAAGACAGCCATGTGTTGCGTACAGGTACCCTGGCACACATGGCTGACTTCATGTTAGGATGCCTTTCTCGTGACCCTCGCGTTGCACGCATTCTGGCCACTACGGATTACTGGGTGTACACACTGCTCGATCCACGGTATAAGGAGAACCTGCCCACTCTGATTCCCGAAGAGGAAAGGGGTTCGAGAGTGTTGCTATACCACAGGACCCTTGCGGACAAGCTGATGGTAAAATTCCCAGCCGACAGCGCTAGTGGCAGAAGGCGCAGTTCCGAGGGCCATGTTGCAGGGGATGTGCGTAGATCGAGCAGCATGTACATCCCAGGCAGTGCAACAGTCTTTAAGGGCCTGGCCAGCTTTATGGCTCCCCACCAAGACTGTGTCACCGCTCCCCAGTCACGGCTGAGTCGGCAGGAGCACTGCAAAAGGATGGTGAGGGAGTACGTAGCGGATCGCACGACCATCCTTGGTGACGCCTCTGCCCCCTACAACTACTGGGTGTCGAAGCTGGACACGTGGCCTGAACTAGCCCTGTATGCCCTTGAGGTGCTTGCTTGTCCTGCGGCTAGCGTGTTGTCGGAGAGGGTGTTTAGTGCGGCTGGGGGAATCATCACAGATAAGCGTAGCCGCTTGTCAACCGACAGTGCCGACAGGCTTACACTCATCAAGATGAACAAAGGCTGGATTTCCCCAGACTTCTCTTCTCCACCAGCGGACAGCAGCGATACGTAAGCAATACGTAGGCTGCACCCGCGGATGGAAGCTACGTTCTCTCTCACCATCCAAAACGGGGACATTTCTGCTTCATCAATCTGTGTCTAATATTCCTCCTCCTCCTCCTCCTGCTCCTCCTCCTGAAACCTCACGTAATCACGCTGAACGGGCAATTTTTCTTAGGGCCACAAGGCTCACTCAAATAATTTTTCAGAACAATTTTTATAAGTTTCAATGCGCTTAAAAGCATTGGAACTTTAACTTGAACCAATTTTTCGTTACACTGGGCTGCCTCCAGGCCTAGTTACCACTTAAGCCACATTAACCAAAGCGATTAATGGGTTTCACCTGCCCTCTTGGCTGGCCATGGCCAATTTTTGGGATGTACATTAGTACTGTTGATACAGCAATTTTTGTGGGCCCTCGCCTACAGTGTAATCAAATTAATTTTTAGCCCACCTGCATTACAGCTGACGTTACCTCAGCTGTGTTGGGCAATGCAATGGGATATTTCTATGTACCGCCGGTGGCTTCCTGGCACCCACCCAGGCAGTGGGTCCACAGGGAGTTAAACCTACATGTGTCCACTTGTAAAGAACCCCAGTCTGACTGGGGCATGCAGTGTGGGCCGAAGCCCACCTGTATTACGCACGACATTACTACCTCAGCTGTGTTGGGCAATGCAATGGGATATTTTTGTGTACCGCCGGTGGGTTCCAGGGAGCCACCCATGCTGTAGGTGCACACTGAGTTTTTAATACATCTGTACACTTCTAAAGAACCCGTCTGACTGGGGCATGCAGTGTGGGCCGAAGCCCACCTGTATTACGCACGACATTACTACCTCAGCTGTGTTGGGCAATGCAATGGGATATTTCTATGTACCGCCGGTGGCTTCCTGGCACCCACCCAGGCAGTGGGTCCACAGGGAGTTAAACCTACATGTGTCCACTTGTAAAGAACCCCAGTCTGACTGGGGCATGCAGTGTGGGCCGAAGCCCACCTGTATTACGCACGACATTACTACCTCAGCTGTGTTGGGCAATGCAATGGGATATTTTTGTGTACCGCCGGTGGGTTCCAGGGAGCCACCCATGCTGTAGGTGCACACTGAGTTTTTAATACATCTGTACACTTCTAAAGAACCCGTCTGACTGGGGCATGCAGTGTGGGCCGAAGCCCACCTGTATTACGCACGACATTACTACCTCAGCTGTGTTGGGCAATGCAATGGGATATTTCTATGTACCGCCGGTGGCTTCCTGGCACCCACCCAGGCAGTGGGTCCACAGGGAGTTAAACCTACATGTGTCCACTTGTAAAGAACCCCAGTCTGACTGGGGCATGCAGTGTGGGCCGAAGCCCACCTGTATTACGCACGACATTACTACCTCAGCTGTGTTGGGCAATGCAATGGGATATTTTTGTGTACCGCCGGTGGGTTCCAGGGAGCCACCCATGCTGTAGGTGCACACTGAGTTTTTAATACATCTGTACACTTCTAAAGAACCCGTCTGACTGGGGCATGCAGTGTGGGCCGAAGCCCACCTGTATTACGCACGACATTACTACCTCAGCTGTGTTGGGCAATGCAATGGGATATTTCTATGTACCGCCGGTGGCTTCCTGGCACCCACCCAGGCAGTGGGTCCACAGGGAGTTAAACCTACATGTGTCCACTTGTAAAGAACCCCAGTCTGACTGGGGCATGCAGTGTGGGCCGAAACCCACCTGCATTAACCCTTTCCAGTCCACTGTGTGACCTGTGAAGACATTAGGGTTTAAGGCTGTACAGCTCCGTTGTTGGTAGACGTCCGTCGGGGTTCTCTTACTGTATATTGCCAGCCTCTCTGCTGTCGGAGCCTATCCTACGTGTCAGCTCATGCAGTACTGGCTTTAGCCAGCATATAGCACCGTTGTATAACAGCAGAAAAAGAGTAAGCCCCCTAGGAAAACCATATACAAATTGGATTGGAAAGGGTTAAGCACAACATTACTACCTCAGCTGTGTTGGGCAATGCAATGGGATATTTCTATGTACCGCCGGTGGCTTCCTGGCACCCACCCATGCTGTAGGTGCACACGGAGTTTTTACTACATCTGTACACTTATAAAGAACCCCAGTCAGACTGGGGCATGCAGTGTGGGCCGAAGCCCACCTGCATTAAGCACGACATTACTACCTCAGCTGTGTTGGGCAATGCAATGGGATATTTCTGTGTACCGCCGGTGGGTTCCAGGGAGCCACCCATGCTGTGGGTCGACAGGGACTTCACAATAGGGAGTTGTACCTGCCTGTGTCTATGAATTAAAAAGCCCGGTCTGACTGGGGCATGCAGACACCTTGACAGAATGAATAGTGTGTGGCACATAGGTTCCCCATTGCTATGCCCACGTGTGCAGCTCCTGATGGCGGTGGCACAGGATTCTATTTCTCATTGCTTCTGTACAGCATTGTGGGCTATCGCTCCGCCACTTTTAAAGAGGGTCGCTGCCTAGCCGTGCCAACCTCTGCAGTGTGTGCCTGCGGTCCCTCGTCATGGCAGACGCAATTCTAAATAGACATGAGCGAGGTGTGGCATGAGGGCAGCTGAAGGCTGCGCAGGGACACTTTGGTGTGCGCTGTGGGGGGGAGGGGGGGCGGTTGGGCAGCATGTAACCCAGGAGAAGTGTCAGTGGAGTGTCATGCAGGCAGTGATTGTGCTTTGTTGGAGGTAGTGTGGTGCTTAGCAAAGGTATGCCATGCTAATGAGGGCTTTTCAGAAGTAAAAGTTGTTGGGAGGGGGGGGGCCCACTCTTGCCGGTATTGTGGCTTAATAGTGGGACCTGGGAACTTGAGATGCAGCCCAACATGTAGCCCCTCGCCTGCCCTATCCGTCACTGTGTCATTCCCATCACTTTCCTGAATTGCCCAGATTTTCACACATGAAAACCTTAGAGAGCATCGGCGAAATACAAAAATGTTCTGGTCGCCCATTGACTTCAATGGGGTTCGTTGTTCGAAACGAACCCTCGAGCATCACGGGAAGTTCGTTACGAATAACGAACACCCGAACATTTTGGTGTTCGCTCATCTCTATATTTAGCCAATGACCTTTCATCTGAAAAAGAGCAGTATTAGGGTGGCTTTAGATGGGACAGCTATCGTCTGAATAGTCACTCAATAGAGCAAATAGTTCTGTGTAAGCACAGCCACCACCAATGGGCTGGCAAGCGAGAATTCGTTCATTAATCACTAGTTGATTGGTTTCGGCTCATCTAAACAAAGTTGCTGGTTAACTAACTATTGCTTGCTGGAAACTGTCAATTGTTCTCTTGCAATAAACTAGCCAATAACTTTGAACATTTGTTTGGTACCTCCCATCAAATTCTAATTGTCTCCCACCTTTTTTTGAACAGTTTGCCCTCCTACTTAACACTCATTGGATCCCCAAAATACATAAATACATATAAGGCAAAAAGAGCATTAGGTTGCAGTGCCAACTGTTAGACAAAAATATTTGTTAGCATTCCCTTTGATGTTGTAGAAGAGTCCAACTGTCACAGACTCCACACAACCCAGAAGCATACAGATGTATAAGGTTTATTACAAATCTACAGAAGTCCAAAAACTAATTGCAATGTTTCGAGATGAAGCCCTTGATTAGGAAATGACAGAAAGCCAAAAAATAAAGTCAAGTGAATCCGTAGGTCTACTGGGATCCGGATGATGCTTGAAGCAAGAGAAACGAATTTCTGTGCAGGGTAGGTTTGCCCTCTCATTTAATGCAGATTGGTTCCCTAAAATGCATAGATATGTGTAAGGCATAAAGAAAAGGAGGTCACAACACCAACTGTACACTCGAATCGACAAGAGACAGTAAGTAAGTGTTTAGGCGAAGGCTGCTCACATGTATTTCTGTAAATTCAGTGGACTCAGTGGCAACCGATGAGCGTGTGTTGTGGAGGGGTCGAAATTTTAAATACATACCTGCCAAAGAACCTCACACCTTCTAACTAGTCGGTGAAGGGAATTTTGGCATGATCACTGAACAACTCATTCAGTGACCATGAAATCAAACAATAAGTGAATAATAGAGATGAGCGAGCATACTCGCTAAGGGCAATTACTCAAGCGAGCATTGCCCTTAGCAAGTACCTACCCGCTCGGAAGAAAAGATTCGGGTGCCGGCGTGGGTGAGCGGTGAGTTGCTGGAGTGAGCAGGAGTTAGCGGGGGGGAGAGAAGGAGAGAGAGATCTCCCGTCCGTTCCCCCCCGCCGCTCCCCGCCCCCCGCCGGCACCCAAATCTTTTCTTCCGAGCAGGCAGGTACTCGCTAAGGGCAATGCTCACTCGAGTGATTGCCCTTAGCGAGTATTCTTGCTCATCTCTAGTGAATAACAGTCATTCATACTGTTTCAAGTGTCTATTCAGATGATAGTTGTGCCATGTAAAGCCACCCTCACACATAAATATATCCTAAAGTAAATTATAGGTGTCAGTCACTTCCAACATGCCCTTGAACTACTGTCAATACTTGTCCTTTAAGTTGACTTTTAGATCTCTCTAAATCACAATATTAAAAATCAACAAGTTTCTACTAAGTCCATTGTTTAGTCTAGAGTGGATTTAGACTTGTGTATTGGAAACCAAGCGCTCTGTGGATTTTTCATTAAATATAAATTAGGAAAAGGGGCTGGGATGGGGTTAGGTTAGTAACAAAGCTGTATCTCTTTCCAGAATCCATATCATCAAATAACAATGTGACCACACATGGCCACAAGCATTTCAGTCCTCCTTTTAACAAGAGCACATCAAACCTTCATTAACCCCGCTGTACTTGAATAGCAGCTTGTCTGGCCGAATTGGTAATGATTCTGTAAAAGTTCCCTTCATCAAAAAGCAAGGCCACCTACCAGGAACCGTTCTGTATGACTCGATTCTTCTACAGCGCTCAAGTGTAAATAAACTTGTTTACCAGTGTCAGATTGGCAATGTTAATGAAGCCTTATTTGTTTTGACACAATAACAAGTGATGTGTGTTGTCGAGATGGAGGAAGAAGAATGGATTTTTATTTTACTGTTCTATCAACCCTCAGCAAAGCACTACATCATCACTGGACTCGTATGACCTTTCCTGGGAAGGCAGAGCAGACAAAGCCATCTGTTCCCAGAAATCATAGCCATTAAGAGGTTAAATTTGTTGTGCTGACATTGTACATCCTATAGCCTATGCTGAAAGACAAGGAACTGATTAATACCCTGATAGTCAGAAATTAGATCCACTTTGTAAATTATGCACTTCACACTTTTTTCCCCCGCTGCTACATCATGGAAGTAATTGAAAAAAATATTTTGCATGGACTTTCAGAATCCTCCACCAATATTCTATCATCTAAGTGGATGGAGAATAGTAAGTACTAGCTATACAAGTAGCTCAAATATACAGTATATATATTCAATGGTAGCTGAATGGTATTTCACCTGACATCTTTACCATAAAAACTCCTTATGTTTTATGATCCCACGATCTTACATTATCATTAGCGTGAAGCAAATTGAACCAGTAGAACCCTGTTTCGGGTTGAACTCTGCAAAAATTTTGTTTAGCAGAAATCCAAACCAAACTTTTAGCAAAATTCGAACCAAAACAGGGTTCTACTGGTTTGGTTTACTCAACATTAGTCCTGAACACTAACATAGTAAAATAGTATGGTAGGATGAAAAAAGACAAATGTCCATCCAGTTCAGCCTGTCCCTCACCCACCCTTGTTGATCCGGAGGAAGGCAAAAAAAAACAATGAGGCAGAAGCCAATTTTTTTTCTTCCCAAGTCCATAATGGCAGTCAGAACTGAACTTTTCAAAATTTTGCTCATCACTAATCATTATGTATATACCAGCAAGAAATGGAGGTGCATCAGAAAAATAATAGAGTTCAGCCAAAAAAGTCAACTCCAACTTGTTCTCCAGATCAGTAAGTATGGTAAATCTGATCACAGACCTGAGGGTGGCTTTCTGAAGATCTTAATAGATTTGAAGACCATAACCTAAATGTATAGGCTCATATCAACTAAAATGCTGAATCAGGTGATGTGAGTCTTATACTTACCTGCCATTCTCTTGCTGTGTTATGACAAAGCCACTAGTGAAAGCACCCTGTGTTCCACATGGTGTGCGCATAGAATGAGAGAACTAGTTGAGAAAAGGCCACAACTTTTGCACAGTTTTTTCATGCCAAAGCCAGAAGTGGATACAGCAGGAAGAAGTATAAGTCCTTCCTTAAGGCTGCCTGCACACGGACGGGTTGGATTCCGCATTCGGAATCCCAAAGCGGAATCTGGCCCTGGCAACAGCGACGTCCATGTGTACCTGCTTTTTTTTTCTTCAATCTATACTGTGGATGGGCCGCACAGCTCGCCGTCAGAGATGCACAATACAGATTTTTTTTTTAAACACCTGCTTTTTCATCGCCTAGCAATGACGCGGAATCCGTGACCTTTCTGCAACGTCAATTGCAGAAGGGCCGCGAATCGGACGACTTCCATTGACTTCAATGGAAGCTGTCCGCTCAGAATCTGCGCAAAAATGGAGCATGTGCGATTTTTCATCCGCGAATGGAAACAGCAATGGGTTTCTGCTCGTGTGCATGAAGAATCACTTTTCCGTAGCATGCTTCTGGCTTTCATCAATAGCTTAAAGCTGGAAACCACTTTCATATATGCTTGTCTGTACACATATAATGTCACTGTATGGCTAAGACAAGAAAAATTATTGCTATATTCACAACAGTGAGTGCAATTTTGGTCAGTGAAAGGCTGGCCAATATTACTGCAAGTGTTTTTGCATTTTACATCAGTTTTTGCAGTCTTAGGCCTTAGTCAGACGGGCGTTTTTTGCCGCGATTTGCGCATGCGTCCGGCAATTTTATAAAACCATTGCTTTGCAATGGTATCGGACACATGAGCGCTTTTTATGCGCTCGTCCGATAAATTATAGAACAGAAATCGCAGATCGCACCTATCTGCGATTCCTGTTCTCTTCTCTATATGCGCTCAATGGGGCCGGCGGCAGCAGCGCTGACCCCATTGAGAACATATAGAAGACAAATCATTCTTCTCTGCCACAGCTGTAACAGAATTCAATGGAGCCGGCAATACAGCCGCCTCCATTGAAAGCAATCGGCTGCCGGCGAGTGCAGGATGAATTGTCGGGAAGGGCTTAAATATATAAGCCCTTCCCTGCAATTCATCCAGAAAAGTGTTAAAATAAAGAATATATATATACTCACCTCCCGGCAGCCGGAGTTCCGTGCGGCCGTACTGCAGTGGGTGTGAAGGGGGTGTGAGTCAGACCTGTCCCCTGATTGGCTCAGCGCTGAGCCAATCAGGGGGCAGGTCTGACTCACACCCCCTTCACACCCACTGCAGGCCGGCCGCGCGGAACTCCGGCTGCCGGGAGCAGGTAAGTATATATATATTCTTTATTTTAACACTTTTCTGGATGAATTGCAGGGAAGGGCTTATATATTTAAGCCCTTCCCGACAATTCATCCCACACTCGCCCGCAGCGCATTGCTTTCAATGGAGCGGGCTGTATTGCCGCTCCATTGAATGCAATGCGCTGGACAGCTCCGGCCCGTTTCTAATGAAACGCGGCTAGGAGCAGATTTTCGGGCGATTTTCGGGCACCGGTCACGCGATTTGCGGATGCGCATCCGTCATGCGATCCGCAAATTGCGCGAAAAAACACCCGTCTGACTAAGGCCTTAGGGCTCGGTCACACAAGCGGTTTATTTTTGCGCACCTATGTGCGCAAAAAATTGCGCTCCATGGGTATGCAAAATGTGCGTGACAAAAGCTCCGTGCTTTCTTTTACATGTGCCCAAAATAGTGTGTGCAGGCCTTCAACGGGCAAAGTTTCAGATGCCCGTTCACTGGAGCTGCTGTGCTTGTAGAAGCGCAGCTGCTCCACGAAGGTCCCCTCATCACTGAACACTGTGACAGCACTGTTGCAGTGTTCAGTGATGATGGGACTCCCCGCAGGCATTAAAGAATCCCCTGCCACAGCTGTCACACCTGTGGCAGAGGAACGCGATGCTATGCCATTGCTTTCAATGGGGTCGGCGCTGCTGCCGCCCCATTGAAAGAAATGGGATGAAGGCAACCCCTGCAGCAATGATTTGTGGGACTTGGCTTGAAATATAAACCCTACCCCGAATCTCAGCCCTTCTTTTCAACCCTGTTCCAACATCTCCTGTGGTATATGGATTATCAGACTTGGAAGGATTCCACCTATCTGGCTAATCAGCCAGAATGAAAGTATATTTATTCTAGCCCCCCCCCCCCCCCCCACTCCAAATGGGCGCCAGTTATTGTCCTGTCTGAGGTGTTTGGTGAAGCAGCCGGGTCCTGTCAGCTAAGTACCTATGGTTATTTATTCTATATGATATATATTACTCTTTCCTTTTGCATTAAACCTCTTCTCTTTCCCCCATCAAAGGACAGACTAGGCCCCCTAGATTCCTGACGTGGAGTCGTCCTTATTGGGGTGAACGCCTTGCTTCTAGGCAGGATGTGCCACACCAATGTTAGTTAGGGATAGCTTCCCATCCTTATGTTACTGTTAGCGCTCTTGTTTTACCCATGGTCTAGTGATATAATACATGTATGTTTGGCCCTTTGTGGACATTTATTACCTCTTCGTTTAACATGTTGGTGACATCCGTGAGGGCACCATACAGGAACATAACACATACTCTATCACTATCTATATAAAAAAAGTCTATATGTAGAATGCCTTTCCAATAAGATATACACTACAATCTCTGGTTATATCATTGGGTAATAAGGTCTCAAACAGATCATACATTAAAGCCTATGCGTTCCATCTGTACTATTTGGTAGGTTCACTATGAACTTCAGTAGTTTTCTCTTTCATAGATCTCTACATTACCTTAATAGAAAGTTTAGTATAACTTCAGTTCTCATCACAAATCCAGGCTGAAAAGCAATCTTGCCTGCCTGTAGAACTTTGGTAGGATGATATTGCAGTTACCTGAATTACAAAGAAAGCTTCTTTAGCCGCACTGAAACTACAATGGTGCCTTATCTTTACACATGCATTATAATACATTTCTCAAAAAGCTATTTCTTCATCCATTCTACCCAGAAGTAAGACTTCTCTGTATGTAGTACATCTTCTCTTCATTTACTTGTTTTCCTTTGTGAACTTTTAATAGTCAATGATGTCCCTCCAAATACATACTAAAAAAAAATCCCAGGAGATGAAAGCATTCCTCACATTGTTCAGCAGTGTCTTCATCCGCACTTCCCCTAGAAATGATATAGCATGCGTTTCTACTAGAGCCAGTTTCACCCAAGGGCATGAACATGTACAGCATTAACATGGGAGGGACATGATAAAATAGGCTTGTGCGGTATATATATCGAGAAATGGGAAACATTTCAGTGTTAGAGGAAATACAGCAATGTTAGTCATGCTTTTATTTCAGGGAAATCTTAGATGGCATTCTCATCTCTAAAGCTGTACTTGATGCACAGATTAAGAGGGTCTTCAGGGAGTACATAAATATAGATGACAGGTTCAATTTCCTAATATAGCGTCTTTCTACAATTTGGTCCCAGTGTTAATCTTTGTGGCCATGACTGCTGATAAGATAATGTATAGCAGCAAACATCCCTCATTGGCTTCACTGGTTAGAAATCTTTGTATGGGTCCTTTCATATTAACCCTTTCCAATCCATTTATTTTTTCTCATCCATTCTCCCCAGCTCCAAATAAATTGGCGCTGGGGAGAATGGATGAGAAAAAATACATTTTCCCTACACCCTCCTGAACTGACAAAGTTCAGGAGGGTGCAGGTGCTCACTGCATCGTGGAGGGACCTGCTTACCTGTCCAGCGTCTTCCGCATTCTCCCTTCTGCCTCCCAGCTCCACGATCATGTGACCGCTATGGTCAGGTGGCACCCAGCGGTCACCTGATCGCCGGGCTGGGAGGCAGAAGGGAGAATGCGGAAGATGCCAGACAAGTAAGCAGATCCCCCCACGGTGCAAGCTCCCGGCTCGGCGTTCATGTGACTGCTGGGGGTCAGGTAACACCGGCGGTCACATGATCGCCGGCCGGAATCTCTGTGCATTACATAGCGCTAATTGAGTGCTATGTAATGTGTAAAGGAGAAGGCAGAAAGGGTTAAAAACCCTTTCTGCCTTCTCCTCGGGGGTGCTTGATGAGGATCAGTGCAGGAGTGCATCTGCACCCGATGTGTCTGATGATCGGGTGCAGATGCACTCCTGCACTGCAGTGTCGGGCCTGTCCCAACATCGGAGCTGTGGAGGAAAATGATGATGTCGGGGCAGGCCCGACATTGGATTGGAAAGGGTTAAATAAAAAAAATAAAATCTTGTTATTTGTGTAGCGCTAATTTATTCCACAGCGCTTTCAAGTAATTTGTTGGTCGATTGTTGCTCCTGTAGCACTTAGGTTCAATAATTGTTCGGTGAATGGAGGCAGAGCAGGTCGGAGATGGCTTACAGTTGCCCACCTCCCTGCACAGTAAACAGGCAGTTGTGGGTAGATGAACAACTGCCTGTTTACACAGGATGATCGTCGTTGGGTTTGTAGTCCTGAGTAAACTGAACAACGAATCATAAGCAAATGAATTATCGTTCTTCATTCAGTCGCTGGCAGTGTTCACATTGAACAATTATCATTCACTTTTGCATGATCCAGTGATCAACTGTACAATAATTGCTCCATACAAAAACGTAATAAGGGCTCTTTCAGATGAGCGTATTTTGCAATATGCTTAGTCTTGAGCAATTATTTTGCACAAAGATTGAGAGTATTTTGCACACGTGCATGAGCAAATACTAGGCCAAATTTTGCTGGCACTGCTGTTCACACAAACAGGGGAATCACCCCGCCCTGATTTAAATGGCTAAGTTGGCTAACAAAGTGCCGGTGATTGCAGGCATGTGCAGCATTTAGCACATACCTGCGCAGATGTGCGTGTTTGCGCACCTCCCATGGACCTCTATGGGGCTCTTTGCTGCGCATATACGCACAAAATAGATCAGGCCCTACTTTTTTGCACCCAGAAAACAGCAGACACAAAAAAGAGAAATGAGAATGAACCTAGTGAAATCAATGGGTTCTATTCTCCACATCTTGCAAAAACACGGTAAAACACATTCATCTGAAGAAGCTCTAAAGGTCCTTTTACACTCAGCAGCTTTCATTCAGAAGGTTACTCAGAAAAGTAGTTGAAGTATACGAATGTTCATAGAGGCGATCCCCATGCAAATTTCTTTTCTAGTCGTTCAAATACGAACCACTGTGACTTTACACCAGATGACTTTTAATCAACCGGTGACTATTTGTTTGGTAAACTGAAACAAAATACCGATCTTTCACCCACCACCCTGTCAGTGGCTAGATTTACACTGAACGACTACTGTTTGGACTCACTCTTTCTAGCAACAGTCATCCTGTGTAAATGTTCCTTAATTTATAGAATCATAGATCATAGAATAGTAGAGTTGGAAGGGACCTCCACGGTCATCGGGTCCAACCCCCTGCTCAGTACAGGATTTGCTAAATCATCGCAGACAGATATTTGTCCAGCCTTTTGTTTGAACACTTCCATTGAAGGAGAACTCACCACCTCCCGTGGCAATCTGTTTCACTCATTGATCACCCTCACCGTCAGAAAGTTTTTTCTAATAACTAATCTGTGTCTCCTCCCTTTCAGTTTCATCCCATTGCTTCTAGTCTTTCCTTGTGCAAATGAGAATAGGGCTGATCCCTCTGCACTGTGACAGCCCTTCAGATATTTGTAGACAACTATTAAGTCTCCTCTCAGGATTCTTTTTTGCAAGCTAAACATTCCCAGATCCTTTAACCATTCTTCATAGGATATGATTTGAAGACCGCTCACCATCTTGGTAACTCTTCTCTGAACTTGCTCCAGTTTGTCTATTGTCTTTTTTAAAGTTTGTCTTTTTTAAAGTGGGATGCCCAGAACTGGACACAGTATTCCAGATGAGCTCCGACTAAGGAAGAGTAGAGGGGGATTATGACCTTATGTGATCTAGACTCTATGCTTCTCTTTATACATCCCAGAATTGTGTTTGCCTTTTTGGCTGCTGCATCACATTGTTGACTCATGTTCAGTCTGTGATCTATTAGTATACCCAAGACTTTTTCACATGTGCTGCTTAGCCCAATTCCTCCCATTCTGTATGTGCTTTTTTCATGTTTCTTGCCCAGATGTAGGACTTTGCATTTCTCCTTTTTAAATACCATTTTGTTAGTCACCACCCACTGTTCAAGCTTTTCTAGATCTTTTTGAATACTCTCTCTCTTTTCTAGTGTTAGCTATCCCTCCTAGCTTTGTGTCATCAGCAAATTTGATCAGTTTCCCATCAATTCCCTCCTCCAGATAATTTATAAAAATGTCGAAATGGATTGTGCAAATTTCTATCAGCACCAATTTTTATTTCTATATATATCTGTATATTTTAATAATGATCGAAGATATACAGTTAGATATAATATATTCAAAAGGGTTGACTGGACGTTTAAGATCAAGGTCTATTCTTCAAGGACATCACAAAAGGGGAAATATAAAAACATAAAAGCAATCACAGAAAATGGCCATATACTTACTGACTAAGGAGTGCATACAGCTGCATCCTCTCACTATGCAGGCAGCAGACTACCAAATGAGGGAGCTAATTGCACCTATGAGGGACACTGATAAAACAGCCACTCACACAGCCTCTTAATATAGAGGGGGGTAGCTGCTTGGTATATAATCCCACACAGAGTGGATACAGAGTGGCAGACCTACTGATACATGTAGTGCACTATGCAAACCAGCAACCTATTAATGATGCCATAATAGTTCGGCTGGTTGCCCTGCACTTCAAACAGTGAACCACATTGGTACTGCCACCCTGGGCTCCCTCTGGAGTTTTAAAGGCACACTGCATGTGAATGATAGATAATAAATGCAAGGCATTAGTTGGATTTTGGTCAAGATACATTAGCCCACTAACCGCGTCACAGTTCCTTGCGTTGTACTGGGTCCCAATACTACTATAAATACATCACAGAAGGGGAAATATAAAAACATAAAAATGTATCTTGGCCAAAATCTAACTAATACCTTGCATTTATTATCTATCACTCACATGCAGTGTGGCTTTACAACTCCAGGGGGAGCCCAGGGTGGCAGTACCAATGTGGTTCACTGTTTGAAGTGCAGGGCAACCCGCCGAATTATCATGGCGTCATTAATAGGTTGCTCGTCTGCATGGTGAGCTACATATATCAGAATGGTCTGCCACTCTGTATCCACTTTGTGTGGGATTATACACCAAGCAGCTACCCCCCTCTATATTAAGAAGCAGTGTGAGTGGCTGCCTCATCGGTGTCCCTCACAGGTGCAATTAACTCCCTCAATTGGTAGTCTGCTACCTGCATGGTGAGAGGATGCAGCTATATGAACTCCTCTATAAAACACAGTGGCTACTTAGAAAGTAATAAACCAAGGTATATTCACCTGTTGCATGCTCTCCTGCTCTGGTTCCCCCAGTTTGTGCTCACCTCTGGTCCTCCAGCTCTCTACTGGGTTGAGCAGCCATGCGCCCGTCTAAGCTCATGACTGCTCTAGACAATCCCTAGCCTCAGCGGTACCAAGGGTACTGCACTTAGATGGACACATAACCACTGGACCCAGAAGTGAGCAAAGACTGGGGAACTGGAGACCTGAAGGACTGGAATGGGGTGGCACACATCAGGTGAGCATACCTTAGTTTATTATCTTCTGAGTCTGCTTTTAAAGAAAAAATGTACGGTTGGGCAATCCCTTTGAGATAAATAGTTTTTAACCTCACTACATTGTGTTTGAAGAGAACCCATCACCAGTTTCATGTTGCCTGGACTACAGCCAACATGAAATCAGGACAGGCACGTCAGAGTCACTGGGGTGAGTCCTTGCCAACCTCTCACTATCTAGATTGCCTAGACTGACAGGTCTCTACCTATACACAAACAGGGAGAGATATGTCTGTCTAGGTAATGGAGCAGATTCTCTTTAAGATCAGCAAATGGGCCAAGAGTTAAACATCAACAGCAAAACTTGTCCAAGGTACCTCATAGAGTAGTAGACATGTGATATTCCCATGTGACCTCTTTATCTATCTATGCCATGCACCCAAAATAATAATCGCCTTTATTTATTTAGCCCATGCATATTATGCAGTATTCTACCTAACTTGATATTGAGTTCTGTCCCCATTGAGGCTCCCAATCTATATTCACCTGTAAGTTTGTGCAGTTTAACAGAAAACCTAAGTACCAAGAGGAAACGCACACAAACTCCATACAGATGTTTTTCCTAGTCAAATATGAACCTAGAACCTTAGCGCTGCAAGTCAACGGTTCTAACCACTGAACCAGCGGGCCACTAAATTGTATTCTAAAGCCACTAAAACTCAGTATTCTTAGCTGTTCCTGTACAGAATATTTGGGAAGCCTATTCTTTTAAAGTTCAGCCATTCTCCTTCCCAATTTACTTACGTTACAGTAGAGTTGCAGTCTGTTCACCAGTCATGGTCTCTACAAGCCTGCTAGCTCACATTACTCTTGATACTCTTCCTCTTGTTGCGTTATTGCATTCTGCAAGTGACTGACTGAAGCTATTAAACAATATGGAGCACTCAATTTTTAATTTTAGCTTAGAAACATCAATTTTGCACTTTGAGCTGTATGTTCTATGAGGGTTTTCAAAATGTGAAGGCAACTATACATGTTAGACAGAAGTTGGTTGATGGTGGAACAGCCATTGAATGAACAATCACCTGGTGAACAATCATTTTACTGCTGAAGCAAAACACATTTTAGTCCATACTAACCATTATAGTCATTCAAACTGGCCATACATTTCATTGACAACAGGCGAAGGAAGAACAATCTTTCTGGAAACATCCTTTCAAGGAAAGAGCTTTTGTGAACAAGAGATTTATCATAAGGAGGAGAGATTTTTCATCCGGCTATAACAAGAAAATTTCAAATGTGGCCAAAATATGATGGTGTGTCATCGATCAGCTAAATTGATTTTCCATTGTTAAATTTGACCCAATGAACAATCTTTTTAATTAATGTGGTCCATTTTAATCAACTTTAGTCTAATGTCTTTGAGCACCTTAACTGTTGTTGCTCGTGACTTTTCTTAATAAGCTGTTGTGTGTGTATATGAGCAATACTATTATAAGACTCCTATCCTGCATTTATTATTAGCAGGCGGTATATCTGATTGTCAGTCTTCCCTGGGCTGGTGAGTATTGACTAGTTGCTATGATGTCCCTCATACATTGCACACACAGAGAAGAGGAGATCCTGCTCCCCTGTTTATCTATAACACCCCACCTCCCCCTCTGAAGCAGCAACACAAAGAATATAATACAGCAGTACTGAGCAGTGTAGATGTGAATCTATCATTTGGGTGAAATAAAAAGGTAGAAGCTGCATCAGTGTATCTGTGCCCTCTCTCTCTCTTTCTACTGCTGGTCCCTCAGCCTCCTCCCCCTTACCTCATCACAGACATCACAGCATCGCCTTTTTCGAGTACCTGCTGTTTCGTCCCTGAAGATTCGGGGGGGGGGGGGGCGCTGGGGTCGGGGAAGGCGCGGGGCAGAGAGGGGGAGCGGGGAGGAGAGTGAGAGAGATCCCTCTCTCTCTCCCTCCCGATCCCCTCTGCAACCCCCCGCTCCCCCCCCCCGCGCCCCCCCCCCCTGAATCTTCAGGGAGGAGCCAGCAGATACTAGAAAAAGGCGATGCTCTCTTGAGTATATAGCCTTACCGAGTAGGCTCGCTTATCTCTAATGCTAAATAAGGTCTTATTAATAAACTGTTGAAATATTATAATATTAATTAATTGGTTTAGATAGCATCGTAATCTTCTAGAATGCTACGTAATATGGTACACAACAGTTACAGGGTTATTAGCATAATCCTCACACAGTAGACACTGTAACAGTTTTAAATGTAATAGTAACAAGATACAATACAATCGTGCTGCCCATGTGACCTTACCATGTTTCATATCAAACTTAGTGTTTTACCTTTATACAGCAGTGTGGCACACGAAAAGTCTCTAAGATTTGTCTATGCTACAAGGTATTTAAGTCTAATAAGCTTTGTGGTGGACAACTGCCTTGCCAACAATCCCCTGGAGACCATGATTCCTAATCCGTTTCATTTATCAGTAATGAAACCCAAGATGCGAGTAGGGATATTAAGGTTACTGCCAGGTGGCATATTTCCTGCATGTTCCTTTCTCTTCCTTACTCTATTCTATAGCTGTTAAAAGGTAGTTGTGTGTGGTCTGAAAAGCAGCTATTGTGATAATTTAGCTACAGTATGCAGTATGCTGTCTAGTTACACTGTTACTGAATCATATTTGCAACCCCCTCCCCAAGTCATTGCAGAATGTGTGATAAAAATGTATAATTTGGGGCATGATTGGTAGTGTGGTCAGGTCATAATAACCGCAATTTTACATCATCACCAAGCAGCGGTGATAGTCTCTTGGTGATATGAGAGCAGATCTCAAGTATGGGAGCTTCTATATTTATATATACTGCTGCAATAATTACACTACAGTTGCCAGAAAAAGTAAGTGAGCCCTTCGAAACTTCAGAACTTGGGAGCTACCTAGACTGTTTCTGGTTGCTAATAGGAAGTGCCAATAGACAGATATTAATAGCAGTTGTCACAAAAATACTAGGAAGCGGATGTAAAAACGCCAAGAGAGTAGTATAATGGCCAGAAACGTATCTGATAGTGAGTTACACCAGGAGGAAGTGGACCAAACCAGAACCTCACCATGCAGAGGAATGACTGGCGCTCTCAGAGAGGAGTGTTCAGGATATATACACTACAATAAAGGCTGATTATCTGGCTAGGAGAACCACCTTCCCACTGAGCAATCAAGCCCCAGACCAGTAGATGGTTGCTCACTAGTTAACGTTGAATGACAGGGTGCATGCACTGATGCAAGGGTTACATGGGGACCCGCTTTTGTGTCACAGCCACCACGCCAAGACAGTGTTGCGTCCCTCACACTGTGACAAGTTAATTACTCAATGTGCTTAATAAAAGATATAAACAGTACAATTGTTTGCCTGTTATTAGACTAGTGTTAGACAGTTCTGGTGAGATCTGTTGTTCTACGGGTTTACCCAGCAGCTCAGCTTCACAGGTGTGGTTGATTGTGCTGGCTGGGTGTGGTTTGCACCAGTAATCCAATCTCTCAGGTCTGTTGCTTTTATATACCAGCTCCTTTGTCAGTGTCTGTTGGTTTTCCACTGTGCTGGGTCTGCTGTAGACCTTCTGATCTGTCTATGCTGGCATGCTCGACAGTTCTGTTTCTGTATCTGTATATTTGTCCATCTGTCTCTGTGCTGAGTCTCTTCTAGTCCTTCTGATCTGTCTAAGCTGGCATTGTCGCCAGTTCTGATTCTGTATTTCTATATGTATGTGTGTATACCTGTACTGCTTAGATAGTTTTTGATCTTGTTAGGTCCTTAGGTTCCAGTGTGGGGCTGTCCCTATTGGGGCAATCGCCCTGCTTGCAGGCTGGTATCCTGGGGTTAGTTGAGTTATTTTGTTAGAGTAGGGACCACGAGACAATGAGGACCCTTGAAGTGGGCTTGTGGCTTAAGTGACTTGGCCAATCCACAAATTAATTCCTTGTACTTATAGCAATTACATCTGTTTATTCGTGCGAGTGTGCTGGTGAGTGTTTCGGGTTTTCTGAGTTCTGTCTGAATTCCTGAATCAGTGTTCCTGAGTTTGTTCCATAGTTCTGTCTATGCCTTCTCAGTTCTGTCCTGCTCACTGAGTTCTGTCTGTATTCTTGAGTCTGGGTTCTGTCTGTATTCCTGTATCTGAGTTTGTTCTGAATCCCTGGCTACAGTCCCTCTACTAGAGAAGTCAGCTATCTACCACTCCAGTTCTTGTCTCAGCTTGCTTGGTTGGTCCAATGGATTCACATTCCATAATCTGTAACAACGTCATGAAGCCATGGATCCAGCTGATCTCCTCAGGTAGGAAAGACGTAACAGAGAAAACATGATTTAGGTTGGAGCTATTTGTGTAAACAGAGCACTTGTTTTCCTTCACTGTGTGTGGGTTGTGCCTTAGTTCTGTTCTCTCTCCTTATCTGTCATTCGTGTTCATTGTATGCACATTCGCTATATGCACCTTTGTTGTATGCACATTCGCTGTGTGCTGTGTGCATGCTCCAGTGGGTCCCCTGGTGCATTGCTAGGCCTTTATGGATAAGTCCTATATGTCTTTTGCCAGCCTGGTTTTTGTCTGTTTTCCATTCTGAATTCTGAGTTTTGCCAGTTCTGTCTGGTTTCTGAGTTCTGCCAGTTCCATTGGGTTCCCAGTTTTACCAGTTCTGTCTGAATTCCTGTTGTTATGTCTGTCCTTTTGCACTGGATCCCTGTGTTTTAGGTACCATTCTCTCTGGAGGGACCCATTGAGAGGGAGGTACTGTTAGAGCAGTTCTGCCTGGTTTCAAGTTTTTCCACTTCCGTCTGGTTCCGAGTTTTGCCAGTTCCGTCTGGTTCCAAGTTTTACCAGTTCTGTCTGAATTCCTGTTGTTATGTCTGTCCTTTTGCACTGGACCCCTGTGTTTTAGGTACCATTCTCTCTGGAGGGACCCATTGAGAGGGAGGTACTGTTAGAGCATTCTGCTGGGATTTGTTTTTTTATGGGTTTTCCTAGCAGCCCATCTTTACAGGTGTGGTTGATTGTGCTGGCTGGGTGTGGTTTGCACCAGTGAGCCAATCTCTCAGGTCTGTTGCTTATATATACCAGCTCCTTTGTCAGTATCTGCTGGTTTTCCTCTGTGCTGGGTCTGTTGTAGACCTTCTTATCTGTCAATGCAGGCATGGTCGCCAGTTCTGTTTCTGTATCTGTATATCTGTCCGTGTGTCACTGTGCTGGGTCTGTTCTAGTCCTACTGATCTGTCTGTGCTGGCATTGTCCCTAGCTCTGATTCTGTATCTGTATATCTCTGCGTGTATACCTGTGCTGCTTGGATCTTTTACCATCTAGGGCTTGTTAGGTCCTTAATTTCCAGTACGGCACCATCCCTACTGGGGCAATCGCCCTGCTTGCAGGCAGGTATCCTGTGGTTAGTTGAGTTGTCTTGTCAGAGTAGGGACCGCGAGACAAAAAGGACCCTTGAAGTGGGCTTGTGGCTTAAGTGACTTAGATAATCCAGGAACTAATTTCTCATACTTATTATAGCAATTCCATCTGTTTATTCATGCAGGTCTGCTGGTGAGTGTTTTGGGTGTTTGGCAGTCTGTCTTGCTTCTGTCTGTCCACGAGTATGTAATCCATCCCTCTGTTCTGAGTTCTCTCTGTGTTCCTGAGTCAATGTTCCTGAATTTGTTCCGTAGTTCTCTCTATACCTTCTCAGTTCCATCCTGCTCTCTGAGTTCTGTCTGTATTTCTAAGTCTGGATTCTGTCTGGATTCCTATATCAGAGCTTGTTCTGAATCTCTGGTTACAGTCCCTCTACTTGATAAGTCAACTGCCTACCACTTCAGGTCTAGTCTCAGCTTGGTTGGTTGGTCCAGTTGAACCACATTCCATAATCAGTAACAGTATTCCGAGTCCATTTATCCCGCTGAGTGGGAAAGAAGTAACAATTAGATTGTGTTTACAATTATGACTTAGACCGGGCTAACATGACTGTATGCTAAACTGCATGAAAATCGCATTTTACCAGCGTGTGGAGCTGCGTATCACTGCGTTGGTGATCTCGTATGCCTGCATATGACAGCTTATCTCATGCATGCGGTCATACACTGGCTTCCTAAATTCTTCTTTTTATAACTTTCCTTCTATTGTCTCTAAGAAATGTTGCGTAAAAACACAGTACATATGCAATGTAATTGCGTATACATATATATAGTGTTTTCGTATGCGCCTAATGAGAGCAATAGGGCTCTATCACACGTAATGCGCAGTAAAATACCGCATGCTGCATTTTTGTTTACGTGCGTATTATGCGCAATGAATATACGCAAGTAGAATGCATCAATGAAAATCTATGTACTTTCATTGACCGTGTATTATGGGCGTGTACATTTCTCGCGTAATACGCATTTCAATTGAGCTTGTGTGAGCCTGGCCTTAGATAACAGCCAGACCACATTTTTTAAGTAATCAATGCAGAAATCCAGGTAATTCTGTACATTTTGGGCTCATCTTAGCAAACAATATTATCCCCATTTCTTCTGTTATTTGAAGCTAATTCCAAGGAAAACGACTGTCTTTCTCTTGACTCGCTGTACTTGGGTGTGGCTCCTGAAATAACAGTCTGCTAGTCTTTTATTTTCACTAGTAATGGCTCAATAGATTATGCTGGAAATGCGCAACAGACACATAAAACACACCATAATATGTGTAAGCTAATAATCTTTCTGGAGTAATCACTTAGAGTTTTGACATCTGTAGTTATTGTAAGATAAGGGAAACATGATAATTTTGTTTAAACTGTGCTCTAAATAAATATAGGATAGTTAATTAATTTGTACATCTATGGCTCACACGCAGGACTTCGCTTTATTACAGAATGACTTACAGATAAGACTATTTAATACATATAACTTCTTGGAGAATCTAGAAAAGACTTTGCCTTTTCAAAATGAGCAAGATTTTAGGGTTGGCTGTTAACTACTAAGGGCTCATGTCCACGGGGAAAAGAAGAATTAAAATCCGCAGCGGATTTTAACTCTTCTCCCGCCCGCGGATCCGCACCCCATAGGGATGCATTGACCACCCGCGGGTAGATAAATACCCGCGGATCGTCAATAAAAGTGATTTTAAAAAAAATGGAGCATGAAAAAATCTGGACCATGCTCCATTTTCATGCGTGTCTCCCGCGGGGACGGCTCCCGCGGGCTTCTATTGAAGCCTATGGAAGCCGTCCGGATCCGCGGGACACAAAAATCATATTTTACTTACCCTCTCCGTTTCTTCTCTTCGGCGCCGCGCCATCTTCTCTCAGCCGCGGCCGGATCATTTTGCTTCGGCCCGGCGCATGCGCGGGGCACGTCACCGACGTCATCGTGCACATCCGCCGAGCCGAAGAATGAAGATCCGGCCGCGACGAGAGAAGATGACGCCGCCGCGAAGAGAAGAAACGGAGCGGATGGGAGGTGAGTTTATTGTCATTTATTCTCCTTTTCGGCGCTCATGTCCGCGGGGCAGGAGGGACCCGCTGCAGATTCTACATGTAGAATCCGTAGCAGGCCCGATTTTCCCCGTGGACATGAGGCCTAAACATAGTATCTGGTTTCTTAACTTGGCCTTATCAATTGAGTGTTGTGGCAAACAGGAAGTCATTATCTAACAAGAACAGGTGCTTATACTTTTACTGTAAACAACGGCTTCCTCTGTTGGGCAATGTCAGCTGCTTCTCCGTCTTTATGATGTTGTTTCAAGAGATGATACTTCCAGTCATAATCAATTATATCATGCAATTAACTTGGACTTGGATTGCCTAAGGGACCTTTCACACGGGACAGAATATTCTGCGACAGCGTTGTGGAATACGCCCTCCTGCGGAAGATTCAGCACCAAAACCTGAACTGCTAACGGATTTTGATGCAGAATTGAAAATCTGCAATTAGCAGTGACAATTTTGGTGTGGAATTCAGGGACGGTATATTCCATCTTATGCAGAAAAATGTATCCCAATTGTATCAGAGAAAAAGCACTTGTGACTTGGCTAGTTGGCCGTCTCCGAGCATCAAGACAGAGGTGACGATAGTGCTAACTGTGGATTTGGATGCAGAATTGCCGGTAGGATTCTGCTATTTTCAATTTCTGAACATTAAGTCTCGTGTGAAAGGTCCCTAAGGGTATGTGCAAACACAGCCAATACGCTGCGAGGGTACCTTTACACAGGCTGTAAATGTGCCGACATGAGGTCTTGATGCTCTGAGAGGGTCGGGTAGTCGTGACTCCGGTGCTTTTTCTCAGAACCATGGGGATGCATTTGTTTGCATAAGAGTTGCAGAAACAAAGCAATGGGGCGTTTTTAATGAAGACCTATTACAAAATTACTTTATTTTACATACATTGGGGCAATAAAAAAAAGGTTTTGAAGTCAACAGAGGAGTAACTTGAAGCTATGGGGTCCCAGCATAAAGTTTGTAACAGAGCAGCCAGCTATAATGCTTCATTTTTAGTACTGATCTCCTCATATGAGGTATAGAGTTCTTATGCCCAGACCTCAAGACTCCAAGGAACTGGGGTGATCGCACCCTCTTCACCTCCTATGGTTATGCCCTGTAGTGTACATAGCTTTCATGTTTGAGTCTTTCAACCTATTCACTGTGAGCAGATGAACAGCTAAAGACTCATAGGCTTTAGTGCAAAACTTCACCCTGGGTCCTCCAAACCAACTCTCACCCTGCCCACACACGGGCAGTTCCTCAATGTCACTCACATAAATCAACTCATACCTCCTACTTTAACACTTACACGCTAGCTATCAATTATTGAAGTTGTTGGCACCGAGTGACGCTAGGTCAAGACTGTGTCCAGCTTCAGTGATGAGACTGGGGGCCTGTGGATAACTATAACCCCCGCAACCCCTATAAATATGTCACTAATTTTGTGAGTTTTTTATATCTGGAACTGTATCAAAAGGTACTTTCATCCATTTTTTTTTCAACTTGTACAAAAAGTCAGTGAGATTAGTTTGACATGATCTAACCTCAGTAAATCATCCATGCTTTTAAATGATCAGTAATCCTCTTTTTCAAAAGGGATTAAATTCATTTTACTACTACAAATATAAAAGTCACTGGTCTGTACTTGCCAGATTCTTCTCTACTATCCTTCTTGTGAATGAGTATAATATTTCATATCATTAGGAACATATCCGGTTAGATCAGTGTAGCAATAGCATACCGAATTTCTCTTTAGGCATATCTATATGGTGCAGTAGTGTGCTGCAAAGTTAGAAAAAGTTTACTGCAAATTACCGTAGCCTTGAGGTGCCTTTTGTGACCTTGCAGTTTTTACAGGTGAAGCATGATTTTAATGTGTTTAACTAGCAAAAACCATGCGGACAAAAACATCACACCACGTCGTGTTAAAATGAAGTGGTTTGCGTGAAGCACCCTGAGAAGAACCCTGCCCATTGCTTTGTGTCCATTGAAAATGCCTAACTGGATCTAACACCTTATGTCTAAATATGTGTTGAAAAGTATAGCAACTCAGTCAGTATAAAAGATTTCTTTACTTCAACATTTCAGTAAAAACATGGATAAAAAACACAAACAGAATATTAAAATGCCTACATGTTTCGAGCAGGAAATCTTAGTTGCGACTAAGAGCTCCTGCTCCAAACATGTAGACATTTAAATACTTATGTTTGGGTTTTTATCCATGTTTTTAACTGAAATACTGAAATAAAGAAATCCATTATACCCCCTGAGTTGCTGGAAAACTTCAATTTTTTCTTTTTATGTTTATCAGCCGTGGCTCTCTGTTTCCATGCACTTCAGTTCGGTGGAATAGCAAGGTTGAATGAGTAGATAATTTCTCCAGTGCACTTTATTTGGAAGTTTCAATATAAAGACTGGCAGCAAAAATGCTGAAAACTATTACAAATCAATATACTCTCTGTGGTGCCAGACCACCGTTTTGGCACTCTGGTACCACGGCATCTGACAGATGGCATCACCAGAAGACCCAATGACATCCCTTAAACCTGTCATGTAGGCTTCCCATGTAACCCCCCCCCCCCCCCCAACAGGTCTACAGAACATTATTGATGACATCCCTGTTGGACCTCCTATTGGCTGTAGCAGTCACATGAGTAAACAACCACCCAAAGTAAATAGACTGCCGGAGGACGAAGATTTGAGCCCTCAATGAATTAATATATTATGACCCAATTATTATATAATAATGATAGCATAAATCTATCGTAAGACAAAGAGCTGAAATACATGTATATTTTCATAGATAATGATTAAACAAATAAACCATGAAACAATACACACAGGGGTAAACAAGGCAAACATTTTTTCCTCCCATCAGTATTCACTTTTCTAATTAGTCTGTTTATTGGGGGATATGATTGCTATAATTAATCAGGTCATTTGATGTGGAAGAAACAGTATAAGATGGAGACATCCATCCTAAATTATTCTCACACCGATTTAATGGTCTCTCTAAGTGCTCTAATGCCTGTGATTAAAAGGAGCAGAATAGGAGATGGATAGGACAATCTCCAGAGACTGTTCTGTGGCTTGTTCCATCACATGTTCACTAATGTTTACTTACACACCATGAAACTGTACAGAAGAGCTCACAAAATAACACTACGATCATGAGGCAAAGAGACAGCAAAAAATAACGCGGTACCATGTTAGCCAGTAAAATCAATGGGATGTTCAAGGGGTTCTTCAGGACTGGGAAAGTCAATCTAATGGGTAGACAATGGTGTGAAATAAAAAAAAAGAAGCAATAATCACCTCTTAGATGGCCCCCTGATCCAGCACAGGCATGCCACTCCCCACCGTTCTGCAGTGATCACGTGCTATTCATTATACACGAGACCGCTAAACCAACCCAAGGCTTCAGTGATCACTTACCATTGTTATTGGCCCAGCAGTCATGTGTACAATGAACAACACGTAGACCCTACAGCATCTTTTGAGATCAAAACAGCAGAGACCAGGGTGGCTACTCTGGATGGGAGGTGGTGGTGGTGGGGGGAAGTCAAGAGTTGAGCATAGCGTTTAAGCTTTTGTTTCGCACCATTCCCTGGAAACTAGAATTGTTTTTGGTCCTGGAAAACTTCTTTAAATACAGACATAAATATTACAGGCGTAATACCTTTAATGGCTACCTAGGACCTCAAATATCACTGCCAGCGGCCATGTTTACCTACATGCTAATACAAAAGATATGCAAGGGCAGGTACAAACATCACTTCTCAGCAGAATGTAGACAGGCAGTTTGCTATATGGAGGAGCATTGTACGATACTGATGAACAACCACTCGGTACTGGTGCATCTTGTCTCCACCAGCAGAATGGGTGGAGACAAACTGCACACCCACATCTACGCCCACAACTTTGGATTGGCTGGGCACCAGAATGGGTGGAGGCAAAGTGCACGCCCCCAACTTCTGATTGGCTGGCCCATAGCACCCATAACTCTTACCACTGCAAACATACCGGATGGTTGCCGCCGCCAGCGTACCAAACGCGGAAACAACAGCAGCTGCTGTCAGTCCTGGGCAGAGGCGCCGAGCCCTACGCCACAAAGAGGTTCTAAGAACAGCTGCCACTCCGGTCTTTGGCATAGCCAAACAGCATGGCGGGGGAGCGGAGTGCCAGTGCAGTCAGTGCAGTCCTCAGCATAGCCGGCTATCCACAGTCCCAGAGTGGAGAACAGCTGTGAGTCGGGTCCTTGGCATAGCTGGCCAGCAGAAGTGCCGCAGTGGCTTGCAGCTGTCTGTCAGTCCGGTCCTCCAGTCGGGTCCTCGGCATAGCCGGCCAGTAGAAGCAAGCGCCTGAGCGCCTCTGAGATTGTGGGACCTGACATGCTGTGTGCGGGGAGCAACCAATCCACTGCTGAGGGCGTCACCTGCTCCTCCCCTGTCACTGAGCCCAGCCAACCCATTTCTCCACCCCTAGTTCCGGTGGAGACAAGATGCACCAGTACCCAACCATTCACACACATGCTATATATTGGAGGTGGTGGCTGCTTATTATTATACTTGCACATAGATAAGGCACACAAAGTGTGCTAAGTCCAATTGATATGCCCACCATGCAGGCTTGCAACCTATTAATGATGCCATATATGATTCAGCCTGGTGGGTTGCCCTGCATTGTAGAGTGAGTTACACTGGTCCAACACCTCGGGCTGAAAGCCAAAGTGCTCACTGCAAAAAACAACAATGAATACTGATAAATATGAGATATGCTAATATTTTGGCCAAAATGCATAAGCTCGCACGCCCACGAAAGGATCCCCATTATCTTCCGAGCCCCTATACTAACATTTACATACATATCACTGCAAAGGAAAAAAATCAAATATCACTGCCAGTGGTCATATTTATCTATATACTATGTGCAAGTATAATACTAGGCAGCCAATCCCCTCAAGACCTATCTTTGAACGCAGCGTATAAAATCGGAAACCAAAAATGGCAGCCAATGTTTTATTTTTTTTATGTGGCTAAAAATCGCTCATCTGACATACATTCGCATCCAATGCTTCAGATGGTTTGCGATTTTTGGGTGATTCTTTTATTTTTGGACGAGACTACAGCATGTAATGCGTTCGTGTGCTGTCTGATGCGAGTTACGTCCAAGAATCTCGGGTGCAACTTGCTCTTTCTTATCTGTCTGCATATAGCCTAAAAGTCATGTTAAAATCTGATACATTTGTATCACTGCTGTAATGTGTGTATGTCATCGGCTCATAAGTTACTTCAGGTCATTGGCCATGTAGTATGCCATGTAGCATGTAATGGTTCCTGCACACTCCTAGCACAACAAATATAACCTAAAATGTGTTTAATCCACGGTTAATCGGCTGAATAAGTGCCTAGCAGTTTTAGAATATTGTCATATACTGACAGCTGATGACCTCTGCTGGTGATCATAACAAAAAACAAGGTGTTGCTCCAATTTAGTACCATTACATCAGAACGCAGAGGTGGTAAGAATTACACGAAATTCTATGACATGTGCTTGTAATTTTACATGACACTAAATATGATAATCTGAAGAGGAAACTGCAAATTTACTGCTAATAAAGTAGGACAATATTAAATCATGGATAGTGTAATCAGAGTCAGAACATCCTGAAATATACACTGCCTACCCTCTGTGTGTACAGCCAACAGAAGCAACCAGGATGTGAGTTTTATGACATATCCTTAGGAAAATATTTAAAGAGAAGCAACTAATGAAAAACACAAATACTCTGGAGAAATTAAAAAGACGGCAGCTTAGTAACAACTATCCTTTGGGATTATGACAGTATTTCAGGAGTTTTTGTAAGCCATCACCTGCACACCAAAGAACATTTCCGATGGTCAAGAAGGGATACTTATGGTTCACTGTGCAATAGATAAACTAGTTCATCCAGGTCTAAAGGCAGCAGCGGTTTTCCGTTTACAAAGTATGGAAATATTTGCTAAATTCAGATTTATTATGATAAATTATTTAAATATATTATATTAAAATACTAGTAAACCATGAGATAATGGATATGATGCAACCTAGTAAAGCACACAAGAGTTTTCAGCAAATTTTCAAAAGCAGGTCTTCATTGTTGCTGCTGTTTGCACCAAGTTTGAACTCAACAGAAAAATAGAAAAACCATGAAGGATTTTCCAGTTTTCTGTTGTACTACAGTTTGTAATTACTTATAGATAGGGGTGTCCTACGCAGCCATTCCGCCACTACTGTACTGGCCGGGACTTCCTCTCCCACATTTCCAATGCTGTCTTGCATAGTCCTGCTTCATTCAGCTGCAAGGCAGCATCTGAAAACCGTCCTTCTATTGCATGTAGAATGACCCTGTAACTAGTGAAGCCAAATGCCTAACAACAGGTAGTGGATTGCAAAGATGCTGGATGGGAAAGCCCTACAGGCAGGCACTTCAAAGTTGATTTTCAGTGGTAAAACTAAAACAAATTTTAATGCAAATATATTGCAAGATTGCTGATACACAAATAGGCTCATAGATGAGCACTTGTTGAGTGAAAAAGTTAATGTCCATTTAAGAAGTAGAGAGTCGGGCCAAAATGCAGACACAGCTTAAACACACTGCATGGTGGAGTTTTTTTAGGAGGGAGCCATGAAGGGTTATGACAGCTTGGCGGAGAACCCTATGGCCTCCCAATGAGGCCTTTGAGGTCTCCATGAGGATTGTAAACAGATCCTAATATCACTTCTATCAATATAAACTACTTGTTCAAAACCTATGTCCGTAGGTGCATATACTGTATACACGTCTTCTCTACTTTGGCTAAACAATGTCTGCAGTTCTTTAAAGGGAACTTGTTGATACCTTTGAGTCTCACAAACTATGCTATAGGGCTCAAAGGTGAAGGAACAGGAAATCTGTGGAGCTGCTTTTTACAAATAACTGGGTCCACCATTCTAGTGCTGTGGCCCCGAGAAATCGGCGCACGAACAGAACGTGACTCTTTTAATAAAAGCTGTGAGTGTACACTCACTCTCGTTGATCTCTATGCACAGGGCCTTCTGAATAGTCTGTGTGCGCCGATTGCATAGGGGCACCATGCTGGAGCGGGGCACCCAGTGAGTATAACTAGCAGCTCCCCAGTCTCCCTGTTCTCTCACCTTTGAGCCCCATATCATAGTTTATGGGGCTCAAAGGTATTAACAGTTTCCCTTTAATGCTATCTCTTAACTTAATGGTGATAATTTACCAAACAAATGTAGAAATTGGTGAAAAATCCACACTATACAAAATACAGTAGGAAATCCATGTAAAACATCTGTAGTTAAATGGCAGAATTCTAATAAATTCCCTTGAAATTCACATGGGATTTTTCCGATATGAATCCCTGCCGTGTAAACATATCCTTATAGTTACAAAGATAAATTAGTATATGCCCATGGAAACTAATGATACATGAAATCTGACTAAAAAAGGTGATACAATAGACATTCATGGCATATCTATAGTACAGTATGTGACAGAAAACTCTAAAAGCTGGGGTTAAATATCAGGCATTTCTGGGGTTGACTCTCCAACGCCTCTCCTCCTCTGTATGGCCATGGTCTTGCTGACTTTTAACCCTTTTCCAACCCACTGTCTGACATCTTTCAACATTCTGATTGAAGGCTGTACAGCTCTGATGTCGGAAGGCGTCCGGCAGGGTATTCTTACTGTATATTACTGTCCACTCCACTATGCTCTCCAGTATGTCACATACTGCAGTACTGGCTCTAGCCAGCATATGGCGCCATTGTAAAATAGCAGAAACAGAAAGCCCACTAGGAAACCCTGAATCCAAAATTGGATTGCAAAGGGTTAAGGCGCAATGGGGGGCAGAGGACCTCCATTCTCCAGTACCCACAGATAGTAATGACATATGTTAGAATATGCCATAAAAGTCTGCAGAAAAAATTCCCCTTTTATGTTAAACCTACAAAAATGGTGCACGATGAATGATGAACACATAAGTACCCGGTCTAATTTTGACATTTTTCATGTTGTAATCACTATAAACATGATTTTTTTAAATCTTATTCACTTTCTTTCATTTCATTGGCTACATATGGCATATTGCTTACATATGATTTGGTCACCTAGTTCTATCAATACACACAGAAAAGCACAGGCATTTCATAAGACGTTTGTGATATGCACATAGTGGCAAAAATCCTTTTTCGTTTTGCATTGTGTGCTCAATTAATGTGCTTCTACGCTGCGCCCAGACGGGGCCAAGCCATCCCCAGGATATATAACATAAAGATTGCCCGTGCACTATGACCCCTGGAAATGCTGCTTGTCTTCATTAAACAGATGATGACAGTAAAAATTCAACTTAATGAATAAAGGATAGGGTAATCAAATACCAATAAAGATGGTACCTGGAGATGGTGGAGAAAGATCAATGGGCGACTTTTGCTATAGGGGCACTTTTTCAAGCTTGTGGTATGAAAAGTAAAGTGGAATTTGGATTGCAATTACTTCCAATTCTAATGGCATAAAATGTTTAATTATCCTGACTACAACATTCTGCTAAATCAGAAATACAATGCAATTTACTATTCATATTACAAGCTTCAACTTGAAAGTATCAGCTGAAACAAATCAACACTGAGAATCATCTATTACGATAAGATGACATTATCTGGAACAAATGAGCTACACAGAAAATACCCGAAAGTGCCAAAACTGAAAACTAAATCAAACAAGAAGAAATATTTCTCTTTTGCTGGTTCACTTTGTACTTTGATGCAATATCCAACCAATAAATCCACAATTAAGTCTACATACTTCATTAGAGGGCATATAGATTGCTGGGGCAAACTCTTTAATGGGGTTGCCCCACTTCTACTTGTTTTGCTACAGGAAGCAGACAGCTCCGTACATTGTGCAATGGCTTGGGTTGGTATTGCAAGTCCCATTCACTTTAATAGGACTCAGCCTGCAGTACCAACCCAGACCACTGCGCAATTTACGGAGCTGTCTGCTTCCTGCAGAAAAACAGCTTGCAGTGGGAAAACCCTTTTATGAACAAAATAGTATCTGGCTAAAATGAAAACAAAGTTTAATCATTTGTGGGTCTGATAAAAAATAATTTTTGCATGTTAGAAACCCTTTATCACATGTGTTTGTGATAACCATATATTGGATGTTGCACAATGTGAATGTTTTTAATTTGAAGTCAAGGGAAATGTTGTACGACTGACTTCTATGGAGGGTTACACTAACAGTTATTTGCAACTTTCACCAGCTGCCACATCACAGTCAGACATGCCAATGCATTGTTTGTCTCAATGCATTCCCATCAGACCACTGGGGGCTACAAAAAACAATTTCAGCTGTTTGAAGGAACACTAAACCTAGAAATGAGTTATAAAAGTAGTCAGGAGATAATCTTGCCCCATCTGTCAGGATTTTATTCATGTTCCTGAAACAAACTTGTAGAAATTCTGCAGAGGGATAAAATTAGTTTTCCCCTGAACCTTAGTGTAAAAAGTATACTGTAGTTACATTAGTAATAGGATTAACATAATTTATGGAGGCATATCTGCTAAAATAGCTCCACGGGTTTTTTAGTTAGTATTTATTGATGATCTATCCTCAGGATAGGTCATCAATAGTTGATCGGATGGGGTCCGCTATTCAGGACTCCAGCTGATCAGCTGATTGGGCGCCCACTGTCAGCACCGCAACACACAGGGGTATGGAGCAGAAACTGCTGCTCCGACCTCTGTGTAGTAGCTAGTGATTGTATCTGCAGGTTGGGGTCTCATTAAAACCAATGACAACTGCACCTGCAATTACCAGAGCCTGCCACTATACAGGAGTCAAAGCAATCTGCTACCCCTGTGTGTTGTGGCTATGACAGTGCCCAAACATCTGATCGGTCAAGGTCCCGAGTGGTGCACCACAGCCAGTCAGCTTTTAATGACCTGAGGATTACCTGGAAAACCCCTTTAATTTCTGATCGCCATAAGTTCATTACACAATCCATCCAACTCTGTTCTCCATGGGCAAGCATTGCGTAGGCAGTCACATTACCTCACCCTTGCTGTTCATACTACATGTCCCAGAAGCCCTTGGTTCTCTGTGTACTTCTGAACCTTGCATCTGGATGACCAGACAGAGTATTGGCGCTTGTAGCGTCATCCGTATGTAAAGTTTAGTAGACAGTTTAAAATAATGATGTAATAATAATAAGCAAATTATGGAATTCCATAAATACAGGGTGACTCAAAAGGACTGTGCAAACGTAAAGCTGATTTCTTCATACATGTATTGGCATACAACAACCAGAATGACATGAAAAGACAGAAGGACTCTTCAAGTATTTAATGCACCTTATAGAAGTTCGATATGGGCGCCGTTGGTGACTCTAGACAACGTAAAATGACGCACCTCTGCTGCAGTGGAATAGATAACAGAGATTATGCTGGAGTGCATCTGGCCAAAACTGACTTGTCATGTAACCAATGGCGCCCATGTACAGGTGGTCAGATGAGGGGCTGGTGGCAGTGGTGATGTGCCACTCTGCAGGTTTTAGGTTCTGTTGGGCAAACATGCCTTGAGTTGGTTTCTTGTGTTCGAACAAAACTTTTATTTTCCAATGACAACACAGGCACAGGCTTGGTTTCTGGCTACTGGAGGGATGAGACCAGGCAGCGGGCATAGCGGCCACACCAGTTGAGACAGCTAGTAATGGCCGGCACTCCCCCTTGACAAGCGTGAGTTGCACAGCGTACGTTTCTGATGATAGCACATCTTTAGAGCCCGTAGGGTGTTTCTAAACTCTCCTTAGCTGAGACACCTCAGTCGCACATCTTCTCCTTACTCTATCTTGCACCATTCTCTCTGCATGACCATGTTGCTCAGTCACTTGACCCTGCCCCTCCAATCAGCAAACTTAAACAACAAAACTCTTTAAAACTTTTGCCATTAAGTTGCACTACTTTCTCAATAATACCTCTTAGGCTGGGTTCACACAGGGCGGAATTTCCGCAGAATTTCCGTGCAGACTTTCGGCACGGAAATTCCGCTGGCAATCTTAAGCCCAAGCCAAACCATCAAAGTGGGTGAGATTTGCAAAAATCCCGTCCACACCCTGTGGAGAAGCCGTTGAGGCCAAGCTGCCCTGAAAGTGACATGCCGTGCGGCATTCAAAGCCGCGGCATGTCAATCGTACCACCGTTTCCGCGGCAGCCTCTCTCCCCTCTATGGGAAGAGATGTCCGTAGTGGAATACAGGCGGCGAAGCTGCTTCAAAACCCGTGCCGAACGGCAAGGGTTTTGAAGCTACATTTCTGCCGCAGAAATCTCACTGTATTTCCATGCTGACCCGCTGCGGTCATACCGAAATATTTCCACCCTGTGAGATCGCAGCCTTACCGGGGTCTGCTGCAAAATGACAAGTCTAGCAGGCATACCCCTCTACGCCCACATCAAACATCTGTAAGGCGCATTCAAACTTGAAGAGTTCTTCTATCTTTTCATATGATTCTGGCTGCGGACCATTCATGTATGAAGAAATAGAAATCAGCTTTACGTTTGCACTATTCTTTTTGAATAGTATACTCGCTAAAGGCAATTGCTCGAGCTAGTATTGCCTTTAGCGAGTACCTGCCCGCTCGAGACTGAAGGTTCGGAGCTGCGGGGGAGAGCGGGGAGGAACGGAGGGGAGATCTCTCTCTCACTCTCTCCCCCCCCCCCCCACTCCCTCCTGCTGACAGCCACTACTCACCGCTCCCCCGCGCCGGCACCCGAACCTTCCGTCTCGAGCGGGCAGGTACTCACTAAAGGCAATGCTTGCTCGAGCAATTGCCTTTAGCGACTATACTCGCTCATCTCTAATATTCATCAATCATCTAAGACAATATGTAAATAAGGCCTTCTTGACTAGCTCCAAAGAAGCATTGCTAAACATTAGATTATTCTACACAGTTCCTATTGATTGTCCAGACTCAGAAGTAGCTATACCAGGTATATAATTGCCACGTCACTAACCAGTTAATAAAACATGGCAGGTTAATTATTCTGCACACAACAGTATCAAAATGACTATGTTGTGGCACACAGCTGCCTGGGAACATCACTCCCTAAGCAATTGAACACAAACCCCTTGATACATGTGACACGTTCAGTACTATTAATGCTTTGTCCCCACAGAGAAACCAGGATATGGAAAAACAACTCTTCCTGGAAAACGCTATGGGCAATGGTATGCAGACGTAGGGTTTATATTCTCAGTGGCGGAACACCCATGTGACACAGCTCTCAATGAGACATGGTTGGTTATACAAAAAGGTATACATCTAAGTGTTTCTTTGTTGATTTTACATCAGCAAGTTTGTTTAAGTATCAACATAACATCCTTCATGTAAAGAAACAACACCTTGCAGGGAACTGGAGAGAAGTAGGGGGTGTTTTCTCACCTCCTGATCTCTGTTGCTCCCTGGGATTCACACATTTCTACCTATCATCTAGGAGACCTGCAAAGAGGAGGAGGTAACAATAAAATGATTTTCACAGGAACATCACATTGCAACAAGGATGGTGTCAAGCAATACATGACCAACCGCTCAGGAGCTGTCAACGCAGAGATCAGAAATCTCTCATTGTTAAAGAAAGGAAGAAAAAAAATAAGCCGTAACATACTGGAAATGCCATAGAGAGCAAGAGATGGTGCCCTGTGCGAAAGAACTCGATATACAGTGTGTATGTATATATATAGTGTTTTCTTCATATACCTACATAATTTCACAAACAGTACTGCGCAAAAGTATTAGGTGAGTTTGGAAACAATGCTGCAAAGTGAGAATGATTTCAAGATTAGAAGTGTTAATAGTTTATTTTTGTCAATTAACAAAATGCAAAGTGAATGAACAAAACAGTCATCTGAATCAAATCAATGTTTGGTGTGACCTCCCTTGCCTTCAAAACAGCATCAATTCTTCTAGGTAGACATGCACAAAGTCAGGGATTTTGTAGTCAGGTGTATGATCAGCAAATTACCAAACAGGTGATAATGATCATCATTTTCTTCAGCCATTAGCTGAAACAGAAACAACTGTGTAGAGGGCTTAAAATTGAGTGAGGATCAGCTAAACTCTGCTACAAAGGTGAGGTTGTGGAAGACAGTTTCATGTCACAGGTCATACACTATGGCAAGACTGAGCACAGCAACAGGACACAAGGTAGTTATACTGCATCAGCAAGGTATCTCCCAGGCAAAGATTTCAAAGCAGATTGGGAATTCAAGATGTGCTGTTCAGGCTATTTTGAAGAAGCACAAAGAAATGGGCAATGTTGAGGACTGTAGATGAAGACGTTTGCCAAGGAAACGTAGTACAGCATATGAAAGACACATCAGGCTTACTTTCCTTTGAGATTGGAAGATGTCCAGCAGCAGCCATCAGCTCACAACTGGCAAAAAACAGTGGGAACCAGGTAATCCCATCTATTTTTTGGAGAAGTCAAGCTAGAAATCGTCTCCATGGAAGAATTGTGGCCAAAAAGCCATCCCTTCAAGATAGAAACTGTTACGGTATACTACCCTTGATACGCCAGCCCTAGTGCCCTAGATCTCACCCATAACCCCTGTCCCTGCTTGCTTGCCTCCACTCCTGGCTAACCCCTGGTGGGCAACTGGGCGGCGGTCCCTACTCTCACTAGGGGCTGAAAAGGGACACTGGTGTACCTGGATGGTACCTGGAAGCGTAGAATACTGACAGAAAAGGCAGATGTAAATAACCAACACGAACAATGCTAAGCAAAACTGAGGCAGATGGAAAAACCTGGCAGACAATAGCAAAGTATAGCAGACAAGATGACAGAGGCAGGAGACCACAGAGACAGACTAGCTAGCACACTGAGGGAAACCAATAACTGGCAGTGATTGCAAGTCTCTGCCCGACCTTTAGACAAAAGCCTCCGCCCATAATAAAAGGGAGCCCGTGCACGGAAGCTGCACTCACAGGACCACGCCGCCCATGCCGCCCATGCCGGCCAGGCACCCGCGCCCCCAGCAGCCGGACAACAAGCTGGGGGGACGTGCCCCAGGAGGACGAGCAACCGCCGCATGGTAACAGAAACAAGGCCAAGTGACTCAACTACACAAGAAAACATAGGAACTGGGGTGCAGAAAAATGGCAGCAGGTGATCTAGACTGATGTGTCATAATCTGTAATATTTGGTGGTTACGGAAGGCAGTTTGTTCACTGAAGGGCAGGAGAGCCATACAATAATGAGTGTCTGCAGGTAGCAGTGAAGCACGGTGGAGGTTCCTTGCAAGTTTGGAACTGCATTTCAGCAAATGGAGTTGGGGATTTGGTCAGGATTAATGGTGTCCTCAATGCTGAGAAATATAGGCAGATACTTATCTATCATGTAATACCATCAGGGAGGTGTCTGATTGGCTCCAAATTTCTTCTGCAGCAGGACAACAACCCCAAAAATTCAGCCAATGTCAGTAAGAACTATCTTCAGTGTGAAGAAAAACAAGGGGACTTGGAAGTGATGTTACGGCCCCACAGAGCCCTGATCTCAATATCATCAAGTCTGTCTGGGATTACATGAAGAGACAGAAGGATTCAAGCCAGCCTACATCCACAGTAGATCTGTGCTTAGTTCTCCAAGTTGTTTGGAACAACTTCCCTGCTGAGTTCTTTCAAAAACCGTGTGCAAGTGTACCTAGAAAAACTGATGCTGTTTTCAAGGCAAAGGGTGGTCACACCAAACATTGATTTGATTTCCATTTCTCTTTTGTTCATTCACCTTGCATTTTGTTAATTGATGAAAATAAACTTTTAACATTTCTATTTTTGAACGAATTTGCAGCATTTATTCCACACCTGCCCCAAACCTTTGCCCAATACTGTATATACACACAAAGTATTTTTATTACATATAGATAAAATGACACGATTTTAGCCGAAAAGGGGAGTGTCTGTAAGATGATAGGGGCGACTTGTACCTACATTCCAGACAAAACGTGACCCGCAGGTAAAGACGCAATTGCCATTAAGAAGCTGACCGCACTAACTAAAAAGAGCTAACCTTAGTCTGTTTCCTCAGTTAGGTATATACCTAACAGCAGAATAGAAAAAATAAGTCTTAAAACATTGTGTATTTAGAACACTGTGATAGGTTTTCGCTAAGATTTTGCTTTATTTTATCTGCAGTGCACTCTGCTCATGCCACGCAACATGCTGGTGTTACAACGCCCCTGGTCCTGTTACCTTGCTGCCTCTGGAAAAGGGAAGTGGGAATAATCACCTGGTAGCTCTTCCCTTCCAGACTGATAGATATGATCATGCACTTACTAATGAGACAGGGGTTCAGTCATGTTGATCAGGCATTAGATAGCCCTAATTTTGCACTCTTTATGGATGAATCGAGGTAGCATCAAGAAGGCGGGTTCTACACAAGTTATGCAGTGTTTACCTGAAATAGTAAAAGCCGCACCTCCCCTAACCTAATGCCTCGAGATCCCAGGTGGTAGCCTAGACCCCCACATGTCCATGAACCCACACCTAAGTATCAGAGGGGCATTTACAGCCTAAGCGACAGTTGAGAAAGACTGCCACTCTACTGAGTTTTCAGAACATTCTACACTAGAGTTTATCCTGATAAAGAGGTTATTAATTATATTTGTCACTTTTATAGTCATCCTAATTTCTGTTTGTCGTTGCATACAGTGTACTCCAACCCTGATGACTGCCTGGTCCACCTGTTTCACTATGATGTCCAACAAAAAGCCCACTGTCAGTGCAAATGTCGTCATCATGGATCCAGAATATGATGATGTCGAACCATCCTATACCCCCATGGCAGTGATAGCCCCAGTCTACAACACAATGCAAGTCTAGGATCAGTGGTGGGGGATTGGGGTGGGACAAAGTAGGGACACGTAGTGTGGTGAGTTTAGTGAAACAGGTAGTTTCAAGGGGGGTCTGTGATGGAAACCCCATATATCTATATTCTGGACTGTGGACCTTTGTAGTGGACAGTGAATCTGTTTTTATTCTGTATAACAAATGACAGTACTTTACCATGTTTACCTTCTGTTCTGATACAAACATAAATATATGTTCTTACATCTATGCAATATCTCTACTTCCTGTAATGAAACTTCTATTCCCTAAACTTTGCTGACAAGATAATATATAGTATAAACACGTTACATTTTCCATCTGTTTTGTGACTTTAGAAGAAGTAGAAGTCAGACATAGATAACCGCAGTCTGAAACAGCTACCGCAATAATAACCCAAGCAGTTTTACTGGAAACTTATGCAAATAACACGGGGGGTTTGTGCAATTAATAGTTCAAGATGTAATATCCAATCACACCGGAGGAACCACACGTGGGTCCAAGACAACCCACTCATCTCGTTCACCACCTGATGGCCAATCACAGATGACCGGAGGATGGAAGAATTGCAAGATGTTTATCCAATAATTAAACAATACGTTGTATCTATGTAATCTTTGACCTGCCCAGATAGGCAGATATGTTAAACTCTTTAAAAGAGGCTGCGCGCCCAACATTAAAGCAGAATTGAGGAAGCTTATACATGCTGAACCTGAGTCAGTGTGAAATCTTCTTATGCGCATAGTCAATTCAGAATTAATCTGGAAGGGTGTAAACATTCCAAATTGAGTAAGTCGTTGGACGCGAAAGGAAATCCACGACAGTTAGAGTATGCTGGGAGTTGTAGTTTATGACAAGCTGGAGATTCACAAGTTGGAGACCATTGTTCTATTGCAACCTCTTTAGGCCGCCTGCACACGGGCGGAAATCCCGCGGCGGGATTTCTGCCGCTCAAAGCCTGCATAGGAGTGCATTACAATACGCACTCCTATGCAGAAGGCCGCGGTTTGGCCGTGCGAAATGTCGCGCGGCAAACAAACTGCGGCATGTCCTATTTTTGTGCGGGGCTCGCAGAGCCTCGCACAGATACGTCACTCACCCGGCCGCCGGCTCCGGTCTGCGCATGCGCCAGCTGCCCGGCAGCCGGCACATGAAAGAGCCGGGGCCGCCAGGCGCTGGTGAGTACGCGCTGCTCTCTGCAGGCGCTCGGGTCGGGTCCCGCGGCGAGAATTCTCGCCGCCGGATCCGACCCGCTCGTCTGCAGGCGGCCTTAAGTCTTTATAGTCAGTGAATACTCTGAGTTTACAAGTAAGTAGAGCATTATCGTTATGTACCCAGCAGCAGCCAGTTAATCATTGGGGCAGTGCATGCCCATATATTTTTAGAAGTGTGATGAACTCTTGCCACCTGTGTAATGGAGTGACAAGAAGTTAAACCACATATTGTCACACAGTGGGATATGAGAGAGTTTTTCACATACTGTCATATGTCTCTCCTAGTCTTTCTCGCGTTCCATGCAGATGACTGTGTTCCACTGATACATTGCCTTCTTAACAAAGCAGACATTTCTTGCCTCATGTGCATGTTAATGTAACACATTTAAAATAGGGTCAGAGAAAAAAATGTGTACATTGTATCCATGTATCAAAAGTAGAAACAAACAAGAAATCCTGGATTTAAACACACACGACATATGCTAGAGGAGTAGCTGAAGGCTCATGGACCCCGATGCAAAAGTTCAGCTTGGTCCACCCTAACTTGCACAATTTATTTACCATCTTCTGTTAGTAACTTTCAGTTGCATCGCTGGGTTTCTAAAGTGACCCAATGATGAAACACTAGCAGACAGGGACATTGCTTGAGTCTACAAATAACATCCTCAAGATTATATTGCATGTTTTACCCTTAAAAAAACAAATACATCAGAGACAACCCTAACCAAGACCGCCTGCACACGAACGGATTTGCATAGCGGAATCCGCTGTCGGCTGATCCGCAGCAAATGCCGCCTCTAGCATGCTATGGGAAATTGATTCTTCGTGCACACTCGTGTAACCGAGCGGAGGCAAAATTGCAACATGATCTATTTTCATGCGGTATCCGCACGGACGTCTTGCATTGAAGTCAATGAAAGCCCTCTGACCCGCAGCCTGTCCGCAATTGACATTGTGGACAGGTTGTGGATTCTGCGTCATTGCCTAGCGACGGCGCGGAAAAGATTAAAAAAAAAAATCCGTACTGTGCATGTCTGACGGTGGCTCACCGCAGCCATCCACAGAACAGAAAAAAGAAGAAAAAGACAGGAACACGTGGACGTCGGCTGGTGTCAGGGTCGGATTCTGCTGCAGGCTCCTGCATGCGGAATGCGACCTGTTCGTGTGCAGGCAGCCCAAGACAAGTGTTATAACACTGGGCTCAGATACAGCAGCTCAGCTCTATATAGTGCAGTCACTAAATAGCTACCAGGTCTACACAGCAATATTGATTTGATCATTTCAGATCATTTGATCATCATTTCAGATTGGTTTTCCTTTTCTTCTCCATCCGGGTACAGGCTGCCATGATGACTTCTTTCAGCCATGACTCATCTCTCAACACAAAAAACACCATTTACACAGAACTAGTGTGCCTCCAGACAGTAATAATACCCCCTTTGTGCCCCCACAGTTGACCCCTTTGTGCACCCACACATACACTAATAGCACTTCCACACTTAGTGTCTCCCTCTGTGGGCCCACTCTCCTATGTGCACCCACACTTAGTGAGTGGCCCCTCTGGGACCTTACATTCAACTAGTGGCCCCTCTGTGCCTCCACATTTAACTACCAGTAGCGGCTCCTCTGTACCACTCTGAGGCCAGTGACTGGCCTCAGTAGTCATGCACTTAGACAAGCACATACCCATTCGACCTGGAAGTGAGCAGAGACCAGGGGGACCGGAACGGTGGGAGCACACATCGGGTGAGTATACTTTGGTTTATCATTTTCTAAGCGGATGCTGTGTTTCTTTTTTTTTTAACCCTTTCCAATCCACTGTCTGACATCTAAAGACATTATGATTTAAGGTTGTACAGCTCCGATGTTTGAAAACGTCCGGCGGGGTTCTCTTACTGTATATTGCCAGTCTATCTGCTGTCAGAGCCTATCCAATGTATCACCTCATGCAGTACTGGCTTTAGCCAGCATATAGCACCATTGTATAATAGCAGAAAAAGAGTAAGCCCCCTAGGAAAACCAGAATACAAATTGGATTGGAAAGGGTTAATGTACCCACCGGATAACCCTTTTAAGGGGTTAATCAAGAACAAATCTACTGGACTACAACTCAAAATGTTATACAAACAAGCACATAGAACAAAAGGCATTGTACAACATTGAACAGCAAGCTCTAAAAAGTGGTAAGGATTATGTATAGAGAGAATGCTAACCCAGGGTAAATCGGGAGTTAAATGTAACCACACTGCCCTTCTATCCTGCCAAAATACATTATGCAAATCTACATGTAAAAGAAAAGCAAATGTAGTATATGAATGATGAGCAACAATAGTTTTTATGAGCTATATTAGACACACTTGTTAGTAATGCCTGTAGCGCAGCACCACCTGCTGGTGTTATTTTCCTTTTTAGGCTTCTTTGTATGATTTGTGAAATATTTTGCATTAGGCACCATGTGATTGTTCTCAGTAACAGAAACCAAGTCATCTTGTAGATAGGATACCTTTAAATAGCTAACAAAAATGCATGATGTCAATGCAAGCTTTCAAACCTACATCGAGATCTTCCTCAGGCATAATGGAACAAATCTAAAGATGTATTTAATAAATACACATGATCACATGGGAGGGCGGGAACACGGTGAACTTAATTTGCACTAGATAAATACTACAGAAAGAGGGTAAGAGGGCACAGCCATGTTGGGTTTAATAGCATTTCGATAAATAGCAGGGAGGGATGACCATAACAGTAAATAATAAGTCTAGTGGCAAGGAATGTGAAGTCTCTCCTTCAGACCTACAAACAAGGAAGATGAAACAATACCTCTGCAGCGCCCCCTATTGGATGACAGCATTCCTTCAAATCAATGTATGAGTTTTTACCAAGTTTGTAAAACAATGATTGGGAATAGCATCCCTGATGGGTGTTCTCCTTGGGGCAAAACAATGCCATTCCCCGATCCACTCACCCCCTTCCCAGGTGTCCCCACACATCCCCTGGGTGCTTTCCTTAAGGAAACACCTCTTGACCTACTTCAGACCTTTCATATTGTCCACTGATGCAATAACCCTGCTCTGAGGTTCATTCCATTCTTGAGGGCATCAAAAATGGCCATAAACTTATACTCCCAAATTCTTCTGTGATGCTGCGCATGTAGTTGCCCTTCAGTATGATAACTCTCATCTGCTCCATATTGTGTCCGTGACCACAAAAATGTTTTGCCACAGGTAATTCAGTCTTTCTGTTAGAGATGGGGTTACCACTAGGGGCGCTGGGGTCCAGTTGGTGCGGGCTGCTCGTCCTGGTGTGCCTGGGGCCCGGGCTGGCAGCTCTGTCTGGGGCTCCCCCACTCTGGTGGTTGGTTGCGACAGCCGGCGGCGCATCCCACATCCTGCGTGGGCACGCCACATATATATACACATACCCCGGGCCCGGACCACTTCTCCTCCATGTGACAGCAGCAGCACAGGTAGACACAGCAGCTTCCGCTCAGCAGAAAGCAGCGGCAGCACATGATCATATCCTCACTGTGCCCTGTCGGCCTATGTGATTGCCTACCTCCTCCTCACCCCTGCTCTTCCCTGCTTCCTCTCCGACTGGCCGTCCTGCCTGCCGCGTGATTGGAGCATTGCTGCAGACAGAACGGCCAGCAATTAATGCACTGAATGTGCATATGTGTATGGCGGAGGGTGGCCTTGGGGCCCCCTGACCACAGGGGCCGGGTCGCCACCGCGACCGCAGCGACCCCTGACGCTATGCCTATGGTACATTATATAGCACCATTGAAAAATACAACTCGTTCCGGAAAAAACAAGTCCTCAGACATCTACGTCGATGGGTAAATAAAAGAGTTATGATTTTTTTAAAAGGAGGGGAGGAAAAAACAAAAATTAAAAAGAATACAATAAGCTTGGTCCCTAAGGGGTTAATGCACTAGTGTAGCGCTCACCATAATTATGGCACTCATTTATAACTACCCTACGGGCGGCTTGGCATTGTTTCTGACACTTTTCTAAATAAAAAAATTGGGTTAGAAGTGATGAAAAATATACAAATGTGTGCAGCTTTGAAGCCCTGCCTACCTCTTCCAATACAGGAACACGAGAAAATAATACAAGAGACTCCAGAAATATCGGGGCTAATGTATGATGCCCTGTATGCCCCATATCTGGCGTACAAAGGGTGCAAATTTGGTGCTAAAACTGTGACTTTTTGGGATTGTAAGTTGAGAATCGTCACTCTTTTAAAACATTGGCAAGGCTTAGCCTCAGGGGGCATGGCTGCACACGGCACATCACATTTATTATAATGTATGCTAACAACTGGCGTACATTATAGTATACGCCTGTGCCAACTGGTAGCGAGCATGGGTTTCCATCTGGCGCATAGAGTTACGCCTCTTAATACATTTGTCACTCTTAGGTCTCCTTCAGACTGATGTATGCACAATTGCGCACACTTCAGTGCAACGCATTTATGCCGCGCAGAAAATCTGCCCAAAAATACAGCATGTCCTATTTTTTTCTGTTGGCGCTAAAAGCACGTGCAAAAAAGGAAAATGAGAATGAACCCATTAAAATCAACGGGGTTCTATCCTCTGCCTAGATATCGGTGCCTTTTTTTAGTGCCTACTAATGCCCACATGCCGCCCACCGTCCCCATCACGGAGTAGCCACGATTTCCTCCCCATTCTGTGCAAGAGTTCTGCTTCCCCCTAGTGGTGGATGAAAGTCAGTGATGCATTGCCGTTGTAACTCTGTGCTGTTGATGGAGGAATCTTTCCAGGTCTGTTTACTTACAGTCAGAGAGCCGAGACCCCCCTAGAGTCAGTGGGACCCCCTAAGTACTGTCTGTCTCCGGATAATCCATGCAACCTTCTGGCAGCCGCCCATAGAACGCTGTAATCTAATCAACTGTCATCTCCTTCAGCAGCTGCACACAGAAGTGAGCGGAGGAGCTGCGCAGCGATCAACCAGTAGGGGGAGCTGCTACAGAGCGCAGGGCAGCAGTATGTACTAGCAGTAGGGCAGAACCTCCAACCACGTTTCCGTAGTGTAGTGGTTATCACGTTCGCCTCACACGCGAAAGGTCCCCGGTTCGATCCCGGGCGGAAACACTTGTTTTAAGAGCAGCTATTTTATAAGCACTACTATAATATTCTCCTGTTATTCTCTTTTGCCTACTTGATTACAAATATTATGCATCAATCTGAGTGTTCTGCTCCCATTGTTATACTGTAGATGGCTCTCTGTGCTTTATTTGCCAGCGATTCTTCTACTATCAGCATTCAGTTGATCCACAGCAAAATCTGCTTCACATTTGTGCAAAATTTCCGAGAATAGAACCCATCGATCTCAATGGGTTCATTTACATTTTCTTTTTTTGTGTGTGCATTTTTCGCAAAAAAATTTAAACATGCTCTATTTTGTGCGAATTTGTACACCAAGGTTTCCATAGACGTGTATGGGAGGTACTAACGGAGGGTTAAATTCCGCTGTGACGATATGCAGCAAACACTTGACAGAACGTGGAATTAAAGCCCACACCTTCTCATACAGCGTCCTCGCTGCGCAATTTCCGCTGCAGCATTCATAGCGCAAACCATGTCAAAAATCTCCTTCACGTGGTGCGCCAATTTTACGCAAGGATTCCGTAGAGTTTTTTAAAAAACTGCAGCTTCTAAATTTGCAACATGCCTATTTATGCTGCAGATTTCCACCCCTGAAATACAAGGGTTAATATCTGCAGCATTTCGGAAAATGAGGGAACATGCACAGGCGTGATTTTTCGGTTCGAAAAACGCACAAAAACAGCATGCATCCATTTGAATGAGTTTGTGCGCAAAAAGGCGAGAATTGCCTGATTCTCAGACGAAAATAGTACTAGTGACTGCGCGGTGTGTGATCCAAGTCGTGTCCTAGAATCTCAGGGCACAACTTTTTTTTCCGTTTTACTGTCCGGTGGCATCGGTGAATGCAAATCCATGGCAGAAATCCATTGCTGAGGCCGGCTTCACACGAGCGTGTTTGCGTATGCATTTGCACGTACAAATTCTGTGCGCAATACGGAGAGAATGGAACTCACTGATTTCAATGGATTGATTCCCACCTGCGTATTACCCGGCGCATTTCGATCACGAAGACCTTTTTATGGGGGGATTTGCTGGCAGAAAAACAGAGCAGGTTTGATTTTCCTGTGTGCACCCAAAATGCACGTGCAAAACCCTCTCATGAGAATGAACCCACTGACATCTATGGGTTCTCTTCTCTGCGCATTGCCTGCGTATATATTCTACGCGTGCAAATACAGTTGTCTCAAGAAGCCCTTAGGATAATTTCACACACATGTATTTGCGGAGGCATTTCTTCAAAAGTCGCAAGTATCACGCAACCAAGCGATGCCTTTGCTCTCAATGGCTTTATTCACACAAACGTCTTTTTTTTTTTTCTGCGCAAAATATTAGTGCGAGAAAAGATAGGACCTTTCTTGGCTGTATATTTTATATGGGGGGTGACAAGATAGGTCTTGACTAGAGATGAGCGAGTGTACTCGGTTCGGGTGTTTTCGAACTCAAGCACCGCTTTTTCCGAGTAACTCATTACTTGAACAAAAATATTCGGGGGCGCCGGGGGGCGACGTGGTGGAGCGGGGGGTAGCAGTGGGATACAGCGGGGAGCTCTCCCCCCCCCCCCCACTCCCCTCCGCAACCCCCCGATCACCCCCGGCGCCCCCCAAATCTTTTCATCCGAGTAGTGAGTTACTCGGAAAAAGCGGTGCTCGAGTGCAAAAACACCCGAACCGAGTACGCTCGCTCATCTCTAGTCTTGACCGATTTTTGACCGTATTACGCAGATAGCTGCGATAGACGTCTATGGCAGCTGGAAAAAAAGGAGGGGAAGGGAGTTACCCGGAGTACAACGCTGGGAAAAGAAGACAGCTCACGCTAAATAGGCATTTAATTACCATTCCGAGCATTTCTTTCGGTTGTTTGCGATTGGTTCAGAGTGTTTTTTTACCTGCGGCTGCAGCGCACGGTGTGGGCAGCTTTAAATGCGCCAATTATGATCGAGAGTCAAACTTGGTAAAAATTAATTCATGCATAAATACGTTCCGTACAGGCGAACATGTTTATGCCTACGTTCATGTGAATATGCCTTTATACAACCACTACCCCATGCATCTCATGGACCAGGGGCGTAACTATAGAGGATGCAGGGGATGCGGTTGCACCCGGGCCCAGGAGCCTTAGGGGGCCCATAAGGCCTCTCTTCTCCATATAGGAAGCCCAGTACTATGAATAAAGCATTATAGTTGGAGGCCCTGTTACAGGTTTTGCATTGGGGCCCAAAAGCCTCAAGTTATGCCTCTGTGTACCCATACGGTTTAGGTATGGGTACGGGTACAGATACAGATAGAGGCAGGGCCCCAGCTCATGTTTTGCATCAGGGCCCCTGAGCCTTTAGTTACGCCCCTGCCATGGACTATACATGCACATAGTCAGAGGACTAGTTTTCTAAGTAGTTCACAGGATGCATAAAGGCAGAGCATGTGGTTTTAATGTTATGGCTAATTTGGTGTATGTCCTTGGTGAACACTCCAAAACCATTATCACTAGTATGGAGTTGGTCCCATGTGTGCTCTTACATCACTTTTCTAAGGCCTCCTTCACACGGCCCTATGTGTTTTTATGTTCGCCTGTAAGCACCGTATAATCGCATGAATGAAGATTTGACGTGATCAAGCCCCGATCGTTATTCGCGTATTTTTAACCATTCACATGGGGCGCTGCTGCGTATATACAAAAGATACGCAGAAGCGATGAAAACGAGTGATCGTTGTAAAATCCTCGGAATGACAAATAATGCTTAATTAGGGCCAGCTGTCTTTCTTTCCTAGCGTTCTACGCAGGTAACTCCCTCCCCTCACTGTTTTCCTGCTCCCATAGAAGTCTATGGGAGCTTCCTGTGTATCACGTCGAAAAATAGGGCAAGACCTATCTTTTCAAGCGGTGTACAGACCGAAAGCGGTCGCATATATGCTATTTTATTTCTGGCGCAACTATCTTATGCAGTGAAAAAACGTTCATGGTCATGTTTTTTCTGAGATTTTTTATTTCTTTTTAACGCGGCTAAATAGCTGCGTAAATACGGTTGTCTGAGTAAGTCCTGGGACGACTTTCACATAGGCGTCAGGGTAGGCATGTCAAAATATCGTGTCTAAAAGAACCCATGGTTTCCTTTAGACTAGATTTCTCTCCGTCAAAAGATAGGACTTGTCCTATCTTTTGACGGCACAACGTCTGCAGCTCCATAGACTCTAATGGGAGTCAATGGGAGCTGGCCGGCAAAGGGAGAGGGAGGGAGCTTAGCAGCGCCTAGCACTGCTAAGCAATGACAGGTGCCCCCCGCTGCTAAACTCCATCTCCGCCGACAGAAAAATGGAGGTGGAGGAAGTTTAGCAGTGGGGAACACTAGAACGATAAAGGGCATCCCCGCGGGGATAAAGGGCATCCCCATGGGGATGCCCTTCATCTCCGCAGGGATTCCCTTCATTGTTCTGGCAGCCAAGGGATTTCGGTACTGCGGCATCAGTGCACTGACTTGGTCGCGGCTATTCTTCGGTCACGTGACCAAGTCAGTGCACCGATAGCTGCAATTTTTAGCGCAGCTATCGGAGCGCTAAAATGACGTTCGTGTGAAAGAGCCCTGAGAAGGCTTCTGAGGGTGGATGCCTGATATTAGGCAATTAGCACTGGCTTGCAATCAGTCTTCATCCCAAAGTCACTGGGTGCTGCAGCAGCATCTATTCTACTTCTATTGCAACTCATGTTGGATTTTTCTAGCACGTGTATTGCCATGTATATAAGGGCCAAAGGGTAAATTCCGTGCGGGGAAATCCACAACTAATGCGCCCAATGTGCATCATACCACTAACCTCAGATCCTGCTCACACAGCAAAATTTGACATGGAAAATCTATGTAATCCACAGCAGTGGATTACAAAAAACTGCTCACGTAAATGCAGCACATTTGCACCATGAACAGCATGTTTTAGGGCTAAGGTCCACGGATGGATTTATGCCGCGTTCCCCGCAACGTAAATCTATGTCGGAATACCGCAGCTATTAGCTAATAGCTCAGTCCTCAGATGTTGGATTCTGACGCAGATTTACGCCACGGGAAAAAAATAGTTCTATTTTACCTCGTTTTTCCACGGCAGGAGGTCTCCATCAATAGAGTATTAATGGAGACTGCAGAAAAACGCGGTAAAAAGCGTGTTTTTCCGTGATCGCCAGCAGGGACTTTTTTGTTTATCCCCGCGGAATTCCCGCGGCGTAAAACCACAGGCGTAACCCGCTCCGTCCGTGGGCATGAACCCTTAGCGTGAATTTTTCCGCATATGAGGGTGGTTTCAGACGACCATATGCGCAACTACACTCGCTGCTACATAGCATAATTGCAAATTAACGTTTTGGGTTTTTTTTCTCAGGACGTTCAAACTTCGGACCCTAGAGCAGGAACTTGAAAAAAAAAACCCTGGGAAGACAGGTCCTGCCCTATCTTTCCTTTAGTAATATTCACGCCCGAGAAAACAGCATGCAGCGTTCTTTCTTCCAGCAAAAAGCCAGGCAGCTGAATGGAAAGCGAACAAACCCCATAATAGTCAATGGGGTCCGCTCGGCGCTGTTCACTTCGGGTCCAGGAACTGCCCGGTGTCTTCTACTAGTCTTATTATTTACAGTTGGATTACGCTATCCGATGTCTGAACTCATACCCGTCTTTTACAGCATTGGCCCAGCAGATGGCACTATCTTGCTTTACACTGAGCAAAACTCTCATCCTTTTTGAAGTATTTCGCAGAAGTTTTTTTGCCCATCCATGAACTCCTCCTTCTTAAATTGTCACTCCCTGTAGCACTGTAGTCTGTGTCACTGCAGTTAGAGTCTCAGCTCTCTGGGCAGCTTGAGGAACGAAGACCTAAACCATAGGACATCACGCAGTAGATAGGGATCCCAACTGGCTTTAAACATGTTGCATGTAAGGAGAGGGTTTGGGGATGAGAAAACCCAACTAAATGAATTAAATAAACGTTTGGACCAGTACCTCTCGAAAGTGCGGCAGCTAGAGGCGGAGAACCGGGTACTGGTAGAAGAGATCCACAGACTTCGCCAGGAAAGAGGAGCAGAGTGGGCACAGGTTTACCACAATGAAATATACCAGCTGAGGAAACAAGTGGAAGACCTCAATGTCCAAAAATGTGAAGCAGAGCTACAGAAGGATAACCTTTGGCATGAATTTCAGAGCTTGCAAGAATTATGGGAGCAAGTGAGGTCCGCGAGGATAAGAATTGACCAACAGATAGAACAATACAAGCGAGATCTGCAGCAAGCAAAAAGTAACCAGGCAGCATTGGAAGAACTGTATTTTCGCCTCCAACAAGAATGTCAGATCCTTAAAACGTCTCAAGAAGAGGAAATGTTTGACTTGAGAAGCCAGGGTCTTCAGACGCCTTTGCAAATTACAATGCAGGAGGTTGTGCGACCCAGGCTAAGCCTAGAGGATGTGCAGAGCATTTCGCTGGAGATCTCCGAATCCTGGCAGGAGGTTTTCCTGGTCTACCAAAAAAAGATTGAAGACTTGGAGAACACACTGAGGTTGGACGTAGAAGATCGTCTTGGGGTGGAGGAGGAGGTCAGACAGCAGAAACGACAGATAGAGGAATTGCGCAGAGAGTATGAGGAACTAATGGGGATCCAGAAGGTGTTATCAAAAGAGCTGCTGAGGATGAAAGAGAAGTACAGGCTGGAGGTGGAGGAGTACCAGGTAGGTAGGTCCATAGCATAAAGAAACTATATGCAATAATATTAAAGCGACCCTCCGGTCCTGGACAAACAAAGATGGCCGCACATCTTCTCTGACTATATTATTATCTAGGTCTGACAACATCATTATTCTAAGACACTAGACGCTGCTTTGATTGGCTAGTGCCGTCCACATGAGCAGCGCTGGCCAGTCAGAGCAGCATGTAGTCGTTTAGACCACTGTTTCTCAACTCCAGTCCTCACAGACACCAACAGGTCATGTTTTCAGGATATCCTATGGTAAGAGCACCTGTGCAATGTCTGAGGCACCGACAATAATTACATCACCTGTGCAACACTGAGGAAATCCTGAAAACATGTTGGGGGTCCCTGAGGACTGGAGTTGGGAAACACTGTCTTAGACTACCGATGTAGTCATCTTTCTTTGTCTAGGATTAGAGGGTTGCTTTAACTAACATTCTCTATTTATATAGTGGCAGCATATTACACAGCCATTATGGGAAGCGGTAAACATACAATAATACTATGAACATCACAAAGACCACAAAAAAAATCACCTGTCTTCTCTTGTACACAGTAGTTTAAGGAGAATTTGGTGTATTCACTATGATGGGCAACAGAATACTGGCGTGCAAAAGTTACAATTTTGGTGCAAAACTTAAACTTTTTGGTAATTATACCGCACCCCGCTACTTTTTCAAAAAGTGACTTCTAGAGGTATGGCCATGCACGGCCCTTCTGAAATACTATATGCCAGAAACTGGAATAGATTATAGCAAAAACCTACTCTAGCCTGGTGCTGATGTAGGTTTTCATCTGGCGCATGGAAGTATCGCCAGATGAAACAAATGTATTAAGAGGTTTCTATCCCTTAATATATTTGTCACTTGTAGCCAGGCACAGGGTTTACTTAGACCGGCATGTACAACACTGATCTAAGTATATAGGCACCAATCTGCCACCTCCTCTGCCATGCTTGTTTTAGTAAATACTTGAATTCACCATGAAATGACAGTTCTGGATTATCTTTTCTTAGAACTTTGGATTTACTATTGAAAATTTGGCACTTTTTTGTACAATTTGATTTGCGCCACATTTAGTATGTGTTTTAGATACTTTTGGACACTTTTTACAACTCATTTGGCAAAGGAGTAGGGGTCATTGCTTAAATGTGACATTGTGCACCAAAATTCTCACCAAAAATTGTGCCAAATTTTGGCACAATTTCTGTTACCAACTAAGTGAACTAATAGGTGGTATAAAGTTAAGTATAAGGAAATGCCATATTTACCAGCTAGCATGAGATACTGTAATAAATCTGGGTGTTAGCATTCTTCTTGTCAAAGGGGTGTGTCCTTACATTGTCAGCAGGGATTGGATAATGTCAGGCTGTGCAGGACGCACCCTCATCTGGTAACACCCAGATGTCAATTTACTCAGACATTTCTAGAATAACAGAGGAACAGCACAATGCAGAGAGCTAAGAGAAAGTGTTACAGAATTGGCAGTTCCTCTTTAATAATCTGATCATACATGCTGTATGACCACCAAAATTGCTGCAGTTGCACTTCCTAGTGGTCGTCACTCAGCTTTCCTGAATGCCGGGGCAGGTCGAGCTCTTTGGTGCCCTAGACAGGATTTTTAGGATACATTAACCTACCCTCAGTTCTTAAAGTTCATTATCATAGCAATTGGATGAATGGTCATTCGTTTAATTGCACTGAAAGGAAGTTCTCATCAGACCTCAAAGGTTACGGCATTATCAGCTGCTCAGGCACACTGCCAAAGAAATTTAAAGGCGTAGGATTGTATTTTTAATACTGAAAACTGGACATACCCTCTTATCTCCCACCCCCTGAAGTTGGCGTGTGGCACGAAAATCGGACACTTTTCAGAGTCCTGTGAACACACTCTCCTATGAAAGTCTGCGGGAGTGCACATTCTTGGGACTCCGAAAGTCAGATTTACGTGCCGACTTCAGAGGAAGTGGGTGAGTATAAAAAATACATCCCCCGGCTCCCTGTCACATTCTCTAAGACCGGCTGCACATGAACAGGTCGGGTTCTGGGTGCGGGATCCCATAGCGCAATCCGACCCTGTGCCCGGCCGGTGACTCCGCGTACCTGTCTTTTTTTTCTGTACTGCGGATGATCCGAACGGCTCACTGTCGGACATGCGCGGTACAGATTTTCCAACGCCGTCGCTAGGTGATAACGTGGGTGCTGCAACCTTGAATGTTAATTGTGGAAGGGCCGCAGGGTGTCGGACGGCTTCCATTGACTTCAATGGAAGCCATAGAGCATGCTGCTATTTTTCCTCCGCAAGCAGAAAATCGCAATTGATTTCCGCTTGTGTGCAGGAAAAAGCGCTTTTCCATAGGATACTATGGACAGTATTTGCTGCGGACACCCGCCCCGGACTCCGCAATGCAAATATGCCCGTGGGCAGCCGGCCTAACAGAAGTTCTAGCTTAGTTTATGGTGCTATGGGGACGTGACATGTTCCCTTTAATCCTTAGCACCCATGGTCCTCCCATTTTTCCATTTGTGTTTTTATAGCTGAATACCCCAAGATTTCCCATAAGCTATGGCTCTAATACATTGTATTGTATTTCCAGACATGGTATACAGTTATGTGACCTATTAAAAAGTTTCCAGAAACTTTAAGCCCTCTACAAGCTGTAGTGACATTATTAAGAATCTGCACGCTGTTCATGCACCTGCCATAGACACAGACAGTCAGGCTCGACCGGTGTAACAGTAGATGCAAAGGGGGGACAGAAGTAGCCTAATTTGTTCTGTATCCATCTTCCATGTAGTTTTTAGGGTTGTGTCACAAACAGGTTTTTTTTTTTAATAAAAGAAAATTTTTGTGGCAGTTTTTGATGCAATTTTTTTAACCAAAGTCAGTAGTGGATTCAAAAGGAATGGGGAATATAAAGGAAGAACTCATACTTCTTCCAGCTGGATCCACTTCTAGCTTTAGCTCTAAAAAACTGCATAAACACTGCCGCAAAAACTGCCGCAAAATGGGTTTGCTCTCATTAACAATGTTTTTGCACGTATTGTGTTCATGTGCAAAAAAATAGGGCCTGCTCTATTTTCCTGCATATTTGCACACCAAGGATCCCCATATAAGTCCATGGGGGATGCGCAAATGTGCGCACAATATGAACAATATGGTGCTTAAACCCGCCAGGAAAAGCACACAGTGGGCCATCATTAGGCTTTAGGCCTCATGTCCATGGGGAAAATCAAGCCTGCTATGGATTCTCCATGGAGAATCCGTAGCGGGTCCCTCCTACCCCGCGGAAATGAGGGCTGAAAATAAGAATAAACTCACCTGCTGCGGTCCGTGCAGGTCTTCCCTTCTTCGCGGCCGGATCTTCATTCTTCGGCCTGGCGGACGTGCTCACCACGCCGGCGGCGTGCCACGCGCATGCGCCGGGTACTTCCGCCGGGCCGAAGAAAGAAGATCCTGCCGCGAAGGAAGAAAGACCTGCATCGCCCGGAGCAGGTGAGTTTAACTCAGGCGCGGGTCTCTTGCGGATCCGGACGGCTTCCATAGGCTTCAATAGAAGCCTGCGGGAGACCTGCACTAAAATGGAGCATGTCCATTTTTTTTCATGCTCCAGAAAATTTTTAATTCACTTTTATTGACCATCCGCGGGTATTTATCTACCCGCGGGTGGTCAATGCATCCCTATGGGGCACGGATCCGCATGCGGGTGATCCGCTGCGGATTTTAATTGTTCTTTTCCTCGAGGACATGAGGCCTTAGGCCTCATGTCCACTAGTAAAATACAATCTGCGCAGAATCTGCTGCGGATTTCTGCAGCAGATTCCATGCGGATTTGCTTTAAATGTTTTCTTTTTTTTCATGCAGATATCCGCACCTATTGCTATCAATGTGATAGTAATGTGGCCGATCCGCGCGGAATCCGCGGTAAAATGGAGCATGCCGCGTTTTTTCTCCCGTGCGTGGAAAACACAAATCAATTAAAATGCCATCTGCGGGTGCAAAATTCAATTTAATTGACCGCGGATGGCCAATGATTACCTATGGGCAAAATTGAATGCAGATTCCGCAGCAGAAATCTGCAGCGGAATCCGCAATTCAATTTTGCTAGTGGACATGAGGCCTTAGAGTCATTCAAATTGAGGAAAATTGCAGCGTGTCCTATCTTTTGGCGTTTCCTCGGAACGCCTTGCCTATTGCCTATGGTCAAGAAAAAGTGCCTGCTTTAGGCTCCCCTCCAAAGTAATATTGCCTACTTTGTGCCCAGAAAAATAGTAACCCCCCCCCCCCAAATGCTCACAAAGTAAGAAAGGTCTCTTTGTGCCACTTAAAGGGTTTGTCTGAGTATTTTTTTTACTTCTGGCCCCATATATAAGAAGAAGAATTATATACACACTGTTACCCGCTGCTGCATCTCCGCAGCTCTGTTCTCTGCACTAGGTCTGTGTTGACAGTCTGTAGTCAGCCTGTTTATGGGATGTTACAGGCTGCTGCTGCCAATCATAGCTGTCAGCTCTCAGACACTGGGATCTGTGATTTGCTGCAGCAGCCTATAGCATTCTGTACACAGGCAGCTGCAGGTTGTCAATACAGCATCATAGCGAAAACTTGAAGATGCAGCGCCGGAGCTGTGGTGGAGCCGGGAGGGGTGCACATACAATTAGTGTTTTTATACATGGGGGGCATGATTTTTTTTTTAAAATAATTTTACTTTAGTACTGGCTCCCATGTGCTAGAGTTCCTTATGCACTTGTATAGTAATAGATCCCCTGTGCCCCTCCCTATATTTAAATAGTGCCTACCTGTGCCCCTGTAAAGTATTAGAGACCCCCTATCTGGCCAAACGGTATGAACTTCCTGCTCCATCACACAGTAGCGCTGTGCTCACATTGCCTGTGAACAACTCCTCCCCCTTCTCATGTTCACTAGGTGCTCCTAAGCAGCTGACATCAGGAGAAGAGGGAGGAGCTGTTATTTGTTTGGGTCGCATAACAGGCAGTGTGAGCACATCACCACTGTCTGATGAAGCTGGAAATGTCAATGTTTACACCTTCAGGCTAAATGCGGGTAGTGAGGCAGACAAGTTTAGCCATTTTAGTGGTCGAAGGAGCACCTCTTGGACCACTAGCTCAGGGGCCTGGTCACAAATGCAACACCTGTTGCTATGCCACTGATAAGGCTTGAGTACAGGGCCAGACTACACAGGGTTTCTTAGTATCCTGTAATCACAGCAAAATGTATGCCTACCAAGGGGCTGTAGGTGCAAAATGGTAAAATATTTTTTAATCAAGACTATTTCCAAAGTTGCTATTTTTTAAGTTTTAGATGCATTGGGGCAATAAGAAATGGTTGCACCTAAGGGCTTATATGTTGAAAACAAGGTGCAACAAGGAGAAAGCACATACAGAATAGAAGGAATTGGGCTAAACAGCACATGGGAAAAAGACTTGGGTGTACTAATGGATCATAGACTGAACATGAGTCAACAATGTGATGTAGCAGCAAAAAAGGCAAACACAATTCTGGGATATATCAAGAGAAGCATAGAGTCTAGATCACGTGAGGTCATTATCCCCCTCTACTCTTCCTTAGTCAGACCTCATCTGGAATACTGTGTCCAGTTCTGGGCACCCCACTTTAAAAAAGACATAGACAAACTGGAGTAAGTTCAGAGAAGAGTTACCAAGATGGTGAGCGGTCTGCAAATCATGTCCTATGAGGAATGGTTAAAGGATCTTGGAATGTTTAGCTTGCAAAAAGGAAGGCTGGGAGGAGACTTAATAGCGATCTACAAATATCTGAAGGGCTGTCACAGTGCAGAGGGATCAGCCCTATTCTCATTTGCACAAGGAAAGACTAGAAGCAATGGGATGAAACTGAAAGGGAGGAGATACAGATTAGATATGAGAAAAAACCTTCTGACAGTGAGGGTGATCAATGAGTGGAACAGGTTACCAGGGGAGGTGGTGAGTTCTCCTTCAATGGAAGTGTTCAAAAAAGGCTGGACAGATTTCTGTCTGGGATGATTTAGTGATCCTGCACTGAGCAGGGGGTTGGACCCAATGACCCTGGAGGTCTCTTTCAACTCTACCATTCCATGATTCTAAAGGGATTTGGGGTATTTTTACTATAAACACAAAAAGGTGATTGCCCTTACAGTGTACATTGCAATGCACTTTGCCCTATTATACTCCTCAACATTGCAACACCAAAAGAGAAAATTATCGAAATCAGGCTCGTGGGGGGGGGGGGGGGGCAGGGTCGAGCATGGGGGAGAGAGATCTCTCTCATTCTCCCCCCTGCCGCCCCCCGAGCCTGCTCGGATGAGAATGCAGTTACTCGAGAAGAGCGATGCTTGCTCAAGTAACTGCCTTATCCGAGCGTGCTCGCTCATCTCTAATAGACATGTTATTGACACGCAAATGATAAAAAAATGGACACAGAATATTCAAAACACTTCAATTTATTCAGTATCAAGTATGAGCACCATGTGCGAAAATACACGCACTTACACACCTTTGCATACTATCAATCTGGTTATTAGTAATTGTCTGAAGAATGTTCTGCCATGCTAAATGCACTTGAGCACACAAATCATCAAGATGCGCTGTTGGCAGCTCCTTTTGCAGTGTCTGGACAATGATGTCCCATATGTGCTTAATGGGAGATAAGTCTGGAGACACTGTAGGCCATGATAGAACATTTAGGCCCTGCAGGTTGCTCACAGTTGCAGAGGAACATGTGACTTGGCGTTGTCATATTGGAAAACAGTTCCTGGAACACTTCGGAGAAATGGTTGTACCATTAGTTCCATGACCAAATCGATATAATGCTGAGCTGTTACTCTACCTAGAATGAAGACTAGAGGGGTCTGGCTATTATACATTATGCCACCGCACAGCATAATGCCAGGAGTAGGACCATTGTGACATTCCCTCGTGTAGACCTCTTCATGGCATTGGCCATGTGGTCTCAAGACCAATCTCCAGCTATCACTGCATTCAAAACAAAAGCAAGACTCATCGTTGAAAAGGACAGATCTACATTCCAGCCTCCATTGCCTTCTTGCAATGATAGCCTGTGAAAGCAGTAGCATGAGGTCAATGAAGCATCTGTCGCCAGACGTCTGGCTTGTAGCCCAATGCTGCCCAAGCACCTGATGGTTTGAGGTATGGAAACAGTGGACCTCACTGTGCTATGCTGTTCGACACCCTAGGCTTGGGATGTGAATTCCAATTTCACTCACAGTACAGAATGGATCACTACACGCTAATCTTCTAATCAGACGGCTCGTTTGGGAAGAGATTTGCCTCTGTGCACCTCTTCCTGTCATTCGAGTTCATCATTGTTCTCCCAAACACTGGAACATGCAATGTTGAACAGTGCTGACATCTTGGCCTATGCACGTAGAAATTAGTGTTGCTTGTTGTGAGCTTCCAGGCAATAAAATTGGCCTGATTTTTGCTAAATCGGATTGGATCGTCCTGATCTGACTTTTAGCAACAAAAAAAAAAACAACAAAACATTGCCCCTCTGCTTTGAGCAGAAAGGACAGGTGTAGTGAGTTGTGCTGTCTTGCAGTGCTGGAGTTCTAGGGTTTAATCTGACCTTGAACTTAGGACCTCACCACTGCAGGGCAGTAATGCTAACCACTGAGCCACCACCAACTTTACTGTTGTTCAAGGAGGCCAAATTAGAGAACACAATATTTACTCCTATTGATTTTAATGGAAGTCGGAATTGAAAGTTCCAATCCATTATTTTTTAATATGGGGTTGGTCACTCCCGACCTGATTATTTCAATAATCGTTCAACGCTAGTAGCAATCTGCTGGAGTGATAAACCAAGGTCTCTCAGATGGAGGGTTCTGTCCTCAGTTAACAACATATGATGACAACTGGCACATTGACGAAAAGGAGGCATTGCACAATCATACCAAAGACTTTATGCATTTTTTAAAGGTTTCATGTGGCCTTTATACCATTGAAACCCCTCCCAGATGCCACCAATTGGAGCTAGGTCTTGAAAAGTTGAAAAAGGCTTGTCCTTCTTGGTGTTGCAATGTCAATGTTGAGGAGAGTAATTTGATCAGCTGATTCTGGTTCTAAGTAGCAGCACAGTCAGGTTGCAGGATGCACAAACCTATACAGTAGGAGACACAGCTTTCAACTCTAATTTGTAAGATGTAATTTGATCATTTTCCTATATGGCAAGCAGTACACTTTAACCTTTTGTCCAAGCTCTTTTGCAGGTGTCAGGATGGCATAAGACAGAATGTAGACACCATGTTCTCTGCATGTAGCTCTGGCTATGTGATGACAACAAAGTATTATTAGCAGATTGGAATTCTTGACTTGTCCTTTTCAGGTTGAGTTCTGTTCCACCATAATAACCTAGTAGTATGAAGTTAATAAACTTATTTTCCTCTGCAAACAGATTTGTGCCCGCTTTATATTACCCCTTCCTACTCCATGATTGTCACACTAACTGCTTTCTGAGCTTTGGATAACATGTAGTAGTAGATAGAGGGAAACTGAGGAAACCCATAACTACTACTGCATGTATTTAAAGGGGGTGCCCGGGACTTTGGGCATTTTTTTTAAGGATAGGTCATCAATAGATGATCGGCAGGAATCTGCCGCTCGGGATCCCGAGGATAGGTCATCAAATCCCAGTAGTCCCGGACAACTCCTTTAACATACTTGCCCCACCAAAACAACTTATCACCTATCCTGGATACATGGTAATTGTCTGATAGGTGGGGCCTGATAGGCAGGACCTGATGATTGGGACCCCCACTGGTCACGTGAATTAACCCGTTTAGGACCAGCCATAGTAAATTTATGGCAGCTGGTCCTGGGCTTAGAGCACCGCCGATAGTAAAATTACGGTGGTGCTTTAAGTCTCCTGTCTCTGCAATCAGTCAGAGCAGGAACGGGTTATCAGCTGTTAGTAACCCGGAGCAGAAGGCAGGAGGGGTCTTTTCCTGCCTTCTGCTTCCCTACGGGAGCCTTGGGGGCTCATGTGACCTCCCGGGATTCCCTGCTACTGCAGAGCTGCAGGGTCAGACTAGACCCTGGCAGCTCTGCAGGTGACTAATGTCACCACAGGGGTTGCTTTTCCCCTGTAACTAGGGCTCCTATGGACGCCCTAGCTACAGTGGGAAATTGTCAAATAAAGAAAAAAAAAATATGTGAATGTCCCCCAGAGGTCTTATATGACGTCATGGGGGACATAGATAGTAAAAAACAAAATTACATAAATAAGAAAAACAAAATAACAGAATAAAACAACAATACATACATAAGAAAGAGAATAACACAAAGCAGACGCCAACAAAAACCGTCGCCGTATGCGCCCTGTAAACCAAAACCATACATACTATATATCAAAACGTCCGAAACAAATAGAGGAACCCATTGCCATACTTTATTTTAGTGTAAATATAGAAATAATTTTTAAAAAAATTATAAATTTTTTAAAAATGATTTTTTTAGCTTTTTACCCCCAATAAAACTAAAAAATGGGGGGAAAAAAGTCAGTGAAAAAGATATAAAAAAATAGTCCTATATGTCAAGGGAAAAAAAACACTGCAAAAATAGTTTTGGTAGCTAACTGTAAAAAAAATAGAGCAGTAAAACCGCCACATGGGTAAAATCCCTAAAAAGTGACTGGTCCTTAAGGTACAAAACAACTTGGTCCTTAAGGGGTTAAGGTTCAGTGTGTCCCTATATGACTAGAGCGGTGGTAATGCATGTGCACTACCACTCTATTCATCTCTATGGGACCACTGTCGATATCTGAGAACAAGCGCGGGACAATCTGTGGCAATCCCGAAGAAATAAATAGCATGGGAAATCTTGGGAGCCTTTTTCTTCTGGTTGGTGGTGGTCCCAACAGTTGCAGCCCACCGAACAGACACTTACCATCTATTCTATGGTTAAGTGATATGTAAGTTATTTTGGTGAGACAACTCCTTCAAAAGGGTGTTCCAATCTTTGCCAAACATGGCTGGGTTGACAGAAGCAGCTGAGCTCCACTGAACTACACTGTTTCTGTAACTTCCATAGAAGTCAATGACAGTTACACAAAGAGTGTAGCACAGTGAGCTGTCTATGCAGCTCCAGATTTATGGAAACAATGTGCCTTGCTGTGCTACGATGTTTTCATAACTCCTATTGACTTCTAGTGTAGTGTAGGGTGCTCAGCTATTTCTACCTTACCAAGCATTCCCAACCACTGCATTCATAGTGGTGGTGGGGACCCTAACTCAAAATAGGTTCAGGTTCCACAGGAGTTGGGATAACTCTATTCCTTCAAGTGGTATTGAGATAGGAATACCCCTTAAAGTAATAGAGTTATCCCAACACTCGTATAAAACAGTGACTGCTACGGCCAGGTACACATTTGAATTGACATGCAGTTTGTGAATTTCAGCTTCATTTTCATTTAAGAAGTTGTTCTTGGTTTAATTTTACAAGAAACAGTACTATCGTAAGCCACAACACATGCAAAAATAAAAATTACAATTTTAAACATGGTCTTTAATTGCACAAATCTCCTTCAATACTGTGTAACTGTCAGGTAGATGAAGTGGGTCCACCTTGCCACACACCGGTTTGACTTTAGACTATCTGAGGAGGCATGCGGACTTTGTTGCAGCGTCACCAAGCCATTACACACACAGATAGTCCCAGTAATGTGACTGATGACACTGCATTGGGCCGAGCCACAGTACCTGAAGGTCTGAACAGCGGTGTAATGGAGAAACAGGCTGGCAGCACAGAAGTCCAACTGAGAGTTAAGACAGGCCGCAGGCAATAACAAAGTCCAGAGTACCTAAGGTCAGGGAGTCTGGCAAGGGTTAGAACCAGAATATACACAAACAGGGGCTTTGGTCGCTAATGAGACCAAATTGCTTGGACATCCTTCATGAGTGGCAGGATGTGCAATACAGCAGGGCATGGTTGAGGATTGGATTTTGGACCGTACATTGGCCCTTGAAGAATGTGGGCGGGAATGTGCATGAGCCCTATGGGCAGAAGCCAGGGAGTTAACAAGAAGGCGGCTCACGGCAGTGACAGCCCACGGCAGCATTGGCAGGTGAGCCGCAAATGAAGCACACCCTGACAGTAACTCCTGCAACATTGCCGTGTAGGAACCTGGCCTGGAAGTTAGAAACCATTATCCCCTAATGGGGAGGACTTGGAAAAGAGTAGTGAATTTTCCCAGGAGTGGGGTGTCTGCCAAATCATCTCTAATAGCAAAGTCATAATACATCCCAGAAGGACATCTGAAGACCTGCAGGTGTCTCCAGACTCAGGCGCATGACTCCACTATAAGAATGAGACAATGCAATAACGTGGGATTGAGGGCTTAAATTGATGGGCGTGATTTAGTCCCATTATAACGGGATGAAACAAAACCATTCATTGTATGGGTGAGTGAATACTACGTGCAGGAAAGATCGGGTGGCACTTATCTTCCCGTCTCTTTTTTCAAACTCCTGCGATCTGGCGTGGAGTTTGAAAAGCCGGCAAAGGGGAAGGTATTGCGCCCACGGCAGTCTGAATAAGCGCACAGTTTGCAAGTGCGATGAGTTTTGCGAGAAAACAGCATCGCACTCACGATTTTCACACTAGTGAATAGGACTAATTACACAGGTCTGCAAAAAAAACTTTTTTAAAAATTGTTTTGATTTTGTTAAATCATCTTTATGTAGTTTTTTGCACATATTTAAAAAATGACATGGTTTTTTTTCTATCACGTAAGGCTTGCCTACAAAATAAAGTTGAAGTATTTGAAAAAAATATAAAAACCGGAAAATTTTTTATTTGTTTCTATTATTTTAACATGAAGTAAAAGCAAAAAAAAAAACAATACCTAGCTAAAATAAGCATAATAGTGATACACATGTGTTGCAAAGTTATTATAAGTCTTTGTAAAAACGTTTTCTTTTTCCATCAAAGCTTCTTTTGGTACTTTTTCGGCTGTATTCTTGTGAATTTTCCCTTTTTAACATCCAACAGTAGTCTGCCATCATGTTGACATTCCATCGACCTTGGTATCTGCGCTCCATTTCTTTTAGATCTTGATGGAAACGTTCTCCTTGTTCCTCACTTACAGCCCCAAGATTTTCTGGAAAGTAGTCCAGATGTGAGTGAAGGAAATGGACTTTGCAACTCATGTTGTAGCCCAAGATTTTGTAGTTTTGTAACAATTCAGCAACCAAAGTTTTGTAGTTTGGGTCTTTTTTATTTCCAAGAAAGCCTGTTACAACAAGTTTAAATGAATTCCAGGCATTTTTTTCTTCCATTTCCATTTTAGTGACAAATATTTCATCTTTTAAAAGTTTTCTTATGTCAGGCCCAACAAAGACTCCCTCTTTCACTTAGCATCTGATAGACCAGGAAACTGTTCACAAAGATACTTGAAACACTCTCCTTCTTTGTGTAATGCTTTCACAAACTGTTTCATTAGTCCCAATTTGATATGAAGTGGTGGAAGTAAGATCTTTTTAGGATCCACTAAACTTTGTCTTCACAACATTTTTAACTCCAGGAATAAGAGCCTTTCTGATTGGCCAGGTCTGCTTGACATAGTGTTGTTTCCTGTCACGGCTATCCCATTCACAGAGGAAACATGGAAACTTTGTGTAACCACTTTGTTGACCTAGTAACATGGAAATAACTTTCAAATCCCCACAAATGGTCCATTTATGGTCAGAGTAGCTGAGCTTATTAAGAACAAACCCAAGATTTTCGTAGCATTCTTTCAAATGGACCAACAGGCACAGAAGCATATTGGTTACCATTGTGAAGAAGTACGGCTTTCAAACTCCTTTTTGATGAATCTATGAAAAGTCTCCATTCCTCTGGGTCATACATTATGTTGAACATTTCCATGATTCCAGGTACATTGTTGCAGAAAACTAGTTCACCCTCTTGTGTAAAAAAAGGGAGAAATTCCTTTTCTCAAAGTCGGTACCATGAAAATGAAACACCGGAGGCTAACATATGTCTTTCTTTAAGTCTAGACCCTAACACTTCCGCTGAATCCTTTGGTAGGCCCAGATCTCGTACTAAATCGTTCAAGTCTGATTGAGAGAAAAGTTCAGGGTCATTGGTACCTGGATCATAGCTGTCATCATTATCGCTGCTACTATGTGACATTTGGTCTAAATCGTCTAAAATATTGTCCAGGGTATCCGGAGGTGAAGGAATAGGCAAGTCAGGTCCATGAGGAACAGGGCGAATAGCCGAACGTATGTTGGTTGGGTATGAAATGTCCTTCCTGTTTTTTAAATTGAAACCTTGCACTGAACAAGAACAAAAATAACAGTCATCACTGTGATTTTTAGGCTCTCTCCAAACCATGGGTACTCCAAAACGAAATGATTTCTTCTTACCTTGAAACCATTGTCTCAGTTCTTCAACACACACAGAACACACTATATGGGGAGCCCAAGATTTATCTTGGTCCCCTAATTTCATACCAAAGTATGCAAAATACACCTTCTGAACAAAATTAGAAATGTTCCTTTGTTGCTTCTTGACGGTATAAGACCCACAAATATAACAAACAGTTAGGAGAGTTGACACATCTCCTAGTAGCCATTTCTTCTAAATACCGTATCACAAAACTGTTTGATGCGTCCACCACAGTGGCCGGCTCCACACTGTGTCACTGACTGCAGTCAAGGTCACGCCTAGCAGACAGTTTAGATTCGTTGTCGTACGCGTACCGAACCTGAAAAACCCTGAAAATAAGAACATTTCAGGTGAAATTTGTGACTTATTTATGGGTGATGGAATTTTTTCACTATTTTTACCGTAATCAGCACAAAAATACTGTTAAACCCACTAATTAAATATACTACAATTTTTTCATTGCAGACCTGTGTTATTCTTCATGGGAAAATAATTGCATCGCATTCGCATGAAACTCGCATGTACATGAGAGCGCAGAATGGATGAATCTTAAACAGAAAAAACAAAAATAGGACATGTTGTCGTTTTTCTCTGCTTCTTGCAGCGCAAAGAGTGAAAAATTGCACGTGTAAATGCACCAATTTAAAAAAATGTTTTTTTTTTCCCTTACCTTTTCCATGTCTCTTACAACACGCAAAAATCGTGTGGAAAAATTGCCTGTCTAAGGCCATCTGCACACGGCCGGATCAGATTCCGCATGCAGGATCCAACCCTGTGCCCAGGTGGTGAACCCGCGTACCTGTCCGCAGTCTTCATAATCTGTGCTGAGGATGCGCCAGTACAGATTATGCCGCCCCTTTGCTAGGCAATGACGGGGATCCCACAACCTTTCCACAATGATGATCGCGGAAGGGCCACGGGTCAGTCAGCTTCCATTGACTTTGCATGTTGTGATTTCTCCTCTGCAAACACAAAACGTAATTATGTAGAGGAAATCGCATTTTGCCATAGCATGCTATGGGCGGTATTTGCTGCGGGATCCGGAGGCGGACGCCTGCTCCGGATTCCGCAATGCAAATCTGCCCATGTGCAGGCAGCCTTAAGGTGCCCTTTGCACGACCATATTTGCGCATGTTTTTGCGCATGTAAAATATATGCACGCAAAACAAAGTCAGTAGAACCCATTGATTTCAATGGGCTCGTTCCCATGAGCAGGTTTTGTGTGTGCATTTCACGAACACGTAAAAATGTAGGACCTGCTCTATCTTTCTGTGTTTTGCACATCAAAGGCCCCCATAGAAGTCTATGGAATGCAGATACGCAAGAAGATGCATGAAACACTGCGCAGAACCATGAAGAAAATACCTCATTAGGCTAAATAGCCTTTTAATCTATGGAAGGGGTGTGTCAAGTGCACATATGAATTGGCCCTTGCGTGCGCAAATACTTTAGAAATATGCGCAGAAACGCGCACAATTGTACCTCATCTAACCTCGTTCATACGCAAATACGTTGTGCTTGTGTGAAGAAGCCCTAACTATATGAAAATAACGCTATTTTTTCTTTGCTTTCTTTTCTCGCACGTAGTAATAATGTGCGAGAATCCTGCGAATCAAAACGAAACCATTGTCACTGCCGCAAAACATGGCGAAATCACGTTTGTCTGTTTTAGCCCTTAGTGACAGTTTGCACTGGTGTTTCTGTCACCACCACTAACCAGGTGACAGATGACGTCACCCCTGCTGGGCGATTACAGTAATCACACAATGTTGCAGCCATGTTTAACCCCTCTCCTTTTAAACGTTATTCAAGGCTTGCATGTTAGGTCCATACAATACAATTTACCGCTCCGCTGATATAAAGGTTTAGGCCCCCTGCACAGTGCAGAGCCGGATTCTGCCAGAAAACGCCTCCGATCACTTCCAGGAAGTAGCAATCTGAAAGTGTTTCCCATCCCAAGACCGCCGTGAGATGTTTTTTCTGGCCCCATTAAAAACAATGGACGAGGCGTTCCGAAGGAATGCCCAAATATAGGACATGCTGCCATCTTTTTTTCCCATACCGCAATGCAGAAAAAACAAATCACTCGTGTATATGACCCCATTCAAAAGAATGGGGTTCATATTTGTGCCAGATTTGGGCGTCTCGCAACGGACAAATCTGGCGCAATTTTCTTGGCTGTGTGAAAGCTGCCCTTATGGGAGTTGCGAAAGACAGTCCCAAATTGGTTGTATGTAGTTGACAAATTGTATAGTGTTCTGTATATGTTAAGTAGCTCTCACTATCTTACGGGGGTATTCCCAAAATTGACTTTTATCACCTATTTGTAGGAAAGGTGATGAAAGGCTGATCAGGGGTCTCACTGCTGCCTAAGAACGTCCCATGGCTATCTCCCCTTCTCACTGCGGGGTGCAGTGAGGAGAAGACTAAATGTAGAGGAGGTTGAGCATGTGTGGTGCCGATCCATTCATTTCAATAAGGACTGATAGGATTAGGTGAGTACAAGCGCTCAGCAGAAACTGAAGATGAATGGAGTAGCACTGAGGGTGCAGGAGGTGCAGTGAGCCTGCATTGAGGAGGAGGAGGAGACATGGACTACTGTCCTCAGGATCATAGGGGTCTCAGCTGTGAGACCCCCATTCATTAGACTTTTATCACCGATTCTATGGATAGACGAAATAAGTCAATTTTGGGAATACCCCCTTAATATTAATGAATGCATCTACATTTTCATACACCAAAATGCCATACATTTGGCCTGAATACAGTATGTTTGTATACCATATTGTAGTCAGCTACTCCTTTTACCGACCTCGGAAGGATCGAAGGCTGAGTCAACTTTGAGCCGACAACCTCCCCGCTTGGTTCAGGTAGCCGGCTCAAGGTTGACTCAGCCTTCCATCCACTCGAGGTCGGTGAAATGAGTACCCAGCTTGCTGGGGGGTAAAGATGACTGGGGAAGGCAATG